>NW_019154096.1:30621211-31087047 GCF_002288905.1 Enhydra lutris kenyoni | reverse complement strand
TTTATTTATTTATTTGACAGACAGAGATCACAGGTAGGCAGAGAGACAAGGCAGAGAGATGAAGGGAAGCAGGCTCCCCGCCAAGCAGAGAGCCCGATGTGGGGCTCGATCCCAGGACCCTGGGATCATGACCTGAGCTGAAGGCAGAGGCTTTAACCCACTGAGCCACCCAGGCGCCCCCCCTCAGCAGATTTTTAAAAGCATTTTGTGACCATAATGTTCTGGACTACTAACAACTGTTTAAGCATGGATCTTTAAGTAATTTCTTATTAATCTAAATGTATCCTTCTACATAATAAGACCTAGAGCAGCTGAATGAGTGTTCAGTGGAAGATGTTTGTGTTTCAGATTTTGTATCCTTGCTCCTGCTTCAGAGGAATTGTTGCTGCAAGAGGCTTCTCAAGTCAGCCCCTTTTACTATTTTTCTTCATGTGAAATTGCATGCATAAACTATCTTTTCAGACTCAGCAGGTTTGTTAGAGAAACTCGCTTTGAATTTGGTGCCAGTCCAGCATGGATTAAGAGGTGGAAATAAATTGAAATGAGGATAAAGGGCATTTTAAATGATATCAGAAATCCCATTTGGTGAAATCGGAGTAAAATCTTTTTAACTTCATTTCCCTCAAATTCCATTTTAAAACAGGTGGTCTTTTAAAGGCTGATGTTCTGTTGCAGAGGCATTGGCTACATTAGCGTTCCTGGATTTTCTCAGCAGGGATACGGACCTAGCATGTGACCTGGGAGTGTTTTCCCTGAGTCCAGTTAGTGTTCTTTGGTTCCAGATATGGAGAGGAGATGGATAATCTCATAATCTACAGATGTCAGAGGCGTCTTCTCATCCTGTCTTTCCACATTTTCAATTAATAAGCCTTTCTGAAAAACATCTGGACTTCCACTTCCAGTTGGGCTATAGAAATTTGCAAGAGACCATTACTCTCACTGTAACAATGTAAGCTGAATAAGCTACAAAATCATAGTTGTTAAAAACTCATCAGAGAGCGGAGGATGCAAAGAATTTAAAATGACCTAGTTCTGGAGTGTAAAGAGCCCTTCCTAGGAGAGTAATACATGAGGCTGCTTTCTTATAGGAATCTTGGAAGAGCAAACCTATCATAGATAGGGTATTTGGGGAGTTGCAATGAGAAACTAGCTGGACTAGCTGAAATTTGCACGAGCTGTCATGATGAATTTGAAATTCCAAAAGACCTAACTGCAAAATGACACCCACCTGCAGATCCTCATTTATAAGACTTCTCCAACTGCATGGCTCTGGCCTGGGGAAGGTAAAGGGCAGGGAGTAAGGGTGGAGAGAGATTTCCCTAGAAGCACTCACCTGTCACTTTTTTTCTGAGTCTTCATTGAGTATGTAGCAGCAGCAGGGACAGGGAAGAAGGATAGAGACCCCTTCAAGGCACACCTGCCCATAAATCCTTTCCAAATTATGTCTGTTCTAGTCAAAGCTTGAAGACATGTAAAAAGGCAGGAACATGTAAGTAACCCTTAATCAAGAAGAAAAAATGGCCAATAGAAGCAGAACCAGAAATGACTCAGATGTTGGATCCAGCAGACAAAAATTTTAAGATAAATATAATTCTGTTAAAGTGGTTAGTGGAAAAGATGGCAAAATAAGTAAAAATATGGAAAACTGCAAGAGAATCTGAAATTCCATAAAAGAATAAAATGAAAATTCTAGAACTGATATGAAAATTTCATTTGAAGGATTTAATAGCAGAACTTAAAGATATGTTAAAAAAAATTTGTCCAAACTTATGCATAAGGAAAGAAAAAATTAAGTTACAACAGACTTTCAGAGAACTGTAGGACAATATCAAACACTATAACATATGTATATTAGAGTACCTACAAAAGAGAAGGGAGAAAATGGGGCATAGGGAATATTTGAAAGGATTATGCTTGAGAATTTTCAAAAATTATCAAAAAATATCACAGATCTTAGAAAGGCAGGAAAATCCAAGTAGAATACATACAAAGAAAACCATACCCAGGCACATCACAGTCAAAATACTGAAAATCAAAATTAAAGAGAATATCTTAAGCACAGCTAGAGAAAAATGGCACACAAGTTTAACAATACAATAACAAGAATGATGGCTAACTTCTTTTTTTTTTTTTTTAAGATCTCATTTATTTATTTGACAGAGATCACAAGTAGGCAGGGAGACAGGCAGAGAGAGAGGAGGAAGCAGGCTCCCCACAGCAGAGAGCCCGATTCGGGGCTTGATCCCAGGACCCTGGGATCATGACCCGAGCTGAAGGCAGAGGCTTCAACCCCTGAACCACCCAGGAGCCCTGAATGATGGCTAACTTCTGATCAAAAGCAGTAGAATCCAGAACACCGTGGAACGGCTTCTTTAAAACGCTGAAATTAAAGAAAAATCATTCAAAAATACCTACTTCAAGAATGAAAGAAAAAGAAAAACATTTTCCCACAGAAAAAAGCTCAAAGAACTTGACTGTAGTAGACTTTCATTGTAAGAGATCATAAGTTCTTCAGGCTAAAGGGAAATGATATCAGAGGAAGCCTGGATCAGTAGGAAAGAACACTAAAAAGGGAAAATAAATGGGAAGGGATGTGTGTGTGTGTTTGTGTTTGGGAAGGTATCTGTGTGTGCCTATGTGTGCGTGTATGTGTGTATATGTGTGTATGTGTGTATATGTGTATACCTATGTCTATGTGTGTGTGGGGGAAGGGGTGTATGTGTGAAGGTGTGTATATGTGTGTATGTGTGTATATGTGTATACCTGTGTCTGTGTGTGTGGGGGGAAAGGGTGTATGTGTGAAGGTGTATGTTTGTGTATATGTGTGTATATATGTGGGGGGAAGGTGTGTGTGTATGAAGGTGTGTGTGTATACCAAGGTATGTGTGTGCATGTGTATGAAGGTGTGTGTGGGTGTGTGTGTAGGGTTGGTGTAATCATTATTGTTTAATTTACCCAACGGGTGTTTAAATTCAGCCACATGGGGGTGAGTTCTGCCTCGTGGAGGGGAACGCACACTGGTGTGTGGTGGTGAACTCTCAAGTGTTGTTCATTGAATATACCTTGAGTTTATGCCAATGGTTGCTTTTCATGTGGATGGTTTTTTTCTGGGTGAGGAGTTTTATTTTGGGCGTTAAATCTTCTTTCAGCCCATGGAGACGGTCATTCCGCTGTCTCCTACAATCCCACTGAATTTGTTGGTTTGTCTGGAGGTTCTGAGAGTTCAGCTGTCAGCCTAAATGGCACGCTCTAAAGATTTCTCTTAGGGTTTTTCCTTATCTTTGGTTTTCTGCTGTCTCACCATAAGTGTGTAGACATGGATTTCTTTTTAATTAAAGACTTTCTCCATGGGATTTATTTGGCTTCTTGAACATGTGTTTTGGCATCTGTCTTACGCTACTTGGGCTGCTATGGCCAAATACCACATACTGAGCGGATTTCTCATGCTCCAAGGATTGTGGCCCAACATGATGGGGTAAGGGCCTCTCCCTGGTTGATAGCTGGCAGCTTCTGGCTGTGTTTTTCTTTCTGGAACCTCTTTAAAAGGTGCTACTCCCATTCAGGAGGGTTCTGTCTTCCTGGACCAAGCACCTCCCAAAGGCCTCACATCTTGATATCATTTTTGAGGGTTAGGATTGCGGCATATGAATTTGGCGGGGGAGGGGCACATTCACACCCTAGCAGCTTCTTTGACTGGTTCTGGACACTCTTCAGTCCCCATTTCTGTACATGTTCCTCTGTTCCCCTTCTCTCTTTTTTTGGGGGGATGCCAATAAAACACAGGTGTCAGACCTTCTCACTATATCCTCTATGTCTACATCCGTAGCAAATGAGCCTCTCCGTGTTTCTGCGTAGCTAGGACTTTCCAAGGAAATGTTATCAATACCTGAGGTGAGGGGTGTTAGAACTGAAGCCATCTGCTCCCATTCAAAAGCTAACATAACTTACCTTCTCTGAACCGCTCCCCTCCCTGAGCCAGATGCTGGCATTGTGGGATGGGGCTTCTCCATTTAAAAAATTTTTTTTAAGTTTTATTTTATTTTATTTATTTGACAGAGAGAGAGAGAGAAAGAGAGAGAGAGAGATCACAAGCAGTCAGAGAGGCAGGCAGAGGGGGAGCGGGCAGCAGGCTTCCCGCCGAGCAGAAAGCCCGATGCGGGACTCGATCCCAGGACCCTGAGACCATGACCTGAGCTGAAGGCAGAGGCTTAACCCACTGAGCCACCCAGGCGCCCCTTCTCCATTTTACTTCTTAGATAATTCCTTTACATTTCAAAGGGGGATAAAACCTGGAATCCTGGAGCCCTTTGTTTAATTCCAGAAGACAGGAAATGACCACAGAGTAAATGTTTCTCCCCTGCCCCACTCTCTCTTAGAAAGAGGGAGTGCTAGCTGGGCATGGTGTAGCCTACATAAACTGCCAGATTCCTAATTTCAGGGTCTCTCCTGCAGTGCAAAAAACTCTATGCTCATGTAGGTCTCACCTCTGGCTCTCACTCTGTGACTTGGAAGGCAGAAGAAAACAGGAGTAGGGAACCAAGGCAATTACTGATGTAACTTATAATCTGCCTTACCCCAGAATTTTATAATTTTAGTCAGGATCACAGACATAACTAGAGGTATTTAAAACTCACTGTTTATATTTTCTGCTTTATTTTCCATCCTCTTGACTATTCTCTGCATGGATTCTTCTGCCCTACATTTTCGTTCACGAATTCTCTTCAGCTTTTGAAATCTACCATTGAGCCATTCATCGAATTGTCTCGGGCAATGGAAATATTTTGTTTTTCTGTTGCAGTAGTGGTTGCACAAGTATAAGTCACCAAAGTGTGCACTGTGAATAATTAGATTTCATTGTATGTAAATTACACTTCAGTAAAGTTGTTAAAAGATAAAAAGGAAGTTGCTTGAGCATCTGACTCTGAATTCAACTCAGGTCATGATCTCACAGGTTGTGGGATGCAGCCCCACATCGGACTCCATGCTCAGCAGTCTAGTCTGCTTGTCCCTCTCCCTCTGTTCATCCCCACATTCATGCTCTGTCTCTCTCTAAAATAAATAATAAATAAATAAATAAAAGTTCTAAAAAAAGATAAAAAGGACAGAAAATTCTTAATTTTAAAAGTTTTAAAAGATTCTATTTTTCCCCTTACATAACTGTTATGTCACTTTTTATAGTTTCTAGGTTTTTTTTTTTTTAAAGATTTTATTTATTCATTTGACAGACAGAGATCACAAGTAGGTAGAAAGGCAGGCAGAGAGAGAGAGGGGAAAGCAGGTTCCCTGATGAACAGAGAGCCCGATGTGGGGCTCAATCCCAGGACCCTGGGATCATGTCCTGAGCTGAAGGCAGAGGCTTAACCCACTGAGCCACCCAGGAGCCCCTAGTTTCTAGCTTTCTGCCCAAATGGTTTAGGTTGGATTTTATCTCCTTGAGGTAAAGTACTAGTAAAACTTTATTTATTGACTTATTTTAAATAGTAAGCCTATATATTTTATAGACTCAGCTGACAATTGCATTATTTGAATTTCCTGTGGGCCTCACTGTGTTATCCTCACATATGCCCAGTTATCTCTGACTGTGTGTTGGTCATTGTGCTGGGAAAACTACTGCATAGGAAGTGTTCTCTTCTGAGGGTAGATTTGCTATTGCATTAGCTGGGTGACTGGGAGCGCTACCAACCCGAGGCTGCCTCCATCCCGAGTTCAGACTTTCTTACTTTCTCAGAAACCCAAATAATCTGAAGCCAGATTTTTATCTGTGTGAGGACTAGTTTATTTTTGCTTACTCTTACTTGTGGTGTACGCTTTTGGGGGATCACAGCCCAAAGCCAGAAGTCATATATTGGGTCCCATACTTTGAGAGCTCTGGACTCTGACATTTCCCCCCTAGTCTCTCAAGGCCACCAAAAGCCCCAAATTGCAGCTTTGCTTCAGGTAGTAGAGTCCAAAGTATCTCACTAGCCTCTCCAGTTGCCAAACTTTTCTGGGATTTTGGCCAGATCACTTTTTTTTTTTTTTAACTCTGTGATACTTTTAAGAAAATTTAAAAAATACTTTGTTTTTTAGCTATATTCTTTAAGAGTTTAGTCTGAATCACCAAGTCTGCTGTTAGGAGAACTAAGTCTTAACACTGACATTTAAAATAATATTTTTAGAGGTGCCTGGGGCTAAGTGTTTGCCTTCAGCTCAGGTCATGATCCCAAGGTCCTGGGATCAAGCCCCATGTCAGACTCCTTCCTTAGCGGGCAGCCTGCTTCACCCCTGCCTGCCACTCCCCCTGCTTGTGCTTGATCTCTCTCTCTGTCTGTCTCTGTGTTAAATAAATAAAATCTTTAAAATAAATAGATATTTTTATTTAATTAAAGAAACACTGACTTCCCTTGCTATAAGTTAAAGCTGCTCATTGTACTGAATTTTGAAAAATTCAGAAAAATAAAAATGGGAAAATATATGCCCTTGGAATACCACCAGGTATAAATATCAGTTAATGTTGTGTGTTTCATTTCACTCTTTTTTTCCCCTTTTAATTAGAATTAGTATATGATTTCTAATGCATATACATTTTAACATCCTGCTTCTGTTTCTTAAAATCATGTTGCTAGTATTGTCACTAATAATATTCTGTGAAAAAAATGGTTTTGCTAGCTTTGTCATATCCCAACATTAATATATCAAAATTTGGTTAATCATTTTCCTACTGTTGGAGTTTTATAAAAATTATAATTTTCCTCATTTTTATAGTGTGATCAGCATCTTTTCATAGAAATATTTTCCTCGGGGCGCCTGGGTGGCTCAGTGGGTTACCCTCTGCCTTCGGCTCAGGGTCCTGGGATCTCAGGGTCCTGGGATCGAGCCCCGCATCGGGCTCTCTGCTTAGTGGGGAGCCTGCTTCCTCCTCTCTCTCTGCCTGCCTCTCTGCCTACTTGTGCTCTCTGTCTGTCAGATAAATAAATCTTAAAAAAAAAAAAATTTTCCTTGATTTCTGAGTATTTCTCTAGCATGGAATTACTAGGACAAAGAGTATGACTAGAAATGTTATTTATTTATTTTAAAAGATTTTTATTTATTTACTTGATACGGAGAATGAGAGAGGGAGCACGAGCAGGGGGAGCAGCAGGCAGAGAGAGAAGCAGGCTCCTGGCCGAATGGGGAGCCCGATGCAGGACTCAATCTCAGGACCCTGGGACCATGACCTGAGCTAAAGGCAGAGGCTCAACCGAGTGACCCACCCAGGTGTTATTTTTGCTAACAACAAGAATTACCTGTAGCCAATCCATCTCTGCCAGTTCTTCTCAGCGCATCCAGAGCTGCTGTCCATGTACACTCACCGTGAGTTATGAGCTTAAGGAAACATCACTGCAGAGAAAGTGCACCAGTCTTATTTCCTTGACCACTTGAGAAGAGTGTTCTGCTGAATAGGCAGGTACAGACAACTCTTTAAGACGGGGTTCCTTAACCCCAGTTGCATATTAAAACACCCTCCACACAGTTTAAAATGAATCTCCAAGGACAACACAAACATCCATATATCTATGTTTGTAATTCCTTAGCTGGTTCCAATGTATAGTCAGGCTTAGGAACCACTGCCTAGAAGTAAAAGACGGTCTAGTCAGTGTCTAGTAGACAAATGAATTTTAACTGTTGACCTCTTAAAATACCTTTGACCCTTGCTTGCTTAGGATACGGGCTTGCTTCTGATCATGGTTATACTTCAGACCTAGGTATGATGGATAAAATTCAAGATGTTTAGTTAAATTGGTATTTCAGATAAACAACTGATAATTTTTTAAAAATAATGTATGTCCCAGATACTGCAAAGGACATGCGTATTCTAAAAATTACCTCTTTTACAATCTGAAATTCAAATTTAACTTAACTGGATATCCTGTGCTTTTATTTGCTAAATCTGGCTGCACTAATCCCAAACTTCAGGATACATGTGATTTCCCTCAGCATTCTCCTCCTCTAGCTGAGGATTGGTATTGGACCCTCTGTTTTATGAAGAGGTTTGTGTCTCTTTTGACTCTGTCTGCCCGGGACAGAAAACTGCATTCATCGACCCTCTGCGATAAATCCACGAAGAAATTTTCATGGCACTCCATAAGGTCTGGTGTCCCCTGGCCTGTTCTAATATCTGTTGTGAGAAGCTTTCACTTGGTATCCAAGAGGGATTCTAATGGCCTTTAAGTATGTAATTTGCCTCTTTAGACATAGTTAGGGAAAGAAGCTTCTAGCATTTCTACATGTCAGTGAACAGAACTGTATATTCTGGAGTAGGCTTTTGTTCAGAATGCAGTCACTTCAGCCCCTGTTAGCTATATGCATAGGTAAGGGGCAAAAAAGTTACAACAGACATCCTGGGGTGTGTGTGTGTGTAGAAAACGCTGCTTCTCTCAGTAGTCAGTCTCAGAGCGGGTGAACCAGTTTGCACAAGTGGCCCAGAGGGGGCTTATGTGTGTAAAGGCACTTGATTGTAAGTTCAGTCTCTCCTGAAACTTGAAGTTAAGGCGACCTGATGAACTCAGTTGGCATGGCCCTGCCCATGGCATTCTGGTAGGAAAGAATCCCAGAGGATCCAAAAGGGACCCACAAGATAGGAAAGGGGGGTCTAGGTTGATGGTACTGAACTGCTAAGGGACTAGATGCCCTGTTGGATTCAGAGCCTCCCACCCCCAGCATGATTTGAGGAACAATATCTCAGCACGTGGTGAGAACTACAGAAATGAAGCCTCGGAGCTCCGTGTAGGACCCCACTGTAGCTTAGCGGGGAACCTGAACCAGGAAGGGCTCCCCATGCCCACCCACAGACCACCTGAACCAACCTTCCTGGATTGCCTCTCAAGAGCGACACCTTGTGGTAGCTTCTTGCAATGGCAGCAGGGGGTTGACTTTTTCTTTGGCTGGTGTGAGGAAGACGAGCCAAAGGAGTGGGATTCTTGAGTAAAGGAAGGTGGGGGGCGCTCAGGAGGGAGAGCCTAGGCTTCCTGTACATAAGGGTAGGGGCGTGCTCAGGAAATTACAAGAGGGGACCTTCCTGACTTCACATCTTTGCTCTGCCAAGGTCTGGGTGAAGTCGGCAAGTTACTACATCTCCTTCTGCCTCAGCTTCTCTATTTGCACAATGACATTAATAATAGTACCTACCTCCTAAAGTGGTTGTGAGGACTCAGCGTGTTACTGCACGTTAGACTCGCACCTGGCACATAGTAGGTGCCCCGTGAATGGTGGAGGCTGACGTCATTGTAAGGAGAGCTAGAAAGGGATGAGGCAAGATTGCCCCCCGGTGAGCAGCTGCCGTAACAAGCTCAGAGGTCGATGTGATGATTCTCACTTTGCAGATGACGCGGGCGACTTTCAGGGAACACAGGCCACTTGCACGAGAGTGCACGGGCGTGATCAGAACCCTGGTCTGCTGATTGGACTTGCATTTCGTGGAAGCCCCACGTGACCTAATTGCAAACCTGGTCTCCGTGATTCCTCAGGCATGATCAGAGTCCCCTCCAAAGCTCTCTGCATGGCATATGAATCTGCAATCTCAGTGAACCCCACAGGATTGAAGAAAAAAAAAAAGCCCTATTGATATCCCTTCTGAGTTTCTCCTTGAATCTACCGTCTCTTTTCCAATTTCAGTGTCTCTGCCTTGGTTGAACGCTCATCTCCTGCCTGAACTCCATAGTCCTCTCCTAACTGCTTGGCCTCCTCCTGGTCTTTCTCCCTTCCAGGCTCCATCCCATGCAGCTGGAAGGGTGGTCTTTCTAAAACGTAGATCACGTTGAGCCTGCCAGTGTCCCCCACCTTCAGCGAGACTGTCCAGCCTGCCTCACTGTGTACAATCAGATCTCTGTCCCTGGCTGAACATCTTTTTATTCTCTTCTCCCAAGAGCTAGGCTCTCTTTCTGTTCCCAAAGCATTTGGACATTTCTGCTGTGCCACTCACTGTGTTTAACTGTCCTTGGCACTCAGTCTCTCCAGAAGACTGAATTCATTGAAGGCAGAGATAGTATGTGACCCACTGGTATCCCCTTGGTGACTCACATGGTACCAGGCTAGGAAGTGTCGAGACATGGGACGGATCATCTTATTTAAGATAAGGAGGTGGCCACTCCCTGAATTGAGGGTCAAAAACAGTGCACCATGGGTAGTAAGAAACACAGGGAAGGGAACATTTGGCCATTATACACCATATTGTTGTGCCAATTCTCTGCCTTGTAAGAAACCTAAAATACCACAGTTTGGCTATACATAGGAGCTCTCTCATCAACAAGCAAAAGGAAAAAATTATTATTGCCCAGATTAAGGACTTTGTGTTGATATTGGCAAGAAATAGTTCAAAAAAGTTGGAAAGTTGAGGCAGGCCCCAAAATGGCAGGTCAGAAGCCAGAGCCCTGCGGTACTCTGAAAGATTTATTTATATGCGCGGGTTGGGGGCGTCTGCAGCCACGCATCCATTCTCCTGATGGAAGGTAGCACAGAGGAGAGCTTAGGCATTGCCAACCAGAATACTGGGTTCAATCCTCGCTGAGCTGCACAAGCTGTGTGATCCAGAACAACGTCCTGAGCCTCTGTGTGACTACAATGGGAATAAGCAAGCGCGCCTCCCCTACGGTATTGTTGTGGGAAGCTAATACCTACAAAGTGCTTAGAGCAGTGTCTTATTGTCACTGACCCAGGAAGCTCCATCGTAATCTTCTGAAAATAGTGCCATACAATCAGGCACTCCAGGGGACGGGTGTCTTACTATGACCCACCCAGATGCTCTGCCCCCCACTCCCCACACCATCTCCATAGTTCTTTGGCACACATCCCTGTAGCCCTGGCTTTGGAAAGAGACTGTCCCCATCACCTTTCCTCCGCAAAGTTGGTTCAAAGCCACCGTTCCTCGCAAAGTAATTGAATGGACCATCTGACCAATAGATCACCTTAATGCATCTGGCCCCAATGCCCTGTCTCTTGATGATTAGCTGGCTTGGCTCCTTTCTTTGGCATTGCATGTTTAAAAAGGAAAGCTTTCTGAGCTCTTGAGTTATATCCGCCTTGCCGTTCTGAAGAGTGGGCAGTGTCAGGCTCTTCCCTCCTGGCACTGCAGGTTTGCCTGATACGCTGCTCACGTTGCATCATTTGCTTAGTGATATGTGTCTGGAGTGCATTTTCTGGCACTCTTTCTCTTAGCGTCTCCTGGGTGCACTAGCTCCAGAGAAAAATGTCTCCTCTTTTCTCTCTCTATCCCTTGCCTCATCCGCCTCTGTTTCCGGTGGTGTAGTGGACCGAGCACTGGGTTCTATGGTAGGAGGGGGGCTGGGTTCTGGATCCTTCCTGATTGTCCTCCGCCAATTGTGTGAACTCAGACCTTTTACCTCTTGGGGTCCAGGGTCTTCTGTTAAATGAGATGGTTGGACTAAGCTGATCAGTAAAGACCCTTCCAGCTCAGGATCGTTTGATGTTTCAGCTCTTTCCGCACTCCTGATTTAGAGCTGACCATTCATAAACCCTTTTAAGAGGTGTATGCTTCAGTGGGGGTAGGCTCAAAGAGGGTGCCAGGCTGTATATCACACCATAGAAATATGATGCCGGATTGTTTGGCCTGTGTTCCTACCTCCCAATATGGGCTACACTGATGCAGAGGATCTAGGTGTTCCTAATGGGGTAGGTAATGGTGACTTTTTGGGTGTCCAATATGAGATCTGGAGATCTTGTCCAGTTGCCAGTGAACCTTTCAGTGAGACTATTGGCAGCTTCCAAGGGGCTGAGACTGGCCTCTTGCTTCTCTTGCACCCCTGTGATATCCAGTATAGGGCTGGGTGCACTATACATGCTCACTAAATAATTTTGGATAATGATAATAAGTCAATAGTTGGATGTGGCCGCTGGAAACCTAAAGTCCTCTCAGGCTGCATTAATAGAACATGTTAACTAGAATAAGGAAGGTGATATTGAGACCCTCACTGTTGCATGCTGTAGAGACCTTATCTTTAGAACTGCTTCATTTTGATTACTCAGGAAATCTACTCGAGAGTTGGGACTGTGTTTGCATTTTTTTGCTACTATATTGCCAGTAAAAGTACTGGGCTGGTCAGATATCAGGCTTGCAATAAACATGCCTGGCACCTGCCTGACAGAGCTTGTTTTTCCAGACTACAAGGAGGGTTATCAGCATACCTTGTGGAGAGCAGCAGAAGTAAGTGGGGGTTATTTAACCCAACCCAGGGAAGCCTGAGAGTCCTCTATATTTAATAGTACACATCTGTGTTTTCTCCTACTCAGCTAACACCCGTTCCGCCTTTAGTCCTAGCATTCTGATTTTGTTTTGGAAATCCCACTGAGCACAGTCCTGTGGGACTTGCTGATTCCATTGAATACAGCCTTGGTGGGACCATTTCTTGAGATGACCCAGGACCCTTAGCTAAGAGTGGCACACAACCCAAGTGAGGTTTGTCTACAGAGGTTTGCTCTCCAAGGGTGGTCCCACACCAGCAACACTAGCGTCGCCTGGGAACTTGTTACAAATGCAAAATTCCAGACTCCTACCTTGGAGTCAGAAACTCTGGGCATGGGACCCAACAATCTGTGTTTTAGGAAACCCTCCAGGTGATTCTGATGCCAAAGTGGATCCCAGCAGTATCTGAGGGTTTGATTCCACCAAAACACTGAAAACAGCTGGCACCTCCTTAAAGCAGTGGGGGACAGTTAAGAAGGCTGCAGGGGTGCCCCTCAAGAGACTGTTGAGGGTCCCGTGCTCTGAAGATCCCTTGAGCCTGTCCTATCAGGTGCCCAATCTTCAGCTTTTGTTCAATTTTATGAGCTTCCTATCTGCCTTAAATTCATTAAAAAATAATAAAAAAATTTTTTCGTCAGTTGGCTAGAGTCAATTTCTGTATCTTAGAATCAAAGCACCCGACTGACACTGGAGGGGAAGGATTTTGTCAGATGAGCTGTAAGGTCTGTTCCAGCCGCACACTCTGAACGGGGGTCAGTCCATGACTGACTGCTGGAATGAGATCAGATCTCCTTGAATTTGAGCTCTGAGAGGCAGTAAAATTAGAGCAGGGGAGAAAAAGGGAGGTGAGGAATGTGACCAGATCCTGATTCTAAGATGACTGGAGTTCTGGTTGGAGCAGGATTAGAACGAGCACAAGGAAACTGGTCCCCAGAGAGAGCTTCTTGGTTAACGGGCTGGGGTAAGGAAGTCCAGCAGCACCCTTCCCTTTCAAAGATCCGGTTGTTCAAATTCAGGGTTTTATTCCTCAGGAAGTCATGGAACCTCCCCCAGGCACCACTTTTCTCTCTCTAATGGAAGCATTATCCTGTGCACTTAGCTCATTCTCCCTTCTGCAGCTAAATTAAAATGCACGCGTGACTGACAGCAGCCTTGGGGTGGCCCGCATGCGGTGCTGCCTGTGGGGTTGTGTGCAATTAGATGAAGAAGGATTCATCTTGCTTTCTTGGGCCAGCTGCTTTCTGCATAGACCCTGCTGACTCACCACCAGCCCTGCCTTCCTGAGGGCTGGGCTGGGGGTCAGCTCTGTGCTAATACCATCTGCCTTCCCAGAAGCGCCCTGCTAGGATGGGGCAGTGGAGTTGGGGGGTGCGGGGTGGATAGGCATTTTGGGAGAGTATGCTAGGGTTCGGAAGGATGGGGACTTCTCCCTAGTGGGTCTGCAGATCTATTGGAAGTGAACCCTCTCTAAGGAGAAACTGGTACAGGTGAGTGTCTACACATAGAATTCAGAGGGCTGTGAAACTCACATGCATTTGGAACAGGAAATGTTCAAAAGTGCCAGTGCACTTTGTTTCTGGGCAGCCTGAGGGCTGGAGACCGAGCTCAGGTACCACATCAGGATCCACACGGTGCTGGGGCTTTGGGAGGCTGTGCGAATAGCCCTCTCTAGCTTTCTGCTGCTTGTAGCTCTCTTGGCTTCTCTTTGCCTCTCTGTGAGTCTTCCCGGTCCTCGTGTCTTCTGGTTTCAGCTGCTGTTTCTGCACGTTACCTTCCAGGCAAGAACCCATTTGGGTTGTAAGTGGATGGTACCAACTCATCACAACTTGGGGGCCCCAGGGGAGCTTTATTGGCTTGTGGAATAAAACCCTGAATTTGAACAACCGGATCTTTGAAAGGGAAGGGTGCTGCTGGGGTTCAGAAATGACCAGAATGGGGGGCGCCTGGGTGGCTCAGTGGGTTAAAGCCTCTGCCTTCGGCTTGGGTCATGATCCCAGAGTCCTGGGATCGAGTCCCGCATTGGGCTCTCTGCTCTGCAGGGAGCCTGCTTTCCTCCTCTCTCTCTCTCTCTCTGCCTGCCTCTCTGCCTACTTGTGATCTCTGTCTGTCAAATAAATAAATAAAATCTTTAAAAAAAAATACCTAAAAAAAAAAAAGAAAGAAAGAAATGACCAGAACGAGGGCTGGAATCTGGGGCAGAGTCCCTACTTTGCTTCTCCTTGTGTGACGGGCTCGCTGTCTCTCACCACGGAGCAGCTTCTGATGCACAAGGGAAACCTGGCTGCCGACGGGGCCCTTGGCTCACTGTGCACTGTTCCTACTACCGGAGGGGGCTGGCCTTTACTTTCCAGGTTCCGGGTTGAAGAGAGCACTCAAGTGACTAAAAATCACAGTTCATGACCATGACTATCCTGGCTCTGCCCCTGACTCCCCGGGCAACCTTGCAGAAATGAATCGCCTGAGAAATGGGGATCAATGCAGTGCCCACCTTAGAGGCAGCCTTTGTCCGGTGGCTGGGAGGAGTGCTTCTGGGGCCAGGCTGCTCCTCTACAGTCTCAGTTTTGCTACATAGAAGCAGGGTGACCTTGGGTGTCCCGTCTTCCACATCTCTAAGACAGGGGAGTAATCTAGCACCTGCTCGCAGGGGTGCTGTGAGGGGTAAATGAGTTTGTGCCCCCAAGGAGAGGAACGCAGAACCGTGACTGCGTCCCCCAAGCAATCTGAGAGCATTTCTTCCCTGTTATCGCCATGGTTCTTGATGTCATTTCTGCAGGATCCCTGCATGGCAGTGGTGTGGCTATAATAGGTGGGGAGCGGTGGGCCATTCCCTCCTCAGCTGGTGGCCACACTGCTCCTTTCTCTTCTACTTCAGAATGCGAGTAAGAACCAAGAGGGATGTTCTCAGAGGAATGAGCCTGAATCTCCTTTAATTTATGTTTTTTAAAAATAATCATTCTCAAGCCTTCGTTCCCTATTATTAGTGGATTGCTTTTAAGAATAGATTCTATTCTGAGCATTGTGTCAAGTGCCCCACATCCAGTATTTAATGTAATTGTTCCAACAACACAGCAAGGCAAGGGTTTGCAGCCCTCTTCTGCAGATGAAGGAAGCGTGCCTCTGAGAAGAATGGTGGTTCGCTAGAGGTCATGCACCTGGCACCTGGAGGTGTGGGCATTTAAACCATCTTGCCCAGCCCCAAAGCTCACACACATGACCCTGTCTCCGAGGCATCTTCTGCAGGAGGCTGGGCTTGCGCATCTTAGAGCCCTGGAGGTCTGGGTCAGGCCTTTCCATTTCCTTCTCTCTCCTCTTCCTCCTCCTGAGTCAGACGGGCCTGACTGCCAGTAAGCTTCTCCTCTGCTGGCCGGTGTTTCAGCGTGTTCACTTTGCACTCCTCTGGCCTGACATGTCTCCCCAACTAGTTGATAAATTCTGTGTGGTGGACACTGTGCCCTCCCGGAGGGCAGGGTGCACAGCCAGCACATGGGCTCTGGGTGGAGAGGGATGGGAGGGAGCGCGCCAGTCCCGCTCCCCACCGGGCGGTGGCGCCAGTCTACAGGCCGGGCTCCCGGAGCCGGCCATGTAGCCTCAGGCCTCCTCAAGGCCCCCACCTGGAGAAGCACTAGTTAGTGGTGTTATCTGTAGGGTGAGTGGGAAGGAGAGAGGCCCAGGGGTGAGGCCATTCCTGAACCCTGCCCGGATGTGCCCCCAAGGGCTCCTGCTTTCCCAGGGACATCCAGGCCATGTGGGCCCAGCCCTGCACTACTCCCAGAACTGGGCCATCCTGGGCTGGGCATCTGGGCTTCTCCGAGCCTGAGATGGCCCAAGTGCTGCCAGCACCCTGAACGTGGACAGTTAGAAATAATAGCTGAGGGGCGCCTGGGTGGCTCAGTGGGTTAAAGCCTCTGCCTTCGGCTCAGGTCATGATCCCAGGGTCCTGGGATCGAGCCCCGCATCGGGCTCTCTGCTCCGCAGGGAGCCTGCTTCCTCCTCTCTCTCTCTCTCTGCCTGCCTCTCTGCCTACTTGTGATCTTGTCTGTCAAATAAATAAATAAAATCTTAAAAAAAAATAAGAAATAATAGCTGAGGCCTATCACAGCCTGGGGCTGATGATGCGTGGGGATGGGCAAGGGCCCTTGGGCCTAGGCCCCCAGTCGCAAAGGGCCTCCAGCTGAGACGAGGAACACGACCTCCACATTAGGGTCCGTGTATGATGGGAGAGGTCCCCTGACAGGGCCCACAGCACGAGGCCAAAACAGCTGTTAAATTGGATGTTTAGGATGGCCCTTCGTTTCACAAGTCAATTACAGCATTTCTTCATGTGTGTACATGCCCAGGGCCCTCAGATAATGGAAGAGGCCCGCCTGCACCCTGCCCCCCAGCCCTGGGTCTCAGAGCCCCATTCCACCAGCCCGGGCCCAATTGGTCTGGGACCACATCTTCTTCCTCACCTATAAACGGACAGGAATAAATGAAGTGACTCCAAGTTCTTCTCTAGCTCAGTTGTTTAAAAAATAAAACGTAGAACCCTCCTCAGAGATGTGGGTGGGCCACTTGACAGGCACCCGATTTAGGCTGTCAGCCTCAGAGATGTGGGCCTACCTGATTTAGGTTACCATTCATTCATTCATTCATTCTTTCGGTATTGCCCAGGTGCTGCCATGTGCCAAGCCCTCTAGCAGGCTGTCACAGGCAGGGCCAAGAACCCAACAGGCACAGCCCACGGCCTCGGTGGGATCTGAGGTTTAGTGCAGGGAAACGCTTGAGAAGGCAGTTGCCACCCCGTGGGAAGTGGCCCAGTGGGGAAGTGGACATGAAGATCAAGGAGAGCTCCCTGGAAGAAGGGGCCCCTAAGCGGAGGCCTAGAGGTGAGGGCTGGAGTTGGACACTGGGCCTCAAAAACTCTGTGTTTCAGGAGGAGGGCCTGGCTCTGTCCCCTCCCTCCTTGATCACTCCCACTGCAGGGACCCATGACCTCGGGAGGCAGCAAGCCTATTTCCATCTGTCCACGCTACAGTGTCCTGCTCAGAGGATTAAAAATCTGTTGAAAGCTATTAATCTCCACAGGAAAAAAGATGCATAGGGGTCCGCCCCCATTAGGCCCACAACTGCAGGGATTCCGCGGGTGTGGGGGTGTGGGGGTGTGGAGAGGAGCCCGGGGTGAGAGCCTGCGGATTAGAAACAGAAGAGAGGGTGCCACGCAGCTTTTGGGAAGTGCCTCCCTTCCTGAGCCACGGCCCACCAGCAGCTCCTGTCATTCTTTCTGCTAACTCGGAACAGGGTGGGGAGGGGGGTGGAACAGCCTGGCAGGGTGGGCTCTGCCTTGACTTCTCCCTTTGCTCCCCTGTTGTGTGTCTCTGCTGGGTGGGCCCACTCCTCTCCACGATACACTTATGTTTTTGGTGGAGACCGACAAGCCACAATGAGCACCCGCAGTGAAACACCACTTGCAAAATGCACGGGACCCGCATGGGGCACGGCACAACTGGTTTCCTTGCCCAGGACGGCAGCACGAGCTGTGCCTCGTTAGGGCAGCATCCCTGCCTTCCTCACTGGGGGGGACTCCGATGATCTCTCTGGCAGGGGGAAGCAGCAGAATGGGCTCCCAGGCCTCCCATCTCGGGGCCACTGAGGGACTGGTCTTTCTGTCTTTGCTGGGCTGTTTCAAGGGTCTGGCAGCTGGTCTTGGGAGAGTGCTAGGAGGACAGTGGGTCTGAATAGCAGAGGGTCCCGGCCATTGCTTCCAGGCCAGCATCTCATTGTCTCAGGGTCCGTCTGTGTCCCAGACCGCAGGAAGGCGGTGGGTCACAACTTGGAGTCCGGGAGGCTGGCCTTGCAGCACTGTTACTGTCTTTGGGGAATGGGAAGTGTCCTTCAAACGACCCTCTGAACCCAGTTTGCTCTTGTAAGACAAGATGCTAATACCTCCATGACTTGGGGATGATACGAGGACAGGCGATGAGAAATAAGAGCGGTAACAATAGCGGCTCCTCATCCCTGTCTGTGAGGCCGGCTCGGTGGTCAGGGCGGCATGTCCGTGAACCAGGCACAGGACATAAGTGTGTGCTCTGTGAGCTGTCTACACACAGCAGAGCATGTGGTTACTGGGCGTGGGGGACGGACTCTGTCCTGGGCTCCCCAGGTCTGGGAGAGCCCCACAGCCATCCCGATATTCCTGTGCAGACCTGGACAAGCCTTTGTCCAATTCTGGTCCTCTGTGCTTTGTCAGTGAGGTGGTGGGGACAGGTGACCCTGAGGGTCCCTCCAGTGAAGCGGGCTGCCAGGATGGCGAGGGCAGAGGATAAAGGAGAACAAGGAGCTCATTAGAGATGGGGAAAGATGGGACCTGGTGGACCAGGATTGGACTTCTTAAGGGACCCAAATCCCTCGGACCCTCCTTGTCAATGGTTCTTAGCCCTAAGGAGAGTGTGGGCCTTCATGTGGAGCCCAGGGGCTTTTGCAAACGAAGACACTCTCCTCCACTCGGTGGTGGGCGTGCTCCAGCTCCTGGAGTTCAGCTACAGATGTCAGCAGCCATGAAACTCTGTGAAACTCCATGAAAGCTCTGGAAGGACACTTAGATCCAACTGGAAAGCCTTAGTAAGTGGCTCGCCTGCCCAAACCTAGGTCTGGTGACTCTTTCCTCAGGGTTTGCCATGTTACTGTTGGTTCTCACAAAATGCCCATGCAATCGTCCCCACCCACAATCTACCTTTTACTTGTCTGAGGTATTTCCCATCTCCTGTTCATCTAGAGCCACCATTTAACAACGCTCCTCCCCCCCCGCCGGCACCACCCCACCATGCCGGGCGCATATGAAGTGCTTTCTGTGCATGGTCCCCTTGGAGAGTGATCCCCTTGGAGAGCCCTGTGAGGTGGCGTGGGCAGCATTCCTTCTCTCTACATGGGGGAAGCCGGGGCACAAGGAGCGTGAGTAGCTTGTGTGAGGTCGAGCTCAGGCAGTGGCAGAGCCCAGATGCAAAACCAGGGCTGTTGGACTCCATGGAAATTTGTCGTACTGAGTAAGAAGAGATTTTGGGTTTAGTTTTTGTTTTTGTTTTTTTTTTTTTTTTTAATTGTTCCTTTATTGATCCGACACAACCAGTGTTGTTCGCCGACTTCAAGTTAATGGTGATATCCTCCCTGGGAGACTAGCAGCTCCCATTATGCTCCTTCCACTCCTGCCCTTCTGCCCCCATGAATCTTGGGAAACCCAGACATCCTCATGGAGAGAGCCCCGGGCAAGTGACATGCTTGTGTCCTCCGCCTTCAGCTCAGGGCTGGCCCACCCACAGCAGGACTCAGCCCACCCAGCTCCAGCTCCTGACATGGAAGCAGACCATGGGATAAGAGAAAGACTCTGAGAACAACAGGTGGAAATAGAAATGTTTTTTCCTATTGGTTTTTTTTTTCACTCCCCAGGTGGTAGGGGAGGAGAGTTGGAGGGGAAGGAGTAATTCCTTATAGCACCTGACGGTTGAGTAGACTTGTTTGACCCTTCCACAGACCCACAGTGATTGCCCTGTTCCTGGTCAGACAGGAGGAAGGTCCAAGGATGCTCAGAGAGCAGGAATTCCCCATGTCATGGATACCAAACCCCTCTTTTTGGGACTCCCTCCTGTCTTGCCCAAGGCTCTTCCTCTCCCGGTCTTCCAGGAACTGAGTGGTAACGCAATCACAATAAAGAACAAGAATGCTTAATAGCTCACGGCTCCTCAGAGGTGCTGAGGGGCGAGGTGGGAGTTGCATTTGGACTGCCACGTTAAGGGAATGTCCTCCACTGGTAAAAATTTCACATTTCAATGTGTTGCCGGGCAGAGGGGTACCCAGCACTGGATGCTATTACCGCTGCTGTTCTCCAAATGTTTTGTTGTTGTTGTTTTGTTTTGTTTGTTCTTTTAGCTCTTAAGTTTAATTGACAAATGCCTACCTTCAGGCCCATACTCAGTGGAACCCCATCAGACTCACTCCCAATTTCCTCGATCACTGTCCTCTGGCATCCCTCTACTCTGGAAATACCACCTTGGCTCCTCCAGGAGTCTCTCCATTAACAAGCAAGAGCCCCATCCAAGACCCCATGGTTGGGGGATCAGTTCTAAGGGTCATCCACTCTGAGATCCCAGGCCTGATGGGCAAAGAGGAGGGCACAGAGGTGACTTGGGGAGACCATGGCCACTGCCCTCTTTGAGGTCAGCCACAAAGCCTGGTTTCATCCCTAATATGACACCTACAGTGTGGCAAGCCCTCCGACCCTTCAGGACACCTTCTGCTTGGCCGCTGGCACAGGCGGTGTGGCCCAGCAGAGAGCGCACTGAGCTTAGAGTAGGGACACCTGGCTGTGTGTTCCATCCCTGTCTGCCATCTTTGTACCATGGGATCTTGAGCAAGTTGTTTGCAGTGCTGGCTTTCTGTTTCCTCATCTACTGTAACTCTTGACCACAGTGAGAGGATCAAATGAAGTATGCGTAAAAGTACTTTACACTGAATAGGGAGGGATGTGTCTGCTGGGTGCTTTCAGTGGACAAGTAAAAGAAAGCAAAACCCACTGGCTTAGAAAATAAAGGAGATGTATTGATTCCTGTAACCAGAAAATCCAAAGCCTGGGCAGACACTGGCACCGGGTTTTCCCTGGGCTTCTCTCTGCTCTGTCCTCCTTCCCATGCAGCCTGAGGCTGGCTGTTGTGGCTGCGGGATACACAGGTTCTCGCCACACCCACAGTAAAAGAGAGATCCTTGAAATGGAGGGCAGAATGTCCCCACATTACCCACCAGACGTGCTGCTGTATCTCACAGGTCTGAACTGGGCCATATATCCGTTATGGTCTCTGAGGGGACCTCCTTGTCTCTATCTTGAGTTATAAGAATTGTGATATGTAAAATATTACTTTTAATCCGGATAGTGTTGGAGGCCATTACCTAGGATGAGAACACAGTAGACCTTCTAGAACCCCCTAGTGAGGATAGCCTGCTCACCCAGTTGGGGTCTCCCCATGTGGGCAACCTATCAGGTGAGTAAGTCTCCCAGTCTGGAGGAGTGGAGGTGACTGGGTGCTCTCCATGGGCAGCTCTGACAGGAAGAAGAGCTGAGCTGGGCTGAGCAGGCCCAATTTATTCTTCACTAGGTTTCATTTAGAGAGATTACTTTGTTTCTCCTGGGACACTATTAAGTAAGAGGGTAGAAAGAGGTCAGAAACCACATTAATGGGTTTTCTAAGGGAAGGAAATATTAGGAAAGGGGAAGATACATTCCTCTTCCCCTCTCCCCTCAAATCTATTCCAGAACCATCCATGTAGCCAGAAGAATATTGTGCACTAATTAGCTTAGGCCTGGTTTAACTGAATTAATCAGGATGACAGGGGGGTGGGGGGAGGCGTGGAATCACATCAATTAGATTGGAACACTGTGGGGCCGGCACGGAGCTGTAGCTGAGGGAACTTCTCCCTTCCCCCACTCTGTGCATACTAGACCATGGGAGTTTGGTACAAGAAATACTGAAAAGATAACGTTCACTTCAGTAATATATAAAATAGTAACTTAATAACTATGATTAGTATTTATTAAAGCCAAGCACAATGACAAGCAGGTTTAATCTCAAAAATCAAATAAACTGAGATTTCCACTTCTGGCCACAATGGAGGAATTATACCAGAGTAACCCTTCTCCCATAAATAATTACAAAACTAGAAAAAAAAAAAAAGTGTTTTCGGGCATTGGACAATAGCCAGCGAAGCCCTGCCATCACCCTGGCTTTCTGCCTAGAGGCATTTACCAGAAACGAGAGCAGGGAGGAAGGTCCAAGGGAGCTCAGCAGTGTCACCGAGCTGGGCAAGCAAGGTCTTGAGTGCAAGGAGGCTGAGGCATCTGGAATTTGTGGGGTAGAGTATCGAAGAGGAGAGCAGACACAGAACTCCGGAAATCTCCCAGAAGGATCCTCATGAGGTCATGAAAATGTCCAGGAGTTAAATGGTGGTGATGGTTGTCCAATTTTGTGAATATATTAAAAACCAATGCATTAGACGCTTTAAGAGGATGGATTTTATGATACATGAATTATACCTCAATTAAAAAAAATAATTGAGGGGTGGCAAAGAGGATCCCCTTAATCTTTGAATACTAAGCTGTTTGTGTGTAGGGTAAGACCCTAGAAGAACAAAGAACAAATATGGAGGAACAACAAAACAAGTTGCTGAATAACTACTAGATCATGTACAAGGTTAGAAGACTTTTTTTTTTAATTTATTTTTTATAAACATATAATATATTTTTATCCCCAGGGGTACAGGTCTGTGAATTGCCAGGTTTACACACTTCACAGCACTCACCCCAGCACATACCCTCCCCAATGCCCATAACCCCACACCCTCTCCCAACCCCCCTCCCCCCAGCAACCCTCAGTTTGTTTTGTGAGACTACGAGTCACTTATGGTTTGTCCAACCAGAACAGAAAAACCTCTATGAACACTGGGAGCTCTTAAAAGGGATGTCACAAAGATATCTTAGATGAGGGGTTAGCAAAGGCTATCCTAGATGTGCTTTGACAGACTTTACAAAAATTCTTTTGAAAGTACCAAGCAGATCCACAAGTGACTGTCAGAACAAAATAATATTTTTATTTTTATTTTTATTTTATTTTTTTAAAGATTTTATTTATTTATTTGACAGATCATAAGCAGGCAGAGAGGCAGGCAGAGACAGTAAGGGAAGCAGGCTCCCCGCTGAGCAGAGAGCCCGATGTAGGGCTTGATCCCAGGACCCTGGGACCATGACTTGAGCCGAAGGCAGAGGCTTTAAACCACTGAGCCACCCAGGCACCCCGAAAATAATATTTTTAAATTCTAGTACTCAAGAAAATATCATTCATAATGTCCAGCATCTAATAAAACATTCTTTAAATCAAAAGGAAAGAAAAAAATGCAGTTGATAGACCTGAAAATTGCAGAAATGGTAGAATTAGCAGGCATAGACTTGCAAAGAGCTTTCATTTGAAGAAATAAGGACTGAAAGTTTTGCAAATAGGATAAATATGTATACAGATATGAGAATTTCAACAACGGCAAGCAGAATAAATGCAAAGTAAACCTCACCAGACACTTCAGAGAATGTCTTGAAAACTAATGACAAAGAGAAAAAAATCTTAAAAGCAGCCAGAGGAAAAGAATTAACATATAGTGGAATGAAAATCAGGATGACTGTGGCTTCTCATCAGAAACAGTGTAAGCCAGAGTTAATGGAAAAATCTAACCAACTTTCCTTCGGTAGGCAAGGAAATTGTGGCTCACATTGAGGAAGATACGTGCCTAAGTCATTCTGCAGAGTGGAGTTAAACTCTGGTCTTTTGATTCTGAAGTCTGATTGTTTCCTTCTTTTTCCCATTTTGCCCCCTTTTAACTTATGACAATATCAGTAAATTTTTGTAAGAATTACCATGTTGATTGTAAAAAAAATTAATATATGTGCTAAGAAGTAAGTAAAAATAACCTGAAATCCCACCACCCACTGATAAATCATTCATATAGGGGTAACAATGCACAAATACACATGCATCTTTATACAATGTAACCGGCATGGCCCATACTCCATGTGACTGAGACTGTTAATTTTCTGCCAAACATATATTCTCATCTTCTCCCTTGGTAACAGGGGCTTCGGGCATTATGCCCAGTTGTAAAATGCCCTTTCCTAGGCTCCCTGACTGACAGGAGTGGATAGGTGATGTGGCACGGTAGGGCTTCTGGCAAAGCTGCTGTGGCCCCTCCCCGGGATTCCCAGATCATAGGGATGAAGCTCCAGGAGTCCTCTTGTGGCCTTGAGGGTAGAAGCCGTCTTCCACAGATGGCCGAACAGAAGCACTGAAGGATCCGGAGCCTCTGGTGATTTCAAGAAACTGCCAACCCAGCCCAGATTGTCTGTCTCTAGCTTCTTTTATGTTATGAGAATGAACCATGAGTCTGTTTAAGTCATTGGGCTTAAAGAACGATGTACCCCTATGGAGGTTTCAAGTTGACATCTATAATTTTTTATAAAAAAGTTTAAATTGTTGCAAAGAATGTAATTGACTTACTGAAACTGTTAACATTCTAAAGCTGTCACATCACTTTACAATGTATTTAAAGAAATAAAAAATTCATAGTAGTCTAATACCATCATTTAAAAAAATACGTGAAAAAATACATGAGCAAATGTGGCATAGACATACAATGGAATATTACACAGTCATAAAACTGTGTAATATTGATGAGATCGTGCCATTTGAGACAACATGGACGGACCTAGAGGGTATTATGCTAAGGAAGTCAGTCAGGCTGAGAAAGACAGATGCCATATGCTTCCGTTCCTAAGTGGAATCTAGACAACAAATGAACAAAGAGCGGAATCAGACCTACAAATTCAGAGAACAAATTGATGGTTGAGAGAGGGGAGAAGGGTGAAGGTTGGAACAAAACGGGTGAAGGGGAGTAGGAGATACAGGCTTCCAGCTATGGCATGAATAAATCATGGGCATAAAAGTCACTGACTGCATAAGGAACGCAGTCCATGACGTTGTAATAGCAATGTAACCAGACAGGTTGTAGTTACCCTTGTGGTGAACATAATATATAAACTTTTTTTAAAAAGATTTTATTTATTTATTTGACACAGAGAGAGAGAGATCATAAGTAGGCAGAGAGGCAGGCAGAGAGAGAGGGGGAAGCAGGCTCCCTGCTGAGCAGAGAGCCCGATGCGGGGCTCGATCCCAAGACCCTGAGATCATGACCTGAGCTGAAGGCAGAGGCCCAATCCACTGAGCCACCCAGGCGCCCCTTTAATATATAAACTTGTTAAATTACTAGTGTAACGTTGTACGTCAACTGTACTCAAATAAAAAAATACCATGAGCAAAATCTTTAGCAGTCAAATTTTAGGTCGTTCATTTTTTTTCTTGAACTCTTATTTCCATTCTATGTATCTTAGAGAATTTCATCCTCACATGTTTTTTATGCTTAAAAGTCTTTTATAGATTACCTTGTGTCTCTGCAATAAGATTATATACATATACACAATACACATATTAAAATCTTGTATCTTTAGAGACTGAAAATTTTGACCTGGATTGAACTATATTGCGATTTTAATATACAATTGAGCAAAACAATATAAGGTTTTTATAAATAATAAACATATAACTTAAAAATTGGAAATTACGGCGCCTCAGTCGTTGAGCGTCTGCCTTCGGCTCAGGTCATGATCCCAGGGTGCTGGGATGGAGCCCCGCTTGGGGCTCCCTGCTTGGTGGAAGGCCTGCTTCTCTCTCTCCCACTCCCCCTGCTTGTATTCCCTCTCTCGCTGTATCTCTCTCTGTCAAATAAATAAATAAAATATTTTTAAAAATTGGAAATTAATTTCTTTCTTTTTTTTTTAAGATTTATTTATTTATTTATTTGACAGGCAGATCATAAGTAGGCAGAGAGGCAGGCAGAGACAGTAAGGGAAGCAGGCTCCCCGCTGAGCAGAGAGCCCGATGCAGGGCTTGATCCCAGGACCCTGGGATCATGACCTGAGCCGAAGGCAGAGGCTTTAACTCACTGAGCCACCCAGGCATTCTGGAAATCAATTTCTTAATAATATGAATTGGGCACTTAAAAATTAATCGGTTCATTTATCTAAGGGTGAGTATCATTTATCTATGGTTGAGTATTATTGTTAGAACAAGACAGGGTTCAGCTAATTTCTCTTCCTATTGATGGTTTTTGTAGAAGTAAGCGCTAGGAAACCCTCATTAACATAAACAGGTAAATAGAAATAGAGCATGTTTTATTATAGCATTGTCATATAATTCTTTGAACTTTTTATGAGATACATGCTAAAGATCACAATGAAATATCATAAAAAAAAAGAAAAACATTTTTGGGCGCCTGGGTGGCTCAGTGGGTTGAGCCTCTCTGCCTTCGGCTCAGGTCATGATCTCAGGGTCCTGGGATGGAGCCCCACATCGGGCTCTCTGCTCAGCAGGGAGCCTGCTTCCCCCTCTCTCTGCCTGCCTCTCTGCCTGCTTGTGATCTCTCTCTCTCTCACTCTGTCAAATAAATAAAATCTTAAAAAAAATAAACATTTTTAATGCTCTATCTGCTAATCCTTTGACTAAGTCCTTCTTTAGTTTTGTTGAAAGCAAAGAATTAGGAATTGATTTGCAAAGGATCTGCAATTCAGTCATGAGAGGAAGTCACATTCTCATTTTCTGGGAAATACATCACAAAGGCTATGTACCAAGACCTATCAAATGATTATTAATTACCCTCTCATTCCTTCTCAGGGCGACATTTGTTTAAACCGACATTCACAAAAAGAGTTGGGAAGAATCCAAACTTAAATTTCAATTTGCCCTTATCAACATAATATTTTTGATGAAATTCTTTTGTCTCAGGGCAAGCTTTCAACATATATTCATCCAAACCTTGGAAAATGCCCAGCAAATGTCCGAGCTGGCAAAGCTAGTTCGCATTGACAAATCAATTAGTCAAGTCAAGTCAAATCAAGTTTATTTTGAAATATGACAAACATTCAGAAAAGTCTATCATAAAGCAAAACTTTATGGGCCAATAAATAATTTAAAAAAGCAAACACGTGTACTTATCACTCTGCCAGCATCTCGGAAGCCTCACCTCATGCCCCTTGCTGCGACCTCTCCCTCCGGTTCTCCTAGAGGATACTGCGGCACCTGGCTGGCTCAGTCGGTAAAGCATGTGACTCTTGATCTCAGGTCATATAATGCCCCTATTGGGCATAGAGATTACCTAAAAACAAAACAAACCAAACGACTATGTATGGTTTTCTCATAGAAGACCCCACTGTCTTGACTTTCATGATAAGTACGCTCTTCTTTATCACTTTGCCATATGTGTCCTCATTCGCAAGCAATACCATTTTGCCTCATTTTGAATTTTTATGAGTAGAACCTTACTCTGCGTGTGTGTGTTTTGAAATGTGCATTTTAACATTGTTTGAGAAATTCATGTGTATACGTCTGTGTAGCAGGAGTGTGCTACCATTTCGTTTTGGTATAGCTGACCATTGTAGGAAGTTAACCACAATATATTTGCCCATTCTGTTATTAATGGACATTTGAGTGATTTCCTGTTTGGGACTAAGAATCCCGTTGCTATGGGTGTGCATTTTCCAGCAAACGTCAAGTTGCTGAATTCTAGTGTGTACCTGTCTTCGGTCACAGTACACAGTACTAACCTGTTTTCCAAAGTGATCATACCAAAATTACACTTCTACTCTCAATCTGAGGGTCCCCATTGCTTCCCAGCCTCAGCCACACTTGGATTCATCAGTTCGAACAGTGTACATTGGTACGTTTTGGTAACGCCTCTATATTTGTCAGCCTCTGTACTTTTGTACTTCCTGCCCGTTCTGGTGGGTATGTAGTTATATCTCACTGTGATCTTAATGTGCGTTTTCCCCATAATGAATGGGGCTGAGTTCCTCTTGTGAATTGTTTGTTCAAGACTCTTGCCATTTTTTCCTCTTGAGCTGTTTGTTTCTTGCTGTTTTGTAGGAGTTTTTTTTTATATTTTGGATGTGATCCCATCATCAGTTATATGTGTTGCAAAGATCTTCTCCCACTCTGTGGTTTGTCTTTCAGTCTTTAAATGGCTGCTTTGGACGAACGTGAAGTTCTTAATTTCATGGGGTCCAAATAACAATCTTTGCCTTATTGGTTAGTCTTTTTGTGTGTTGATTAGGAAGCTTTTTTTCCAAACCAGGGCCGTGAAGATAGTTTCCCATATTACCTTCTAGAAGCTTTATTGTTTTCTTTTACATTCAGGTTTACAATATACCTAGAATTAATTTTTGTGTGAAGTGTGAAATAGATGTTTCATTTATCTCTCGCCATATGGAAACTCAATA
The DNA here is from genome assembly GCF_002288905.1 of Enhydra lutris kenyoni. Lineage (NCBI taxonomy): Eukaryota > Metazoa > Chordata > Mammalia > Carnivora > Mustelidae > Enhydra > Enhydra lutris. Next base: position 31,058,938 of record NW_019154096.1, on the reverse strand, counting down.
TCCAGTATTATTTATTAAAATACAGCCCCTTTTCCACTGTTTGAGAGCCACATTTGTTAAAACAACACTGTTGTTGTTTCTTCTTTTTAAAAATTTTGAATATTTATTTGAGAGAAGAGAGAGACAGATAGCGACAGAGAACACAAGCTGGAAGGGGAGGGAGAAGCAGGCTCCCTGCTCAGCAGGGGCCTGATTCCAGGACTCGGGTCATGACCGGATCCTGCTCAACTGACTGAGCCACCCAGGCGCCCCAAGCAACACTGTTTGAAGTACTGAGCTTTTATAACAAATCTTGATATGAAGTCAAGCATGTTCCCCCAACTTGTTCTTGAACATCTTGCCTATTGTGTTTGTTTGGGTCCTCCAAGAAGCAGACACCAAGACAGCACTAAAAATTAACAAATAAAGGTCATGAAAGAAAATGCTTGTGTGAGAGAAAATAGGGAGGGAGCTGACTAAGGCTGGGAGAGCTATCAGACTGCAGTGCAAATCTGGTTCCAAAGAGAGAGGAGAAGAGAAAATTGGGTGGAATTGTTGTAAGCAACTGGATCGTCAGAGAAAAGTTTGACAATATTGGAGATTCTGAGGGCCAAACCTGGCAATCAGAAGGGTCCCTGTCTCCCAAGAACAGGTCTGCTGTAGTTTCCCTAATGAGTGCAGTCACTGGGGTCCTTGGCTGGTTATTTTCTGTATAGGTGGAGATATGCAAGACACACTTGGGGCAGCCACAGTCTACGCTTGTGGTGGGTGGATTTACTTCTCCACACAGGTTTGGCAAAGTCCCTTATTAGGATTTGATCAAGATTATATTAAATACACAGGTCAGTTTGGGAAGCCTTGTTCTCTTTTAAGGATAGGTCTTCCAATCCATGAAACTCGTACACAGCTTTGTTTATTTTACTTCTTCATAAAGTATTGATCTTCTTAGTGTTGGTCTTCTTAGTGTTTCATTGTTTTCTGCAAGGTCTTACACTTAGATGAATTCCTAAATATCAGATTTTTTTTCCTATTTGTTGCTAGTATCTGCAAATGCAGTTGATTCTTGTCTATTGAGCTTTTTTTTTTCTATTTTTTTTTTTAAGATTTTATTTATTTATTTGACAGAGAGATCACAAGCAGGCAGAGAGGCAGGCAGAGAGGGAGGAGGAAGCAGGCTCCCCTAGAGAGCAGAGAGCCCGATGCGGGGCTCGATCCCAGGACTCTGAGATCATGACCTGAGCCGAAGGCAGCGGCTTAACCCACTGAGCCACCCAGGCGCCCCATTGTCTATTGAGCTTTTATTGAACAAACTAAACATTAATTCTGACATTTTTATTTGCACTTTATTTTGGATTTTCTCTGTACACAATCAAATTATCTGTTCCTGATTGTTTTTATTTCTCCCTTTTTCATTCTGTGTCTTTTATATCTTCTTCTTGCCTTATTACACAGGCTACTTTCAATACCAGGTTGAATTGAAGGGAACATGTTTGTCCGGTTCCAAATCTCAAAAAGGCAAATTTTCCACGTTTTGTGAGTAAATTAGATTATGCTATATGCTTTTTGTTTACTTTCCCATATCCATTCTCCCTACTTTTCCAGCTGCACTGTACCCCAAGAGGCAACTTGTAGGGACTGAGTCAATGGGTTCCATTGCCCTTTTGGTTTAAATTGGTTGTAGCCAGTTATAGGCACTGGTGTGAGATAGGGTAGGGAGAGAATTGCGCTGAGGTGTTTATTCCCTGGACTACCTCACCACCACGTCACATAGATGAGGTGTGTCCTGCCAAAGACCACAGCTTATGTCATGTAGCCCCCTCCGTAGAGTCACTCTTCCCATTTTATAGTAGCCGCTTCTTTCTCTCGCCTCTTCAGTTCCTCCTGCCCATTACTAGCTCTAGGATACTACCTTGCTCCTTGTTAGTTTCTTTAAACACTCCCCCACCTTTGTAAGCAGTTACTGTGTTAAACTCTTCAGGTCACCCCATTTGAGGGTGCCGTCTGCCTTCTGCTGAGTCTCTAGGACAATGAAATCTACTGTACATCTTATCAGATAAAAAAGTTCCCTGCTATTTCTATTTCTCTGAATTTTCTTAAAAAGTGTGAATCTGTGTTGAGTTTTTTCAATTGCTTTTTACAAACCTATTGAGATGGTAACATGATTTCTATCCTTTATTTAGTCACTGTGGTATATGACACAGTGTTAAGCCATCTTTTTGTGTTCTTGGAATAAAACTCAGTGGGGTCAGGGTGTATTATCCTTTTTAGAGACAGTTGAAATTAACTTGCAAATATTGTATTAATGAATTTTGCATTAATAAATCATTAAATCTCAAGAATAAGATTTGGCCCATAGTTTTCTTTTCCCTTAGTGTTTCTGTCAGTTTGGGTATCAAAATTCTGTAGGCTTCATAATCTAAGTTGGACGGAGCTTCTTCTTTTACTAACTGGAAAAATTTGGCATTATTTCTTTGTAAATGTTCAAATTCCATATAGAAGGCAAGTGAACCAGAAAATTGAGGCAATTCAAATTTATATGCTCAATAATTTAGTCTCAAATACATAGTAAAAATTGACAAGCTAAAAGAAAAAATTGGCAATCATAATTAGATTTTAACATACTTCTCTCTGTAACTGATAAGGTCATTAGACACCAGTAAAAAGGATTTAAACAAACCAGAGCCAATGGATGTATGGAACATAGCACCCACAACCTTAGAACACACTTAGTTTTCAAACTTACATAGAATATTTATAAAAACTTGACCATATCCTGGGCCATAACCAAATATCCAAAAAATGTCAAAGGATTAAAATTATAGAGTTTTTTCTTTTCTTTTCTTTTCTTTTCTTTTTTAACCCCTCACAATGTCATTAAGTCAGAAATGAACTAGAAAAAAAAATTTTTAAGTTTACCATAAATTTGGAAATCTAGACCTTGCTTTTAAATAAACATAAACCAAAGGAATGATCACAATGAAAATTATTTGAAATTGAATGATAATGAAAATACTATATATCAAAATATGTAGGTTACAGCTAAAGGTATGCTTATGGGGAAATGTATAGCCTTAAATGCATATATTTTAATGTTATTTGTATATAGTTATAATAGTATAAATTTAAATACTAACAGTTTATATCAGTAATAAATGACTGGCATGTTAATTAAGTACTTAATATAGTTCCTAATATATTTAAGTCTAAATTTACCATTTTACCAAGCTTTCTATTTTTCCTGCATGGTCTAATTCCCCCTTTCCTCTTTTCTTGCTCTTTTGAATTTCTTGAGTATCTTATCATTCCTTTCACTCTCTCTGTTACCTTGGAAGTTATACAAATTGTAATATTCTTTTGGTGTTCATCCTAGAAATTAGAACCTTCATCTTTGTTTGTTTGTTTTTTAAAGTTCTTTGCTTTATTTTATTTTTTAAAAAGACTTTATTTATTTATTTGACAGAGAGAGTGAGAGAGAGAACACAAGCAGGGGGAATGGGAGAGGGAGAAGTAGGCTTCCCACAGAGCAGGGAGCCCAATGCGGGGCTCCATCCAAGGACCCCGGGATCATGACCTGAGCAGAAGGCAGAGGCTTAATGAATGAGCCCCCCAGACACCCCAGAACCTTGGTCTTTGACTATAAAAATCCTACTTATAAAAATACTTCTGTATTTTTTCATTCATATCTTCCCTTCTCTGCCTATTTCTGAAGAACTTTTTTCCTAACTAATTTTCCAATTCATTAGTTCTCTGCTAGGAATATTGACCTATCCATTGAGTTATTACTTTTAGTTGCTGTATTCTTTCAGTTCTAGAATTCCTATTTGTTTCTTTTTCAAATCTAGTATGTCTTTTTTGTAGTTTCTAGTTCTTTCTTTGCTAACATTGTTATTTTTTTTCTTTTATCTCTTTGAATATAGTAAGCATAACTTTTTAAGAAAAATTTTATTATGGAAATGTGTGTATAGTATGGATCTATCTATCAAAACATATGTACAAATCATAACACACATGCATCACATACATATCAAACATAATAAATTCCTATGTGTTCATTGCTGTTTCACTAAATATCAATATTCTTTCATCCTTTCAAAAATATATTCTTCCCCTTCTGCTGTTGTTCCTGACCTTCCCCTCCTCCTTCTTCTCCCCTTCCTTACCTCCCTTCTGCCTTCCCTCCCTCTCTGCCCCCCTCCCTCATCCTCCAGACCTCTATCTTCTTCCCCCCCACCTTTTCTTCCCCTTCCTCCTTCCCCTCCCCCTCTCCCCCATCCCCTCCCCCTCTTCCTTTCTCCCCTTCCCTTCCTCCCCTTCTCCTTCCCTCCTTCTCTTCCCCCGCCCATCCCGCTTCTTCCTCCTCTTCTTCCTCCTACTCCTCCCCCTCCTTCTTCACTGGAATAATTTAAAGCAAATCCAAGACATTGGTATATTTCTGTAACAGATACAGACTTTTTAAAAAAAATCATAACCACAAAATCATCCTGCCCACCAATATTAATACTAATTCCTTAATGTCATCTACTACCTTGTGCAATTTAAGCTAATTGTGGCTTTCTTTGGCTTTATCATTGTTTGTCTGCATTTTTCACTGGGTGGGTCAAAAATTTAATAAAGCAAATATGAAATTTCCCTCAGACGCTGCAGTGTGTACAAGGGACCCCTGAGGCTCCAGCCGGTGCCTTTTCACCCACTGGTCTCAACCCCTTTCCTGCCTCTAGACTGTCCACACGAGCAACACTCTCCCACGAAGAGCAGAGCGGCTCTCATTGGACGTGGTGCTCCTTACTGGGGAAGATAGACGCAGCAGAGAGATTCAACCCCCAGGAGATTCCTGCTAGACCTCACGTCTAACATCTCCCGGAGTGTGGCCCGCATGATACAGATAATATGCAATCTGATTCTAGGTAGGACACAGGGGAGGCAATGAAAACATTGCATCACAGGCTAGGACAGTGATTCTCCCTTCAGTTCTCCTCAATACTCGTGACTACTTGTTTGGGGTTTATAGGGTTTCAGCACTTGTAACCTTCGTTCATCTCAATTTTAACAAAGAGAAAACTGGGTTTCAGGCAGGTCATCTCTGGTTAATGTTTCATGAATTGTTTGGTTTCCTTTGTGCTTGTTTTGGTAGTGCTCTCCTCCTTATGGCGAGGGCTATGCCAGAAGCTTGGCTTCCATCCTGAGCCCACCTTCTTAGGAGCTGTTCCACACGGTCTCTCTTAGGATAGTGAGACTGTATTTCCTTGAAAATTTGTTTAAATTAAAGCGAGCTCATTTAAAGATAATTCTTCAGTAAAGAATTAAAAAGTAGAGGTACTATGTGAATGGGGCAAAAATTGAGACCAGGTCCTTGGAACATCCAAGTATGGGAAGCATCAGCTTAGCCTGGGCTCCACGGCTCTGCCCCAAGGCTGGCGAGGCTTCAGCTCTGCTCCCGGCCACAGCCAGGGTCCGTGGAGAGCTCTGGCCGCTGGAGGAGAAGCGGGACCCCACCCGGTTCCTGTCTAGAAGCTGTTGCAGGAGAGCTCATCCTGGGTCCAGGCTCACTTCTATCCTTGTATCCCCTTTGTATTTTTTACCATGAAATTGTATTACCAGTTCAGACAGTGTGATGTGATATGAGGCGAAACGATAGAACAATATAAACCGGGGCTCCTCCCAGCAAACAGGTGTGTGGTTAAGAGCTGTCATGAGGATGAACGCGTTAGTGCGTGTCAGCATTTAGAACAGGACCTCCCACTACAGCAGTGTGCTGACGGGGGCATCAGGGGTGGGGATGGTTGAAGACGGATGGGACCGTGCTGAGCGCTAGGGAGAGGGGGCTCTCGAGCCGTCCCGGAAGAAGAAAACCCTTAATGAGCTCCTACCCCAGGCAGCTCCGCATCCGTCTGCCTGATGAGTCTCAGGACCTGCTTCATTTCAGGCAGTCGCACAGACCTGCCCCAGCCAGCTAGGGAATGCCGAATTTTCCGCCTCGGTGTCGGGGAAGCAGTGTCTGATCTGGGCCCGCCAGGCTTCACCAGGACGGCATTCCACTGCTGTGGGGGTTGGAACATTCATGGGTTTCCGTATCGACATTCATCAAAACCCTGCCCTATGTTGAGAGCTGCACAGAGCTGGCTGATGAATCAATATGTTCCAGAAAAGGGCACCATCAGGTAGAAGTGGGCTTTTAAGGCTGGAGGAGATGGATTCTTCTTCTTCTTCTTTTTTTTATTTTAAATTTATTGACATATAATGTATTATTTGTTCTAGGGGTACAGGTCTATGATTCATCAGTCTTACACAATTCACAGCACTCTCCATAGCACATGCCCTCCCCGCTGTCCATCCTCCAGCCACCCCATCCCTCCCCCGCAATCTCCAGCAGCCCTCAGTTTGTTTCCTGAGATTGAGTCTCTTATGGTTTGTCTCCCTCTCTGGTTTTGTCTTGTTTCATTTTTCCCTCCCTTCCCCTATGATCCTCTGTCTTGTTTCTCGAATTCCTCATATCAGTGACATCATATGATAATTGTCTTTCTCTGATTGACTTATTTTGTTTAGCCTAATACCCTCTACTTCAAGATGGATTCTTCTATACCCCTGAATCAGTGAGCCTAAGACCAAGAGAATGGGATTAGCCAAGAAACCAGACCGCCCAGAGAGACCAGGTGTTAGGAGCTGGGACACATTTCCACTCTTCCGCTGGGCCTGACCTCCTGGAGCTCTACAGGATACAGGGCACCCACAGAGCCATCAGTACAAGAGCAAGGCCTTGTATAGAATGGACCTGAGCATGGCACTTATTCCTTGCCCAACCCCACACAAATCGTTTGTCCCTCTGAGGTTCAGCTTCCTCATCAGTAAATGCAGGCTGTAATAGTGCCTATCTTACAGGGTCATTGTGTGGGTCAAGTTAGATAAGGTAGGAATGGTGGCTGGCACGTAGCCAGTGGTCAATCAGTGATAGAGTTATGTGTTATGATGTCATCTCTGCTGTGCGGGGTAGGGCAGGGTTCTAGAGCCAACTGGACAGATAAGGATAGGCTGCAGGGAAGTGATGAGACTACCCCAGGACATAGAGGACAGAGCCCTATTTCAAGCAGTGCCCTATTTCAAGTCCCAGCGCCATCTACCCTAGGTGACGTGTCCTGGACATAGCATGACGTCCAGCCCAGGGGCCCTCTGAATTGGCCACAAAATGGAACAATGACGTTCAAGACCCAGATTGCAGCCTAGGAACACTGTATGCTCATGTAGGCCAAGATTAGTTTATTTGATTTATGTTTGGTTGGGGTGGACAGTGGATTAGTAAATCGAATAGAGAGGAACTTCATCAGATGGGTTTTCAATGGGACATTTCACTTGGCGTGTGCTGCGTTTTGTAGTGAGAGACCTACAATGACAGATCGGCAGGAGGCTCTAGAATCACGCCGCCTGGCTTCACATCTGGCACCACCACCGAGGAACTGAGCCGGCGGCTTTCTGGCAAACCTCAGCTTCCTGATGTGTAAAGACTCTGACGATAGGGCTGTCTATTTCACAAGGGGTCTATCAGTGAAGGTGAGGTCCGATTGAGGCTGTGCTGTCTACGGCACTTAGCACAGGGTCGGGCAAACAGGTGGTACTCCATCATGGTCCCTATTACCATTATTAAGACATACAATGTCACTTAAACTTACAAAGCATTATCTTTGCAGCCAAATATCAACAGATTTTTCTCCCCACTTGTGGGCATGCATGAGAGCTCGGTCTGGAGCCCTGGTGTCTAAGCAACTGGATGCCTATTACCATTGCAAAGCCAGCCTCTGCGACTTGTGTGTCCCTGTGACCGTCCACCCCACCCACAGCCTGCCCCAGACACAGTGCTTAGCACGGAGAGGTTGTCTATACTGGTCTGCCTGCTAGAACGGAGTATGCACCCATCTGCTGGGGGTAGTTATTCCGGGGGGATGGCCCAATGGCAATGCCTGGGGTGTGGGGCCAAGGAAAATGAAGCCAGGGAACCCCGTCGGATGGACTTCTGGCTCTAACTTCAGCAGTGCTCATTCTGCTTCTACGTGGTGCTTTCAGGGAACTTTCCAGACATGTACTCCTTGATGGGATGTTGGTAACACTCAGCAAGATTTAACACAGCTGATCCTGGGTAGGTCCTATAGCCCCTCACTGACTCAGTTCTCATCTCAAAATCAGGAATAAAAATGCCTGCGCTTCTAGTCCTTTATAACTACCGAATTAGCTCCTGAGCAAGATGCTGTATGAATGGAAAGACTCTCTCCCACACGTACATGCTCACACATACGGGTTACTGGCAATGGCTTTGCCCATCTTCCCACCTGGGTGGGCTGGTGGTAAGGTGGGAGGCCCCAGAAGTCCCTTTTTCCTACAGTAATTCGATCCTGTCAGCCTCCAGAGAGGAGGGCCAGCGTGCTGCTTGCTGGGCAGCAGGAGATGGACCGTGACCTATGGCGGTGACGGACCTAGTGATTCATCACACCAGTCAGCTCAGGAAGGGACATTTTCCAGGTGGGAGATTCATGAGCAAAAGGTAATCTCTCTGTAAGAGCAGAACTTCAGAGCCAAGTGCAGCTCAGCTGTTTGTTCTGGGAGGAGAGAGAAGGTGCTGGTAATTCCATCCCCCCTCCTGCAGAGCCTGGATGGCTTGGTGCCGACTCTGACGCCCAGGGCTCTGCCCTCCTCGGGGCTTCTGAACTGGCCCCCGGCACCACCTTCCGTCCTCACGCTGTCACTGACGATGCTCGACAAATAATAGTAGGAGCAGCAATAATGACAATACTAATAACAAGGGCTTTGCGTGATTGCATTGTTTCACTTAATTCTCATGACATCCCAGCAAGGCAGGTACGATCGTCATTCCAATTTTACAGCTTGGGAAACTGAGGCACAGAGAGGTTAAGATGTGCCATGTTACAGATTCATGAGCCTGGTAAGTCAGGATTGCAACCCTGGCAGTCTGACTCTGAGTCTAAACTTTTCCCCCTCTACTTTATTTGCTGCCCACCACTCGGATGGAAGGGCGGGAAGGAAGAATGGATGTCTTCCAGGTCCTGAGGACGACATGGGAGACTGTGTGTGAAAGTGGGTTATGAAATGTCAAGGGTCAACATGGACTCACGTTTGTCACTGTTAGACCAGAGGTTGTCCCCCCAAGAAAGAAGCTTGTGCTCCCGGGGCTGGGACTGCGGTACCTCTGGCTTCTGGCTGGGACTCCTGGGACTCTCCCCTCCACCTCAGGACGCCGACTCTGAGGCTGCTTTCTCCATCTGCAGTGCCCGAGGAAGAGAGTGCAGCTCAGAATCGGGAGACTTGAACTCTCTGCCCTTGACGAGCTCGTTGCTGTGTATGACCTTGGGTGAGTCCACCTTTGTCTCTAAGGAGAAGATGGCCCCGCCCTGGCCGGCTGCATGGCTGTGAGGGTCTGTGAGAGCCTGTGTGCCATGGTACATGGTTCCGTAGCCTGATTTCAAACTCCATACAGCCACAGGGATGGGCAGGATCTGTCCTGGATGACACAAACGCAGAACATTTCCATCACGGCCAAAGTGTTCTATTAGACAGTGTTGTTCAAGAGTTTAACATTTGTTTACAGTTTTTTTCTTCTGAGGTAAAATCCTATCACCCCAGAAGTTTCCTTCATGCTCCATCTCTGTCAGTCATTGCCCCCCAGCCCCAGAGATAACTGCTGTTGTGATTACTTTTTTAAACCATGAATTATTCTTGCGTGTTTATGAAATATTTTGGTTGGCATGGCAAGGGTCCCCTGAAAGCTTGTGCCATTCTTCACTCCTCTCAGGAGAACAAGAGAGTCTTGAGACTAATGATTCCCATCTTCTCTCTTCCTTGTTTCCCTGGCTTCTCCCACATCCAGCAAGCAACATGGAATAGAGCTGGTCTTTGGGAATGTGAGGATGGTCTGCCTTCACTTCAGGGAACTATGCCATTCCACCTGCCTCTGTTTATTTTTAACCTGTAGGGACTGGGCTGTGTCCCGTTCTAGAGGTAACAGACTCATTTCTGGTGTGAGCTTTCCACCACCCTGTGCAGGACCAGGCAGATGGGAGTGGGCAAGGAGAACAGAGGCGGTCATCTTCTAAGGACTGCCAGAGAGGGGGTTGGCCCAGAAGACATTGCTCCAGTATACCCCCACCTCGTCCTGGGCTGGTTGGCCACTTACAGTCCCGATCCCGTGGGGGATTACAAGAGATTTGAGTCAACTCTGAGCTGGAAAGTGGGAAATTACTTTTTGCTTAAAATTCTGGGTAAAGAAACACGTGTTACCTCTTTGCTTCAGATCAGTTGAAAACGTAGGAAAACCAAATCCAGCTCTTTGCATAGATGTTATCACCAGGGCTTGGAAAATTCCCAGGTATTCAGGGCCAGCCCCTGGGCCAGCCTCTCCCAGTCACCGCCATCCCAGACGGGTGGCCAAAGAAGGCATGTGTGAGCTGAGATCCAGCTGGAAGGACAGGGACTGTGTTTCCAGGGACTTCTGAGCTTGCACAGAATGACCTTAATTGACTTTTCCTGGGTGAAGGAAGGGCCCCCACTGGGGCGGAGTTTGCGGGGGCAGGGTGCAGAGATAAATGTCACAGCACAGTGCTGGAGACTTCCTGAGCCATCAAAGGGGATGGGGACTGGTTCTAGCACCCAGCAGGAGGGACCCCTCTGCAAAGCCTGGAAACATCACCTCCTGCTGTCTGTTGGTCTGCTCACTTCTCACTTCTCCCTTCTGTGTGCTGATTGGCAGCTGTGCCAGGACGAAGGAAAAGGGCTTTGTGACCTGAATCACAGGAGGGGAAGGGAGGGCAGCTGAGGAGAAGGGGCTGGGAAGAAAGTCAGGAAGATTGTGTCTGGGAGCTGCCTGAAGGGTTGCTGGAGGCAGCACATCCTTGGAGCTGATGGGGAGGAAGCAGGGCTGGAACAGCGAGGTGTCTGGGGACTCTCCCGGCAACAGGACCACAGGGACCCCTGAAAACACATGGTGGTCAGGCCACAAAGTGATGCACCAGGAGTCCTCTATGGAAAGGGAGACTTTTTTTGCTTCTTGGGTAGGACCCCCTAAGTGACTGTGTATCTGTGTGCAAGTGCAAGTGCATGCGTGCGTGCGTGTGTGTGCGTGTGTGTGTACGCGTGTGCAGCAGTGAGAACCTCAGAGGCTGACCCGTGGGCTTCAAGGTCCCTCTGCATCACAAGCTGCCACAGAAAATTAGGAAGTCCTAGAGGCCTGTGTTCAGGGGGGTCCCAGCCTCTCCTTCCTTCCCTCTCTGGAGCCCCAGGATTCAAAACACGGCCTGGAAGGCCTGTCTGTCCAGGGGGTCATCTGGCCTCCCTGGTCCTTTCCCTTCCCTCTACCCAAGCACAGAGTCAGAGAGAGAGAAAAGTCTTTCCCTCCCTTCAGCTGAGACCTCAGCATTATCAAGTAACTGTCACCAAACTTGAGTTTGAAATCTGTATTTTGGCGCCAGTGACCGACAGAGCTCAGTCCCGGATCTGCCAGGCTGGGGGGTCAAATCCTAGAGATTCAACAAGGGGCAGCAGTAGGGCTGCAGGCGGGACATTGTTATGTTGGGAGATATATACATACGTTTTTAAATATTTTTTTTAAAAGATTTTATTTATTTATTTGACAGAGAGAGATCACAAGCAGGCAGAGAGGCAGGTAGAGAGAGAGGAGGAAGCAGGCTCCCTGCTGAGCAGAGAGCCCGATGCGGGGCTCGATCCCAGGACCCTGAGATCATGACCCGAGCCGAAGGCAGCGGCTTAACCCACTGAGCCACCCAGGCGCCCCGACGTTTTTAAATATTTTATTTATTTATTTGACAGAGAGAGATCACAAGTAGGCAGAGGTAAGCAGACAGAGAGGAGGAAGCAGGCTCCCTGCTGAGCACAGAGCCTGATGCGGGGCTCGATCCCAGGACCCTGGGATCATGACCTGAGCCAAAGGCAGAGGCTTGAACCCACTGAGCCACCCAGGCGCCCCTATGTTGGGAGATATTAAATAAATGCTTTCTTATTTTGCATACGGAGTTATGTTCAACCATAGATTGGTAGAAACTCAGCAGAAAAGTAGTAAGCTCTCTGTCACTGGTGATAGTCAAGCTGAGACTGGATGGACACTTGCCAGGGATCTTGTGTGTGTGCGTGTTTCAAGGTGGAATGGCAGTGAACACAATTATTTAAGTTTGCTTAGAGGAATGCTTCCTATTCATGTGCTGTCTTCCAAATTTTTGACATATCTGTCCTGTTCATTTATACACTACTTTTTCCTTTAAATAATTCATGCTCTTGGACACGAATGTATGTTTAAAGAAAACTTGAAACGAGTATCATAAAGGGAAGCCAGAATTACATGTTATAAATAGAAAATAATGCTTACACACTCACCATTGCCAACACAACAAACTAAAGCGGTATTAGCAAACCCTAGCTGCATACTGTTGCCCACCATGTTGTCTAGATCCATCCGGATGGAGATGGTAAGATGGACCTGGTCCCATGAAGGCTCACTCCTTGAGATCCTCAGAATGGTTGGGAATGGACTGAGAAGTGAGCATCTTCCTCCCTGGGTGATTCTGTCTAACGCCTGCTCCCTTGACCTCACTCCCAATCACCTGCACCAAGTACCCCTTGGCCATTTCCTTCCCCCTGCAGGCTCACCCCCATTCCACCGTGTGTAACATGAGGTGTTGGATTAGAGAACAATTGCTAGGGTCTTTGCAGTTCTAATATTCTTTCCAACTTCATTTTTAAGAATTTCCCACCCCCAAATGATTTTTTTTTTTTGAGGGGGCTTTCCTCAGCCATTGTCCAGGGAGGGAGACGGGGTCACGGCCGTCTCAGCTCCTGGCTGGTTCCACCATAAGCACCTGCCAGCCCAGCAGGCCGAGCTTGCTTTGCTGTTAGCCTCCAGCTCCAGACACTCAGAGCCTGTCTGTGCTCCCCACCTCCCATCCTCTCTGCTTCCACGTCCGCTTCGCGTAGGCTAAATGTCGGTTTGAAAAATAGGATTCCGTTAAAAGATTATTGTCTGCTTCCTTACTCAGGCCTGTGAGATGGAGCCTGTCCTCATTTGATTTGGTTCAGGGGCACTTTCAAAAGACGGAGTGGCCGGGGGCGGGGGCGCAATTTATCACAAAGAGTCAGACACTGAGAGAAGAAGGTTTCATTTGGAGTTTTGTTTATACTCGGAAAAGTGCTTTGAAATACTTTCACCAGCAGGCAGCCGACAGGGTGATGTTCTGGTGTGCACAGCACCAATTCCAGAATACAGCAAAGCCTGACTTGGAGCAAGTTCAGCATGCGAAGATTAGGCCGGAGGAAGGAAATGTGCATTAGTGGGTAATTAGGCACTTTACTCAGGATGGGTTTCCAGAAGGAGTCCTTTAAACAGGCAATCCCTGGTGACTTTTAAATAAAATTCTGTTTCTTCTGAGGGTATGATAAGGACTTAATAAGATGACCATGTTTCAACCAGATGTATTTAGGGGATGGACTTCCTTCTGGAAACCACTAATCTGCTTTCTGTCTCCACGGGTTTGCCTATTCTGGGCATTTCACAGAGATCACGCAGTATGTGGCCTTGGGTGTCCGGCTTCTTTCACTTAGCATGTTTCTAGGGTCCACCTATGCTGTAGCGCGTATGAGAACGTCTATTCCTTTTTATGGCTGAAAACGAACATTCCATTGTGTGGATACGCGAGGTTTTATTCATCTCTCCATCAGCTGATGGGCACTTCGATGGTTTCCACTTTTTCTGCCACTGTGGATAATGCTACTGGGAACGGCTGGACACAGATGTTTTAATTTCTCTTGGGTAAACACCTAAGGGTGCATCTGCCAAATCATGTGGTAGGTCTACGTTTAACCCTTTGAGGGACTGCCACACTGTTTCCCGCAGTAGCTGCGCCCTGTTAACATTCCCACCAGCAGGGGGCAAGGGCTCCTGCGGCATCTTCACCCACACATCGCCGGCTTCGGATTGAGCCTCCCAAGCGGGCATGAGGTGGACTTTGATTTGCCTTTCCCTACTGCACACCTGGGACTTGGACCCGTGTCGCTCAAGTCCCAAGTCGCTGCTCCGTCCACCACATCAAAGGAAGAAGAGGAGGAACAACGACGGGGTGAGGCGGAAGGAAAGTATCTTCTTCCACCATTCCCTCCAACTGTGTCTAACGGATGGTTTTCTTCAAGCCCCTGTATGAAGACTGTAGTGAGCATAAAAAAAGGGTGGGACAGTCTGTCTAAGATGATACAAAAAGCCCAGACCAAAATAGCCTTAAGAAGGGAGGGCAGAGAGGACTCCATGGAAACATGGAAGCAGTTGATTTAAGATGCAACAGCAAAAACTAAAACCAAACCCTTAAGGGTACCCAGTGGACATCAGACACTGTTACTACTGATAGGGTAAAGGAGCACAGTGACCCTCCAGGGCGTGTGTCCTCCACTCCCTCCCTCCCTCCAGCCCTCCCCCAGAGGTTCCCTGAGCCCTAGAGCCACCATCTCTACTTGAGCTGAGAGTGGTACCCTGGGGATGCTGGGGCAAAATGCTGCTGAGACCCTCTGCTCTTGTGGCTGGTCTGTCACAGGGTCATGCATTTTACCACTTCACAAGTGAATTACCAATCGATTTCAGTCTTCTTTTAAAGATTTATTTATTTATTTATTTACTTGAGAGAGAGAGAGAGAGAGAGAGAGAGGGTGATCACAAGTAGGCAGAGAGGCAGGCAGGGAGCGAGGGGGAAGCAGACTCCCCGCCAAGCAGAAAGCCTGATGTGGGGCTCGATCCCAGGACCCTGAGATCAGAGCGGGGGGGCGGGCAGAGGCTCAACCCACTGAGCCACTCAGACACTCCGCCCCCACCCCAATTTCAGTGTTTTTCAGTGTTTTACCATAGTTTCTAACCTTTGAATCCTTAGTGCCTGGTATATACATAGGTTTTCCAGAAATGTTTGTTGAAGCCATTCATCCACCCATTTAACAAATATTTATTCCGCATCCATTCTCTCCCGGGTACTATTCTAGGCTTCGAGGATACGGCAATGAATGAAGCAATGAAGAATTCTCTGCTCTCATGAGGCTTACATTCTAATGGCTGAAAGAATAAAGTGTACAGATTTGTGTTTGAGACAATGAATATGAAGGGAATTTGTAAGCTCTACCTGCCATACACAACGAAGAGTTACATTCATGAAGGAATAGTAACAATATTGACAACACAGCCATTATGGGATGCGTTAACTATATGCCAGTCACCATCCTAAAGTATATTATGAAGACTGTGTATAATATGGATGAGGATTATATACATAATACATATAAGGTTATATACATATGTATAAGAATATTATGTATTACATATGAGGATTGCACATGTAATATATATGAGGGTTACATAATGTGTATGAAGGTTATGTATATAATGTACATGAAGATCACATATAAGATATACAAGGGTTTGTCCATAACGTATATGAAGATTGTGTATATAAGGATTCAATGGAATGTTAGACACACACACAAGCTAAGAATCCATTAATCCTTACAACAAGCTTACAGGATAGAAGTTATTATTACCATTTCACTTTACAGGTGAAAAAACTGAGACACAGAGAGGTTAAGTAACTTGCCCAGGATCATACCGTGAGTAGGTGAGAAAGCCAGAACTTGAACCCAGACAGGTGGCCACAGCACCTGTGTGCTTGACCACTGTGCTGTGGCCCCTTGCAGTGGACCTGAAGCAGATAGAAATTTGGCATGAGCTGGCTTCCTGGGCTTTGAGGACTGGCTGCCACAGTTTCTTTTCATTGGTGTGGCTCTGGAATGTTTGGGTTGGTGGCATGCCAGCCAGGACACCAGAGTGGAGGCAAGGAAGTCCTTCAGGACACACTGCAACATCTCAGCCTGTGTGGCCCATGATCTCATGCCCTGAAAGCTGACCCTCCCCTCCCAGAGTAATGCTCCTTCCAACTCTCTTGCTGTGCTTCTCCTAGGTGTCTTTGTGGGAACCCGTACTCATTCCTGGCAGCCGCTGTGTGACCTTGTGGCTGGGGAAAGCGGCTAAGCATCAGGAATGGGACTTCCTGTGCCTTTCCTGCTCAGTCCCCCAGGCAGGGCAGAGAACCTCCTGGAAACTGCAGAGGGCAGGAGCCAGGGAGCTGGGGGACTCACTAACTGGGGTTTGCTCACTAACTGGGGTTTGCTCACTTTTTCTCCCTGATGGGGTCAGTATCTTCTAGGTTTCTCCCTGCAAAGGGTGGGTGGTCCATCAAAGTCTGCTCTCAACACCTTTGGTTCTGTCACTTAAAAACTGATGTGAGAAGTGTCTCTGAGCAGGAGTCTGGGGATGGAGAAACACGCCAAGGACTCTGAGACTCCAAGAGCTTGGGCTGCGAGAGCTTTCTGTTGAGCGGCGGGCAGGTAGGGCCGGCTGAATCTTGTTCTCAGGCTGCACGCCTCTGCCTGGGCCAGCACTGGGCACAAAGTAGGCACTCAGGGAATGCTGCATGAAAGTGCCGGTGAGGAGAGTGAATCCATCCTGGTTCAACCCTCTCCTTTTATAGGCAGGAAACTGAGGCCCAGCAAAGGAAGGTGACTCAGCGAAGCCAATATTTATAGCCATGAAATGGGAGAACCAGAGAGCCAGGCCAGGCCTCCAGCTGTGCACGTCAGCTGAGGTGTTCCTTCCGTGGCTCCAGGTGGCCTTGGTCTGCAGACGCCTCTCCTAGAGGGAGAGGGAGCCCGTGCCGGAGTCCCCGCCTCTCCTCTCCCCCACACTCCCTCTGATCTGCAGGAACATCTGCTCATTAGGAGCCCAAATTGGAAGGCCAGGAGGCTGGGAGGAGCCAGTTAACCTTTGCTGTTTGCTTTGCTTTCCTGTGTGGCAGGAGGGAAAGGAAGGGGAGTGGGAAGAGGAATAATGACAACCACAGTATTGGCCATAACGTAGAGAAGACCTACTATGAGCCAGGCACTGTGAACAGGTCTTTTTGTGTGTATTATTTTTAATTCTTCAACATTCCTATAGTAAATGACTGCTCACAGTCAGATGGTCCTGACGGATGCTTAAAGTAGAGCGAATGACCAGAACTTTCTAAACAGAAGGGAAAAAAATATGCACAGGTCCAGGGACCCCAGATGGGTGCTCAGGGGTCTTGTGCTCAGCCCGGCTGAGGGCAAAAGCTCCCACTTAATGAGCTGTGGGCTGTCTGTGGTCCTGGGTCCGCAGCCACAAGGTCTCAGGTTCTGATCCCAGCCCCACCACATGCAACTTAGGGGAGCCCTTTCCTACCGTAAAGGTAAGTGGACAAGAATACCTACCTCCCAGCAGCATAGAGAGGATAAAATCTATCTCGAGTCCATGGTATCGCACCCAGTAGGCGTTCGGGAATTGTTAGTTCTCTTTTCTCTCCCCAGCAGCAAACCAACGTCTACTTCCAAGAAAGATGACGGCCTTGCAACCTTTTCTAAGAAATCAGCATTTTAACGGATGACTCAGAAACGGCGGGGTCCAGAAGCTCCAGCAGGTGCATTTCAAAAGGTAATTGGAAGCATCATAAAAAGCACTGACTTGTACACTTCAGAAGACTTGAAATGTCGTGACATTTTCCGGCTAATATATATGAAAGAACCTTGATAGATGTTTCCCCACATTTGGTAACAGTTCTGAAGAATTACCAATAATAGTCTGTGAAGCTGAAAAGAACTTTTCTGAACTGTCGATGATAAAACACAGTTTGGTTAAAAGGCAAAAGTAACTGAGAGAGACGGTGAGGGATAGAGAGGTTTCCTCCAGGTAGTGCCTGAAGGGCTTGACCACCCCCTTCCTGGGTCGCCTTTCTCTGTGCGGGGAGCACGAGCTCTGGGGATACCCATGTGGTGGCTGGGCAGGAAGCCCTAGGGGCTTGGTTCACCCGCCGCATGTGCCCTGCGTGAAGGCGGGGGATGGGATGCACGGGCAGTCGGGTCTTGCTATCTGGGAGCCGAAACTGAGGAATGACATTGGGACCTCAGGCACCAGGGTAAAGATGTGGGGTCTACGGCTTTAAGAGTTTTGGGTTGTGGGTGTCTCACCCATCTCACCTTGAAGATGCCAGGAGGATCAGAACTAGATCCTTGACTTCCCCAGATGGGATGAGAAGTCCCAGAAAGTCTGAGATTATCATTTTTATTACCTTTGCCAAATAAGGACTAGAACAGATTAAGTTTGGTTTCAGAAAAGCACTAAAAAAAAAGTCATCTTTCTTCTATCTGAGTTTTGGGGCAAAATTGAAACATGCCGCAGATGCATAGTACTAGCATATTTAAGTGTAATGCAATAATACTGGATCTGTACCCTTTTATTTTTCCTCTAATGATATAGCCGAAGCCCTCTCTCTTATATGGTGCTATCACTCCTAGTTAAAGAGCAGGTTAAGACAATCATCATAAAAATTTTATACACTTGCTTTAAATATTTTATTCTAATATACAAACACGAACATATAATAATCTGGCTTTTAAAAAAACTTATAATGGAAAATTCTAAATATATACAAAATAAGCAGAAGAGTATAATGAACCCTCTTCTGCCCATAATCCAGCTTCAAATATTATTGAATCAAGGCCAAGGTCATTTTATCTCTATCTGTCCTCCCAACGTACTATTACTTTGAAGCAGATCCCAGATGTCATTTGCTTAATCCCTGGTATTTCAGTGTGCATCTGCTATGAACGGAACTGTGTCCCTCCCAGCTTCTTATGTTGAAGACCTCGCCCCTGATGTGATGGTTTTTGGAGATGGGGCCTTGGGGAGGTAATGCGGGTCAGATGAGGTCATGAGGGTGGGGTCCTCACGATGGGATCAGTGCCCTTGTGGGCAGAGACACCAGAACAGAAGGGTTGCTCACTCTCTCTCTCTCCACCCACATCTGCCGGGGAAAGGCCACGTGAGGACATCGTGAAGAAGGTGGCCATCTGTAACCCAGGCACCGACCTTGCTGGCACCTTGAGCTTAGACTTCCAGTTTCCTGAACGGTGAGAAAGAAACTCTGTTGTACAAGCCACCCGGTCTCTGGTATTTTGTTTTGGCAGCTCATGCTAACCGAGAATCTTTAAAAGACAGAGATTCTTGAAAGCAAGCAGCTCGAGCAATAACATTTCCACACCTACAAACTGGGCATTTCCAAAGTATTCACCTTAGTTTTCACAGAAGGGATTCTCATTTTTATATTCAGACCTACTTGGTGTTTTGTAGTATTTAGTTTGAATTAACAACAACAGGTACAGCAGGGGTAAGTAGGTTTGAGAACAAACACAGCTGATTCCGGCCAAGCATCCTACTCAGCTTGTGGGAGAAGGGCCTTGGAAAGCTGGAGAGGGCCGCGGTCATGCCACGGTGGGCTCACAGAGGGGAGGAGAACATCACATGGTTTGGTAAGTCTGGCAGGTGGAGACCGATGGCTTTTTTAGAAATCTTTTTATTTTAGTGCAAATGCCTCTACATCATTCTTTTTATAACCTGCATAGTAACCATGGCATAGTTAATTGTTACCATATGCCTTAACTTACATGTTTCTTGGTGGTAGACATGAGAGTTGTTTCTAGTTTTTGTCTGTTCATTTTGCTTCTTTGCTAGTAAGTAAAATGCTTGAGTAAGCCTCCTTGCACGTGTACCTCGCTGCACTTTAACTAGTGTATCTCTAGGATACGTTTCTCAGTGTGGAATTGTTGAGTTAGACAAAAGATTATGTATATATACATATACATATACATATACATATATTTAAATCTTTTATTGATACTGCATATGTTCTCCAAAATCGTCTCACCAATTTATACTCCTACCAACACTACGTAAAAGTGTGTTGCACACATACCTGCTCACTGTTACCAACCTTTTTCATCCGTACTAGTCTGATTGAGAGAAAATGGTATCTTGCTGTTGTTTTTGTTTTATTTATTATTTATTTATTTGTTTGTTTAGAGTGAGCTTCGGCATTTTTTTCTGTGTTTAATCGATATTTGCACTTACTTTCCTATGAACTGTGAGTTCAGATCCTTTGCTCTGCTTGTCTTTTTAAGTAGATTTCTGAAACTGTAATTTAACAGTTCTTGCCCTTTGCTTGTCTTTGTGTGACATAAATTCACAGTGAGGTTTGGGTGACTGTTCACTAGAAATGTGTGCTCTCCCCTCTGCTGTGTGGCGTTGTCCCCTGGGAAGAGGTCGCCAGCTAGGGACTGCACTTTGCAGGCGGTTCTCCGTGAGGGGAGAGGTGGAGCCACGTGACTGAGCTCCAGCCAATGAGCTGTGAGCCTGGATCGATTCTCTCTCTCTCTCTCTCTCTCTCTCTCTCTCTCTCTCTCTCTCTCACACACACACACACACACACACACACACACACACACACAAAATGGCTGCTGGGCAGAATTTCTCACCAACCCTCCTCCATAATCCCAAGGGTCAAAGCAGGCAAGCACTCTGCCAGCCTAGTCTCTGGATGATGTAGACGTGGGGACCCATTCTATTCCGTGCTGTTAATGGAAACCACTAATTGAGTCATTATGAATTTTACGATTTATCTTTTTTCAAATAGTAGCCAGCCTCCTCTAACTAATACAAGAAATACCAAATAAGTAGCCTATTCTAACGTATATGTCTTGTTTGGTTTTTGATGCTATTTATTTTTTAATCATACAGATGTATAATTTTTTTAAACTTGGTCTTTTTTTTTTTTTAAGATTTTATTTATTTATTTGACAGAGAGAGAGATCACAAGTAGGCAGAGAGGCAGGCAGAGAGAGAGGGGGGAAGCAGGCTCCCAGCTGAACAGAGAGCCCGATGCGGGGCTCGGTCCCAGAACCCTGAGATCATAACCTGAGCCGAAGGCAGAGGCTTAACCCACTGAGCCACCCATGTGCCCCTTGGGTTTTTTGTTTTTGTTTTTCTTTAAAATGATGTTTGCCTTTTGTGTTATGCCTGGAGAGAAGCTTGCTACCCATAGATTATTTTTTAAGTCATTTATATATCTTTTTAGAACATTTAAGATTTATACTGTTCTTTACAATTTTTTGCTTCATTTGTAAGTCATTTTAGTCTAGGTATAATGTGGGTTTCCAGCTTAGGTTTTCTTTTTCCCCCCTTTAAATTGTTTGGAACTTGTTCCCATTCCATATGTTGAATAATCTAATTTTTATCACTGATTTGAATCACACTTTTGTCACTTAGCAAATTCCCGTATGCGTTTGGGTTTATATATGGACTCTCTTCTGTTTTGTGGATTTGTCTATTCATGTACTGTGCCAAAGTGTTTTTCATTGTTCCAGATTTATGATAAATACTTTAAAAAATGATTTATTTATTTATTTGAGAGAGAGGGTGTGCAGGAGCAAGCGGGAAGGATTAGAGGGAGAGACTATCCAGGCAGACTCCCGCTGAGTGAGGAGCTCTATCCTATGACCCATGAGATCAGGACCTGAGCCAAACCAAGAGTCAGACACTTAACTAACTGAGACATGCAGGCATCTCTATGATACATACTTTAAAATACCTGGTGAGGAAGTCCATCTTCATTTTTCCCTGTCACTTTCTTGGCTATTCTCATATTTTCTTTTCCAGAGAAACTTGAAAATAAGTTTGTGTAGTCAAGAGAAATTATGTTGATACTTTAACTGGAACTGCTTTGAATGAGGAAAACTGAATTTTTTTACAGCACTAAAATTTCGTTTTCAAGAATATATATGGCTTTTAATTTATTCAAATATTGTTAAAATTTCTCATGGGAGGGTTAGAACTTTTCTCCTACAGATGCTGCATGGTTCTTGTGCAATTCACTCTTAGGTCTTTTATCTTTATTCTTATTACAAATGGGATCCTTCTTTCAGTAGATTCTTTAACTGACTGTTGTTTGTATAAGAAGAAACTGCCCAAATCAATTCTGTATGTTTCGAAAGCTTTTCAGTTGATTTGGATATATAATCATATCTTCAAATCATATGAAATCCGCTCCCTCCTTTCAAATACACCATATTTGCATCTTATCTTTCTCCTTACCTAATTGCCCCGGCTTGGACTTCTAGAGCAATGTTTAGCAATGCCACGAGTGACAGATTCCTATTCCCCAAAGACCCTTAGAGGAGGCCCATCACCATCCATTGGCTAAAATCCAACGGTCTCAGAAGAAGCAGGGCGACTTTGCTATAGGAGGCCTCAGAGGACAAGCAGTAGCCTTTGCTAAAAAGGTGCTCCCTGACCAGGCTCTGTCTAGTAGTAACCCCAGCTGCCTTAGCTCCCCAAACCCACTTGCTCAGCCTCTCCTAGCACTGGCTACGTGGCATAGGACACACACTCTCTGTCTTCCCAGCTAGCATGGAAGTTCCTCTGGGGCAGAAACAGGTCCTCTGAATCACTGCTGTGTCCCTCCAGCCTAGGGCCCTGCCTGTCATGTAGGAAACCTACAATCACTATGTGGCCGATGAAATGACACGGTTAGCCTTTCACTGTCTCCTATAAAATATGCCCTTCCTGATAACCGCCCCTCACATTTTTATAGCCCTTTGTGTTAACAAATCCCTTTTGTATACATTATCTTGCTTTACCCTCACATGGAAAACCCTGTACATTTTCCTTCTTGATTCTCTGTTTACAGATACGGAAAAGGGGGTTCAGAGAAGTTAAATGATTGGCTCAAGGATGGCTCAGCTAATGAATGGCAGAGCAGTATTCCGTCCTCGCCTCCTGGTTCTTTCCGTTGGGCTGTGCTCCTGTTCCTTTGTCCATCCCTCAGAAAGCAGCTCTGAAGATTTTCCATCTTGATAATGAAATGGGACTTTTTGAAAACTGTCGGCTGAGGAGGAAGAAGGGAGAGAGTGAGGGAAGTTGTGCCCCATAGAAGTTGCTCCTAATTTTGCCCCTGTCGGCGAAGGGTAGGTTTGGGTGGGAGTCTGGCCAGGCAGGTAGGGCTGGGGGAGCTGGGGGTGATAGCGGGAGTGGGTGGCGGCCTGCACGCTCTTCAGCTGCTTGTCCGCAGCCTCAGCTGCAGGGTCTCCGAGCCCCTGGGAACGGTCATGCAGCGCTGGCCCCTGGGGGCTGAGTCCTATCCTCTTGCTTGGTGGCCCTGTGGAGGGTAATGCAGATCTCTGGGCTCTGGCCACTGTGGGGACTTGGCGGAACTTCCTACACACAGTCCTATTTTAGCCACTTTGGGATGGTCCCCAGGAGAGAACAAGAGTACACAGTCCTTACCCTCAGAGGCCCATGTTCTGAAGGGAGAGAAATAATACAGCATCTAGTGTGTGCCGGGCTGGATGCTGGCCACCTCACTTGTGTCATACTTCCCATGCTTCACTGAGTCCTCAACACAACTCAAGAGTGAGATAGAATGACGTCCAGAAACAGAGTCTCAGAGAGCGCCCCAGCTCAGCAGTGTCAGAGCTGGAATTCCAGCCCCGGGGGACCCCAACTCCCATGCTCCTTCTCTGGAGCCTTGCCACCCTCCCCCAGGTTTGCACTGTATGGAGAAGTCTTGGGCCCCTGGTGGGGTGGAATCAGGGAGGCTGCCTGGAGGGTGAGTCACAGGAGGCGTGGGAGTGGCCTCAGGGGAAGTCGGAAAGGAGGCAGCAGCAGGCTCTGAGAGGGGTGGGCAGAGAGTTTGGCCTGAGGGTAAGGAGAGACAAGAGGGATTAGGCTCCGGCTCTGCACTAAAGGGTGATTTCTGAGTCAGCCAGACTGAAGGCCACATTCGCCTGAAGGCACGACCTTGGCGAAATGGAGAGGTCAATAAGTTTAGCTACTTTTCCACCTCCTCCCCAGGCCCAGACTGCTTGGGACCCACGAGGGACCTTTCAATCAGCTACAGATCAACCCTCTGCCATCTACCACACCCCTCCTGCCCCTACCACACCCCTCCTGCCCCTACCCCACATCCAGCTCCCCTCCTGGGCCTCTGTCCGTGTTTATACCACACAGGTGTTCCCAGAGCCCCAAAAGCCTTCCAGGCTGTCTGTAGAGAAGTAACGGTCACCACTGGCTATTCAGCAGTGTATGGGCTGGCAGGAGGGTCTCCCGGCACCCCTCACTGCCTGCTCCACACGTATCTCAGTGGGTTCAGGAAATTGGGGAGCTCAGCGAACACTCTCTTGTCCCACCTGGACGCTGACTTGGAGAGAGCGCTGCTGCTGGCTTTCTCTTCCCTGGCCTTCAGGTGTCCTTGTCTCCCCTCAACCCGAGCAAAGTAGAACAGCAATCCCGGGGGGCGGCCGGCCATTGGGCGACTCGATTTCACTATCAGGATGGAAAATCTTCAGGGGTTATTATTTTTCAAAGGGCTGGCCACCTCCATGAGTGACTCCTTCAAATGGAATCCAATATCCTGGTGAATATTACTTTGAAACCAAACCTGGTGTCCCTTGCCTTGCCTTAATCCCTGCGAGCCTCCTGCTCACCCCTCTAAGCTGACCCAGCACTGGCCCCCCGCGGCCAGTTCCTAAAATGACTTGGCTTGGGAGGCGGGGCAGAAGGAAAGCGTCAGCTTGTACTCACAGGATGGACAGCGAGAGACTAATTCTGAGGCCACTGCCCTTAGGAATTTGGGCCCCCTTAAGCTGTAGGGGACAAGTGATCCACAAATACCCTCTCTGCAAGCATGAAAAACCCTTCGTCAAAAATCACATTGGCCTGGAGGCATCCTGCCAGGGTTAGAGGTTCTAAAACAAGATTGTGGGAACTGGTTTCCCATAAACTTTCTAGAGGCCAAGGGCATCCTTCCCTGTCTGTTTATCCCCAACACTTTAGCCCAGAGAACATCAGATTAGCACTATGAAGACCTATCAGGTTTCTGGTCAAGATTCATACACGCATGCACTCTCTTATCTCTCACTTTCCCATTTTACTCCCTTTTATTTCTTAAAGGAAATTAAGACCCTGTGAGGCTAAACTAAGTGAAGTTTCTTGCAAAGAACAGGTATTTAAAGAATCTGTAAACAGCCCTTGGATTGACCTTCAAAAATACTTTAACTCCTGTCATCACTTTATACTCTTTGGCTTAAAAGGCTAAAACAGTGTCCCCATCTCTCACCCCACATCTAATCTCATATTCGAGATCATTCTCTGGGTCTTTGCTGCTTTGTAATCCACCCCCACCCCCTGCTAAATGCTTGCCCACACACCCAAACAGACACACACACACACACACACACACAAACACACACACACACACAACACACTTTCTCTCTTTCTCTCTCCTCACAAACACCTTCCCCCCTGCTTCTGTCCCATGCCTGTGCAGTCTGGCTTATCACTTTAGGCTAAGCCCAGGTTCGACTTTTGGTTCTCAGAATCCCAGGAGTATTTAGAATGTGATTATACCCTCATTTTCCACCTGCTCTCACTTTTTTAGCTCCTTGTTTTGCAGGCACTGAGCCTTTCTCCCTAACTAGATTAAAAAAAACCACAGGAGGACAAGTTCTTCTTGTCTCTGACCCACCCCCGCCCATGCCTGTAGCAGGTGTGGCACGCAGTAGGCCCTCAGGAAATATTGAATATTAAATAATTCAGAGTTTTGGTTTACTATCTCAGGGAATAATTATTTTTTTTAAATTAACATATAATGTATTATTTGCCCCAGGGTTACAGGTCTGTGAATCGTCAGGCTTGCACAATACACAGCACTCACCATAGCTCATACCCTCCCCAATGTCCATAACCCAGCCACCCTCCCCCTACCCCTCTCCTCCAGGCAGCCCTCAGTTTGTTTTGTGAGATTAAGAGTCTCTTATGGATTGTCTCCCTCCTGATCCCATCTTGTTTCATTTTTTCCTTCCCTACTCCCCAACCCCCGCCTTGGCCTCTCACCTTCCTCATATCAGGGAGATCATATGATAATTGCCTTTCTCTGATTGACTTATCTTGCTCAGCGTAATAACTTCTAGTTCCATCCACGTCATTGCAAATGGCAAGATTTTGTTTCTTTTGATGGCTGTGTAGTATTCCATTGTATATATATACCACATCTTCTTTATCCATTCATCTCTTGATGAACATCTAGGTTCTTTCCATAGTTTGGCTATTGTGGACATTGTTGCTATAAACATTTGGGTGCACATGCCCCTTCGGATCACTACATTTGTATCTTTGGGGTAAATACCCAGTAGTGCAATTGCTGGGTTGTAGGGTAGCTCTGTTTTCAACTTTTTGAGGAACCTCCATGCTGTTTTCCAGAGTGGCTGCACCAGCCTGCATTCCCACCAAGAATCAGGGAATAATTCTTATTTCCTTTAAAAAAAAATCAAAGAGGGAGGCCTGGTGGATCAGTCGTTAAGCGTCTGCCTTCAGTTCAGGTCATGATCCCAGGGTCTTGGGATCGAGCCCTGAATTGGGCTCCTTGCTCAGCGGGAGGCCTGCTTCTCCCTCTCCCACTTCATCCTGCTTGTGTTCCCTCTCTCACTGTGTCTCTCTCTGTCAAATGAATAAACAAAATCTTTAAAAAAAAAAATAAAAGAAAGTGAAGCAGAGGAAATGTAATCAGGAGGCATTAGGACATTTTTCACAGGATGTTCTGAGAGTGCCTGCTTCTGTGTGTGCGTGTGTGTGTGTGTGTGTACATGCATACGTGTGTGGTAACATGGGTGTGCTTGCCCTCGTAGGTGTATATGTAGTAGTTTGGATCCAAGGCAAAATTAGGCTCATTAAGAAGATGCTTGCTGACCACCTGCATGTGGGTACATGCCCACAGCCCCTCAATTGCACTCATTTGCGATGCCTTTGTCTTTGCATATTGTAACAAGCCCTTGGTAATGACAGGAGCTAGGGCTGGAATGCCTAATGAGCTGTGGATTAAGAAATGATGTGATCGCATCTTGCTGATTGTAGTTAGCGCACGGCCTCTATTATGCCCTATCAGAGCTGCATCTTCTTGTGACGAGTAATTCCCCCAAATAATCACTTGTCTTTCAACATCTCGATGTGTGGACTAATTGTGAAGAGCTCCTGCCTGGAAAGGCCACCCGGAGCAATTTGAGGACAATTACATGGGAACTAGTGGCTGCTGGGCACAATTACCTGGACTCGAATGCATGGAGAGTGAGACCAAGCGAGGGGAATGAAACTCTGGCCAGGCGCTCAGACGGCACCTGCCCGTGGCTGCTGGCTTCATGACGGGCTTTCCGCAGAGCTAACATGTTGTCCTAGAGTAGGAGAATAAAGTGCTCGCCAGCAGTACCTGAAAGGACGTGGAGCACTTCCCCCCCACCTTAGATGATACTAGTCATGACGATCTGTAGAAAAAACAGAAAATATAAACCACAAAACCACTCTCACCACCACCACCATCATCGCCATCGTCCTCAGCACCCTCACCATCAAATTTGCCACCATTTAGGAATTTATCTCCGTTCTGCACACTTTGGTAGGCACCTTAAATAGGTTATCTCTAGATCTGACAAAAATCTTGCAAGGTGAGGAACTATAGTCCCGTTTTAGAGATGGGGAAACTGAGGCCCATACCTGTTCCAGCTCTCACAAAGCAGTAGCTGTCAAAGGTGGAATTTCAGTTTGGGTCTGTGTGTCTAAAATCTGTGTGTCCATGCTGTTTCCTTGCCTTTCGGACAGAACGATGACCCTTTCGGACAGGATGATGACCCGCTCCTGGCTGCTGTAAGTAGTTGCCATGAATGTTGAGTAAGATACTGGAGATGAAAGCTTTGCAAACTATAAAGTCCTGAATAGATTTGGGGCTTTATTAGGCAGTGTCTGGCATCTGTCCAGATCTCATCCCCAGCTGCCAAGGAAGTAAGTGATGGTCACTGAATGGTATTTAATTGGGTCTCATTGAAAAGCCAAGCCTAGGCACGTCTGTGATGTTTGGGTAAGGAGAAGGAGGGATTGGAGCAAAGCTAGGTACATGGGCATGGGCATCATGAGTTGAGGAGTTAGAGAATGACCCACCAACTGGAGTGGAGATAGGGCTAGGCAGTAGGAGGGCCCTGTTCACACCCATCAGTTACCTCAAATAGTACTTATTCAAAATCAAAAGAGCATGATTAACACCTAACAGTAGCCTCAAAACAAGCTCTTAGCCCCCTTCCCAGCAGATCATGAAGGTCTTCTATATGAAAATTCTAGAGGCACTGTAGGTGCTGGGGAATAGGTAGGGCAAGGGTTCAGAGATGTGGAGTAAGCTTGGGCAGGGGCCTGAGTGTGACAGTTGGGCCAGAGCCAGACTCTTAATGTCATTCTCTCTGCTTCTGTCTCTGCCCACCTCACCACCTCTCTCACCTTTTGTTCATTCTGACTCTTGACTTCGGGAAATAATGTAGAATTCGCAAGCTTTGTCTGTGCGTGAGTGAGAGTGTGTGTCTATCAGAATCAGGAACGGGTCCACGTAGTAAAAGGCAGACGTGAAGAGGCCCCAGCATCCTAACTGTCCACCCAGGATGCCAGCCAAGAGCCCCGCCAGGCTTGGATGCTGAACTCCCCTCCCATGTTGGAGGTCCTGCCGGCAACCTGAGAAATTAATTGAAGTTCTCTGTTGGGCAACTGTCCGCGAGGGCAACTCTCCAGCACCCTGTGGCTTCTGAATTTGTCTTGGAAGATGACCAAGCCAGGAGTGGAGTTTAACCAAAAGTAGGTGGAATTGACTTAGAAGAGCTAACTCAGGCAGTTGCTACCATCTAAAAAAGAAAAGAGAAGGAGGCTGGGAGGGAGATCGGGCAGCATCGATGAGGGCATGCTACTTCGCTGGGAACAACTCGCAGCCACAGCCTGGGAGGGGACAAGGCTGGCTACGTGCAGCCACACATAGCCTCCACCTGGGTCAAGAAACAAAGCCAGCCCTTGACCTCCAGATCCATATATGGTGCAGGTGAACCCTCTCAGGCGCTGTGTGTCCTGGCAAGGGCAACTGGAGGGGGCAGTGCAGGAATAACAAGGCTGGGAACTCTTTGTAATGGGGACTCTTCACACTGACCAGGCCTCTTGCCACTAGCTTATGGCCCTGTGGTCAGTGAACTGGAAGAAGCAGGGAGCCTGTTCGTGGTTGTGTGGTGACACCCTCAGAGGGGACACCAATGACCATGAACTTTCTTCCTTGGAGTTGTGCTCTGTATATCAAAGGCCACTTCTGCTTTCATTTGTGGAAGCGTTGCTGGGCTTAATAGAGAAGCACGTGTTGACATGGTATTTGCTCTGGGGGAGGTTTTTGGTGGTAAAGAGGGGCGTGAGCAGGAAAGAAAATGGATAAAGCATATTTGCTCAATGGAAAGGAAGGAACGAATGTTTAGGGGGTAAGCTATTAAGTTGCAGCAGTGAGCAGGCATTTGGATAATTTGAGCTGAAAAATCGCATCAAAAAGATTTTTTTTGAAAAAATCTTTTTTTTCTGAAAAAAAAAAGTGCAAATGTAAAAGATGTGCAAATACACACAGTGTAACTGGGATTCAACCACTGGGGTCTGCCAACCTACAAGCTGTGGCCCATTAGTAGGGCTTGATGCTGACGCCATCGCTGTCCTTGGGCTCTGGAGTCCGCAGGGGTTTCCAGGAGACGAGAGTAACGCTGCACTGTTGTCCTTCCCACTCCACACAGAGCTGCTCTGCCGTGCCCCATGCTTCAAGCAGGTGATCACTGGCAAGTGAGAGAGAGAGAGAGAGAGAGCTTCCGGTCCAGGGTGGTATTTGACTCCTGGGACGTGGAGTTCAAAATTGTCATATCACAGCTAATTCTCCACCCAGGGTTAGAGAGGATAGGATGGCTTTGAGAGGATGCTGGGAGCCTCCCGTAATACCCTCTTTGGACGGGCTCCCCTGAGGCGAACCTCAGAAATACTAATTAAATGGAGCTGTGTCGAGTCCTGGCATCGCCCAGCCCCGGGGCTAACACAGCTGACAGGCCAGTGTGGGTGCCTCAAGGATCTGCGGTCTGCAGTGAGACCTGAGGAACCCCTTGTTTGGTCCTCTGACCCAGGGTGATCCTCATTTTTCATCCTGTTCTCAGTCTCCCGGTCCTGCTGATTTTACCCACTCCTCAGCTGGACCCCATCTCCATTGCACGGGGCAGAACAGCTCCCTCCCTGCCTTCCTTGTTTCCGGCTGTCAGAGTGCTGGCCCAGGCTCTGGACACCAGGTTCTGTGAAGGATGGCTAGGAACGATGGGACGCTCAGGTGGCAGGAGAGGAGATGCCAGAAAGAACCACGGTCGCTCTCTGTAACTCACTGACACCTGTGTGTGTATCTGGAAGAACAGTCAGATTTTGGGTGATTGTGGAGGTGGAATTCAAGTCCCGAAGGGGAGCTGGAGGGGGACAGATTCCAGGTCAGAATAAGGAAGTTAGTAGCTGCTGTAGTTAGGAGCTGAACAGGCAGCTGATCCTGGGGGAGGTTTATCCACGATCGACATTATCCCTATCTCCAGCATCGGGGTCCTCATCACCCCTGACTGAGTGCTGTGCCTGCACAGTCTCTGTTAGTGTCTCCTCCATTTCCTGCCACCTCCTTTTCTCGCAGAAGCTCATTCTCCTTGCGCCCGAGCCCTCTGGCTTGTGGTCCCTGGGAGGTTTAGAGCTTGGAATGAGGAATCCTGACAAGCCTGGAGAGCCTGGGAAAACATGGTCCAAAGCTTAGAAAATCAAGCACTTTCTTGATGCAGAAATGACTTTGCCCTTTAGTATCTGACAAGGCAGTCTTATTGTTGTTGGGGGTAAGCAGAGACCCAGCTTTCCCCCTGTGAGGCCCATTCCCCACTCCACGAGCTCTGCTATCACCATACCCTCTTCCGGCACCCTCCGCGCCACCCTGCGTGGAAAGCTTCATATAGAAATGAATTATTCACAAGTTTATGTGAAATTTAAAAAGATTTTGGTTTCCTCTTCCAGGGCAATTATTGCTGTCAGGCTGATCTCTCCCCATACAATGGAAAGCTTTCCCCCTTATCATTAAAGGAATGCTATGATTCTAAAAGCAAGTAGGAGTATCTCAGGAGGCTTGGTTCCCCGGAGAGAAGGGGGATCTGGTCTCTTGTTTAATGGGAACAGAGCTTCAGTTTGGGCTGATGATAACATCATGGAGCTGGACAGTGATGGTTGCATGACATTGTGAGCGTACTTAATGCCATTGAATTGTACATTTAAACGTGGGTACTGGAGGAAAGAAAGAAACAGTGGCTAGGCATGTTTGGAGACATGCGGGGGAGGTGAGGAGAGGGATTAACTGGCTGAAGAAGCAATGAAAAGAATGGTAAGGGAATGCTTCCCCTCATTGGGGTGGGGGGGCGGAGAATGTCACAGAACTGATGGGGAGCAGTTGGCCGTGCTGACCAGAATCACAGTTGCCCATGCCCCTTGAGTCCATGATCTCACCACTACTCAGAGAGTCTGCCTGCCCTTGTACAAAATGTTGGGATCTGGGCCTCTTTACCGTGGTGGTGTCAGGAATAACAGAAGACTGGCATTGGAAACATCTAGAGGGACTGGTTAGGCAAACACCATGGAATACAGTGCAGCTGTGAGAGGGATGGGGGTAGGGAGAGGGAGGGAGGGAGGGGAAAGGAAGGAGGGAGAAGGTTGGAGCTTCCTATACTAATGTGGAAAGGTCTGCAGTGGGACTTGTCCATAGTAAAGATTTATTGTAAAGTTAAAAACATCAAAGAACAGAATATTGCATATAAAATGCTACCTTTGTGTAAGAAAAGAGGAATATCTGAGTATATATGTATTGTACGTGCGTAGAGAAATACTGAAGGGTACATAAACCAAACAAAGTGGTTGCCTGAAGGGTCCTCAGTGAGGAAGGGAGCGAATGGAAAGACACAAGGCTGCATTTTCTATATTGTTTTGATTTTTTTAATTGTATGAGTAAATTACCTAGTCAGATTTTCTAGGAAGGGAGGGAGGAAGGAAGAAAGGAAGGGAAGGGGGGAAGGGAGGGAGGGAGGGAGGGAAGAAAGGCAGGCTAGGAAGTTCCTTTACAAACTCTAAAACATTCTACAGCTATAAGGACTTACTAATGAGAAAACAATTATAATAATAATATTCTAACAACTCCTTGCACTTGCTAAAGTGTTTACCAGACACGGCACTAGAGACTTTGTATCTATGATCTGCTCTAATCCTGACACAATGGTTTATATTTTTATAGATGGGAACACTGGCAATCAGAGGGGTTAGTTCGATTGTCCAAGGCCACACTTTTAGAAAGACACAGAGCTGGAATTTGAATCCAGATCCGTCTGCCATCACACATGGCTCTTGCCTCTGCCATCCTTCCCTCTGTGCCATTGCCTTGCGGTAGCTTTTCTTGGTAGTGGTGGTGGTCTTTATTTTCCACACTGCCAGAATGTCCCCTGGTATGGATATAGGCATTCTCCAAGGAAAACTCAACCCTTCAGTAGTCTACATGCCATTCTTGGAAAAAAACAAACACCTAGACACGGCCAGTCTGCCCCAGGCCGTGTGGTCCTTCTGTCTTCACGAGGTATTTTTGGTTGCAATTTTCCTACAATATCCAGACAAGTGCCATGATTAGGCACCACACTTCCTTGCGGTTGCTCCTGGCTTTCCCGAAATATCCATCCAAGACCCTGTTGGCTCTACCACCTTGGATGAAACCCAAAAGAAGGTTTTTATGGAACATATCTTTAAAACCGGTTAATGATTTACGAATGACTTGGCAACGGAGGCAAGGTATGCAGAACAAAACCCTTTCCTGTGTTCGGGTAACCTCAGGGCCATGCGCTTAAACCTGCAAATAGGGCCAGGTAATTACATGGTCCCAGAGGAGGCCCAACCACCCAATGAAAATTTGGATGTAAAAGCAATTAGATCACAGGATATTTAAAAATAGGGTCCAGATGTGGGGCTGTGGGCTCCTTCCTCATTTGACTTCGGAGAAGGGACCCCAAGTTGAGAGGAAGCAGAGACGCAAAAGCACTGGTATTTCACAGATGGAAGTTGGAGGCTTCATTTCTGCCACTGGTGGGATTGGCAAATGGAAGGAAAAGCTTTTTCCAGAAGATTCCACTGAGGAGGTTCGCAGCCTGCAAGTGGCCAGTGTGTTTCCATAAATGAAACCTACACCACCCTTTTCCCAGCACCACGCTTGATGACTTGTCTCTCCTGCAACACTTTGTCCATTTTTTAAGTTAATGGTGCTCCGTGCCCAGAGAGCAAGGCAACTGACTTGCAGGTGCTTCTCTAAAGGGGTGAGTTATGAGATGTCCCGCCGTCCCACCGCGGAAACTGAAGGGCCAGTTTGTTTCAGGATAAATGGCCTTATTGTATTCGGTTTCTCTTATCAGCTGATTTCCCACAGACAGCCTCCCTGGCTTGAGTGTAGCCTGTGAGGAGGAAAAAGAAAAAAATAGTGTTTTGTCTTGTTTCCTTGTTGTTTTATTGCCTTCAGCAGCAGCCAAGGTAACCCAAAAAGTCACCTCCCTTCAGGCTATGTCCTGGGGATCTGAGCAGGTGGTCAACCAGTCAGGTCTCCCTGGCTAACTCAAGCCTCTCAGGGTTTCTAGGAAGGTGTGTTGATGGGAAGCTGCCTTTTCCCATCAGTGACAGATGTGTTGAAAACAGTGATGCTTTCTCCAGAGATGTCCAAGGTGGCCCGTGCTGTGGCGAGGGGGAAGAACTCTGACACACGAGTCATGGAAACCAGACCATCTGCTCATCCCAGTGGGGGTTTCCATCAAGAGTAGGGGAAGCCCTGGGTTCCACGAAGGCCTGGGATGCAGCCCCGGCTGTGGGTGGTCAGAGACCTTTGGTAGTGGTTGTTCCCATTGGTCTGTGCTGTGGGTGGTTCTCTTTCCTGTAGCAACCCACAAGATGCTGCATGGTGAGGTTTATTGGGGGAGTGGAAATAATGTAGACAGACTAGTTAGCATGGGGCCCCGTCACCGAGATGCATAAAATGTGCCTTTTAAAAAATAACAGAACATCATCATACGATTAAGAATTTCTGGGGATGGGGGCGCCTGGGTGGCTCAGTGGGTTAAAGCCTCTGCCTTCAGCTCAGGTCATGACCCCAGGGTCCTGGGATCGAGCCTCGCATTGGGCTCTCTGCTCTGTGAGGAGCCTGCTTCCTCCTCTCTCTTCTCTCTCTGCCTGCCTCTCTGCCGACTTGTGATCTCTGTCAAATAAATAAATAAAGTCTTTAAAAAAAAAAAGAATTTCTGTTTACTCCTATTTGAATGTGGGCCACTGAAATGTGCTAGACACACCCTCCCTTCGTGTCTTCACTCCACAGTTCCGTCTGCTGTCACTGGCTCCTCTTCCCCCACCATTCCTGGTGTGTCCACTCTGCTCATTCTTATCTTAAACCCTATGTTTCTGAGAATAAAATAACAACGTGGTTTTCTTTCCATGAGAATTTCTCTGGTGCCTCTCTTCAGTCCTTTACTTTCAACTTTTCTGGGTCCTTAAATTACAGGTGTGTTTTTGGGACACACATGCTCTGAAACAATTTAAATCCAATCAGGGAATTCTTTTAATTGGTTAGTTGAATCTCTTTACATTTCTGTAATTTTAGATATGTTTGAATACATTCTACCACTTTCTCTTTTTTAAAATTGAGATATCATTGACCTATAACATGATATTAGTCTCCAGTGTAGAACATACTGATTTGATATTTGTATGTATTATGAGATGATCACCAAGATGAGTCTAGTTAACATTCATCACCACACATAATTACAGAGGTTTTTTTTTCTTGTGATGAGGACTTTTAAGACCTCCTCTCTTAACAACTTGCATATATAAAATATACAATATAATATTATTAACTACATTTCACATATACCCCTCCCTCCTGCCTTTGAGAATCACCAATCTGTTCTCTAGTTTTGGTTTTTTTTTTTGGATTCCACATATAAATGAGATCATATGGTATTTGTCTTTCTCTGTCTGACTTATCTCACTTAGCATAATGCCTTCAAGGTCCATCCAGGTTGTGGCAAATGGCAAGATTTCATTGTTTTTTTTTTATGGTTAACAGTATCACATTTTGTGTGTGTGTGTGTGTGTGTGTGTGTGTGTGTGTATCACCATGTAATTAATGTTGCAATGTTGGTGCCTGGGTAGCTCCATTGGTTAAGCATCTATCTGTGGCTCAGGTGATCCCAGGGTCCTGAGATCAAGCCCCACAATGGGCTCTCTACTCAGTGGAGAGTCTGCTTCTCCCTCTTCCTCCACCCCTTCTCACTCCCTACTTGTGCTTTCTTTCTCCCACAAATAAATAAAATCTTTAAAAAAAAAAATAATGTTGCATGGAAGTGCAGCTATCTTTTTGAGTTAGTATTTTTGTTTTCTTTGGATAAATACCCAGAAGTGGAGTTGCTGAATTGTATGGTATTTCTACTTTCAATTTTTTAAAAAAGATTTTATTTATTTATTTATTTGACAGAAATCACAAGTAGACAGAGAGGCAGGCAGAGAGAGAGGGGGAAGCAGGCTCCCTGCTGAGCAGAGAGCCCAATGTGGGGCTCGATCCCAGGACCCTGAGACCCATGACCTGAGCCAAAGGCAGGGGCTTAACCCACTGAACCACCCAGGCGCCCTCTACTTTCAAACAGTTGAGGAACCTCCATACTGTTTTCCACAGTGGCTGTACCAATTTGCATTCCTACCAACAGCCCACAAGGGTTCCCTTTTCTCCACATCCTCACCAGCACTTGTTATTTTTGTCTTTTGGATTTTAGCCATCATTTTCTCTTATTATTTCTGTTTACCCTACTTCATGCTGCTTTCTCCTCCTCCTTTTTTCTACCTTCGTTTCCCTCTTCATCTTCTTTACTAGGGAGCCGTCCATTTGGTTTTCATTAACGTTTACGTTAATGTTCCCCTAAAACGTTAACATGTTCACTTGACCTCACAGTCTCAAGTTAATGTCTACCTCCGCCCCCTTACAAACAATTGATGAATACTGATATGCTTAAGGCTGATGTACTCACATGTTACTGTGTTTAGTATTTGGGTTCCAAATTTTACCCTTAATAATATTGTTGTTGTTGTTTTATAAATCAAGCCTGTTTAGTATTCCCTACATGGTAATCCGTGTCTTCGCTTATCAGTGCTTCTTTGTGACTTTCTTCTGGGTTCGCTTGTTCACCCTCTAAAGTTTATCCTTTAGAAATTTTTACAGGGCAAGTCTGTTGGTGACAGATTCTCTCAGTTTTCACTTGTCTAAAAACCTTTTATTTCAACCTCACGGTTGAGTCCCAATGTCATTCATTGTTGAACTCTGGGTTGACAGTGATTTTCATTCAGTCCTTTGAAGGTTTTGTTCTGCTGTCCCTGGTTTCAGTTTTGCTGTTGAGAAGTCTGCTAATTGTCATGCCTTGGTGTGTAATTTCACTTTTCTCTCTTGTTGCTTTGAATATTTTCCTCTTTGACTTTGGTGAATTATAGTTTCTCTTCAAGGCATCTGTAGGTGGGTTTTTATTTATCCTGCTTAGAACGTGTGTTTCCTGAATGTGTGACTTCTTGTTTTTTCATCCGTTCTCAGCCATTATCTCTTTGAATTTTATCTCTCCCCCTCCTCTGTGGTCTTTTTCGGAACTCTTATTTTTTTAAAAAAGATTTTATCTATTTATTTGAGAGAGAGTGAGAGAGAGAGATCACAAGCAGGGGGAAGGGGAGACTGAGCAGGGAGCTGAGCAGGGGGCCCAACTCAGGACTCGATCCCAGGACCCTGGGATCATGACCTGAGCAGAAGGCAGACACTTAACTGACTGAGCCGCATAGGTGCCCCTGGAACTCTCATTAGACATACCACATGACAGGCATTCTTATTTTATCTGCTGTGTTTACCAGGTCAATGCTCTTTTTTTCTTCTTTTTTCTTTTCCTATATTACATTCTGGCATGTCTCTCAGACCGGTTTTTATTTGCCTAATTCTTAAGTTCAACCAAGTCCAATCTATTATTCATCCTACTCACTAAATTTTAATAGTTCAGTAGTCGTTAAGAGAAATTTCCTTTAAGTTCTTTTTGGTTTTTCTCCAAATACTGTTTTTTGTTGTCTTGTGGTTGTTCCAGTTTTAGTTTTTCTTTCTTTCTTTCTTTTTTCATATTCTATTTCCTTCTTTTAGATTTCTAATAATTTAAAGTCATTAATTTTATGGTCTCCATCCTATTATTCTCTTACCTGAAGTTCTTGGCAATGTTATATGAGTTTGGCTTCCTTCCATGTATTGACTTTTGCTCATGATGTGATTGCTTTTTCATGGATTTTGAAATTGTGGATTGTGAGTTCATATTCAATGAATTTATCCTTGGGAAACCTTCCCAGCCTCCCCAGGTGAGATGTGTATCTTTTTTTCCCAGCAATTAATATACTGTCATGTGCACAGGAGGTACCCAGCAACCACTCATCTTTGTTAATGATATGGATAAGCTACAAAAAGATATCTACATCTCTTTACCCCCTCATCAGAAGGGGACCTACTTCTCTACCTGTGTTCCCTCCAAACTTTTCTGCTTTGAGAATGTGAGATGTTTATTGTTGTTAAGAATGTGTTCTTGGGATCAGAGAATGTCGCTAGCCTTGGGGAAGAGACATCAACAAAGGTTCTGGAAGGAGAGAAAAGGGAATGGAAGAGTTCTTTAGTCGCAGGAGAGGAGGCAACATTTGACGGCAAACAGAGCTGGCTAAGCAGGAACACCCTTGTTCCTGGGTTGAGACAAGGGTGTGAAGACGAGGTAACATGGCCATGGACTAGAGTGCAGAGGGAGGCATCTCACTGTATGCTTCAGAGGATGGAGCCTCTGAGAAAGCCAGAAGAGGTTTAAATAACCACTTTCCTCCTTTTATTAATAGTAGCAAACGACAGTAAAGGGTCCAGAGATACCATGTGCCAGGTTCTGTGCTAAGGAGTTGATCTGCATTCTTTCATGGGAACCTCATAAGAACTCATCAGGGAGGCACTCTCCCCCCTACCCTATAGATGGGGAAATTGAAATTCGAGGACCTAAGAAACATAACCCGGACCCCACAGCCCAGGAGAGGAGCAGAGCTGAAATTTGAACCCAGTTCTGTCAACTCCGGAGCAGGCGTGTATAGCTGTTCCAGGGCTGAACTTGTACTTCCACTGGGTTATGATTAGAAATACTTTACTACTTGCGCTCGTCCTCCAGGGACCCTCATGTGGTGCTGGGAGAGCTGCTCTGGGTGGGGAGACTGTTTATTGGAGCTGTCACAGCACACAGTGCATGGCATATGGCCGGTGCTTAATAAATATTTACCCAATAAATAAATAAATAATGTTTTTTCCTTTGCAGAGTTGGGGAGCTGAGCCCTGGAGAAGGGGATGAGGACATGTTAGGTCGTGACTCTTCCCTCTCTTCCTCTCTGGCTCCACCCTTGGCCTTAAAATACTACACAGTCAGCCAGAGAGATCAGTGTCCTGATCACTTTCCCTGACAGGTGGGCTGGACTGGGTGGGATTCTCTCGAAGCATGTCATGCTGAAGGCTGATAATGGTGACGAGGAGTCACGGTCTGGCTGATGAGAGGTTCTCTTGGCCGCATGGCAATTTCTAGCTATCCATCCTGCTGAGTCTGATTGTCAGGGGCAGAGCACTTGTAACGAAGGGATTCCTTCCTCGTCTCACCTCCTACTAACACAGCCCAGGCTGACTTTACAGAGCTGCAGGGTCTCCCTGGACCTGTGTGTCCTGTAGGCAGACCCAGAATCTCAAGTATCTGTCCTCCTGGACAATGAGACAGCCCGGATTGGGGGAGGGGGGGGGTGTCGGAGGGGATGGGAAGGCTAACCTCCTGGGATTGGCGTCATTCCATTACAGGGGAAATGACTTTTCTTACTGCTGAAGCTTTGGGGCTTTGGAACCTGCTTGCATAAGAGCCGCAGCTGTGGTTTCCTTTCCCTGGGAAGTGGAGCACTCGGGAGAGGCGACCCGCTCGGGGCAGCCGTGTGTCTCTGTGTCTTCTTGTCCTCGGTCTCATGTCTCTTTCTAGTTCTCTCTGATTTGGTCTCTGTCTCTCTGTCTCTCCTTCCTTTAACATTTCACTTTATTTCTTCTGTCTCCTTTTCTCCAAATTCCTCTCCCAGGTCTCCCACTTTTGTCACTGTGAACTTCTGCACAGTTCCACCCCATGCCTTCTTTCTCTCCACAGGGACACCCTTTCCTGCTACATGCCCTCGCCCCCACCAGCTTCCCTACGGCCTTGAAAGGCCCTGGCTTGCCTGCCACCCTGGGGGCTCATTCCACAGAGGTTCTTCAAAGCTCCCATCTTGGCCTCAAGCTGTAACCGGCTTCCAGTGAGAGGCCCAGGAGTTGGGCTGCCAGAGGCACCTGCTGTGTTGAACACCCCCCCCCCCCGGGGCATTTTGGTGGGCTAACTAGGAAACCCCTGCCCCTGCAGGGTGCACAGAGACCCAGATGCTGTGGGGGCCAGCTTCCTGGTGCCTCCAACCAGCCTAGGAGACTTCTGAAGTCCTCTGTGCTGACCCACAGTGGGGGATCCACTGGGGCAGAGGGATCCCCATGGGGTAAAGGGCCCCATGGAGGTCTGAGACCTAAATCAGCATTTTAAAGAAAGGTCATCAAGAAGGAATTTCTGAGACCTGCTGGGAGCAGAAGGGAGGTTGGTGAGGAAAGTTCACGGCCCCCCTACACCAGTCCTCAACAGGCCCATCTGCTGACCTGGTGGCCCTTGAGAGGGCGGAGGAGGCACCAGATAAGGGATGGGAGAGTTGGATTCAAACTTCAGCTCAGCTATTGGTGAGCAAAGAGTTTGGGCAGGTTACTTCATACATCCAAGCCTTACTGCCCTCCCTTCTTGAAGGAAAAAGTCAGACAGGGGCGCCTGGGTGGCTCAGTCGGTTAAGCCTCTGCCTTCAGCTCAGGTCATGATCTCAGGGTCCTGGGATTGAGCCCCGCATCGGGCTCTCTGCTCATCAGGGAGCCTGCTTCCCCCCCTCTCTCTGCCTGCCTGCCTCTCTGCCTACTTGTGATCTCTGTCTGCCAAATAAATAAATAAAATCTTTAAAGAAAAAACAAGTCAGACAGAAAGACCTCAGTGATCCAGCTCTAGAGTTCTGATGGTCCAGTGAAGGGGTAAGGGCATGACCCCCAAGGGTGCTGTTGTCCACTGATCTGTAGAAAGGCCGCAGAACAAATGCGAGCCCTTTGTGGGACTTTGCAGAAGGCACCTGACCTCTCTGAGCCTCAGTTTCCACACCTGTATGTGAAGGTAATGCTTATTTTGATAGGATCCTGTAGGAACTACCTCAAACGGGAAACAACAGCGTTTCTCAAAGGATGAGCTGAGTGACCCCAGGCGGTGCAAAGGGCGAGTTTATCTTAGATTCCATCCTGGTATTTAGGGAGAGAGAGAGCCATACCCTGCTCAGTTTTTTATGAAACCTAGTTGCCACAGAGACAACCAGCCTGCCCCCACCACCTTTGGGACACTCACCAATTTCTCCATTTAGCAGAGGAAGCCCAGGCCTCAGGGTGAGGGCCTTCCATTGACAGCGCTAAGCTCTCATCTGATAACATCGTTTTTATTCGTCATGACTGTTTTTATGCTTTCCTTGTTTATTATTTATATATTTCTATTTCTATCTTGTGTTTTTATTACCATAGATTTACCTTGGATTTATGGCAATGCTGGTTTTCCCAAAGCTAGTGTTATAAAATTTCCTTTTGAAATAAATTTGAGTAACTAAGAGGAGTCACTTGGAGACGGCTAGTAAATCCTAGTAAAGGCACATGATGGTCAAGTTGTGAAGATGATCTGAGAGTTGGGGAAATGCTGGCATTAAATCTGGGGCCACATCGAGCGGTATTCTTGTGGGTAATCACGGCTGGAACTGCCCGGCAAGGAAGGACAGGTACTCCCTACCCGCCCTTCCTCTGCCTGTGACCTCATCTCCCAGGTGCTGGGGACGCCAGTCTCCCCGAAAGGGCCGTGGGTGGAGCAGAGCAAACGGTCTGGGCAGTGCAATGTGGGCACCAATCCTGTTCAGGCTTCAGGCTGGCTCTGACTTAAATTGTCTCCCCCATTGAATTTAATGGGAAGCCATTTCAATGGTCACCAGATTATGAACCATGGAACCATTACAATAATAATAAAGGGGTTGGAATTCCCACCCGAGCCATTGTGCTTTAAGCAGACTATGTATTACCTTCTGAAATGAAAGCCACTTATACATACCAGCCAATCTGTCTCAGTAGAGTGTCACCAAGACAGATCTTGATAGAAGAGCCAAGAGCAAGTCAAATAAAAAGCTTCAAGTCCATGACTATCCATCACCTGGAGAGTTCCCAGGACTGTTGGGGCAGCTTGTGGGTTACTTTGTTCAACTTACAGCTTTTGATTTTGTTATAAGGGGGGAAGAGCAGAATGAGATTTATCGATAACCAAAAGGATGGTTTTGTAAACTTCCCATTCAGTGTAGCACCTTGCAGAAAATGTGTTTAGCACAGGGTCCTGACGCTGGCTCCTGGAGGCTTTCTGAAAGCAAAGACTCAGCAACAGACCTGGCAGCGTCTGCCTCTAACAGTCTGCTCTGTTCCAGCTGCACGGCGCAAGGTGTCTTTCCAGAAGGATCTCAAGTATAGAAAGTTTGTGCTTTGGCCTATGCCAGAGGTCCCCAGGAAGGAAGAGCTGAAAAAGCACTCGGTAGTTGCCTCCCTACAGCAGTGGCCTTAGCACCTGGAAAAACCTCTGTGTCTTTGAATTTGCTAGAATGGCCACAGGCA
Organism: Enhydra lutris kenyoni; assembly: GCF_002288905.1. Taxonomy (NCBI): domain Eukaryota; kingdom Metazoa; phylum Chordata; class Mammalia; order Carnivora; family Mustelidae; genus Enhydra; species Enhydra lutris. The sequence continues at coordinate 31,017,272 of NW_019154096.1, read as the reverse complement.
ATTCTGAATTAGGAGAGCCATGCAAAAGAAGAATTCCCTTGGTGGCAGACTTCAGGACTCAGATCCTGGCCAATGGTGAGGATCTACTTCTTGTCTTCAGGCAGCATTCTTAGAATTGTGTTTCCTACCTTCTTGAAACCTGTCTTCTTCTGCCCAAACATGGCAAACCCCTTCCATGAAACCTTTTCATAAACTTCCCTTTTTAAATTCAGCAGCTGGTTTATTGGTCTATTTCCTTTATGTTTGATTCTTCTGCAACTCCCAGGATATTGATAGCTTGGGTTTTTGTCTTGTTGAGTTTTGCAAAAACACAGCAGAAGCAGGATTTCTTGGGTCTCACACAGATGGCCTTACCTCTCTTAAAAATACCGTAGCTTATAATTTTTGAAGCCGTGAAATCATGATCTCATCTTTGGGAAGTAGAAAGGTTGACAACTGTGAGATAGGTACTAAAGCTGAAGGAGGGATGGGACCTGCAGGGAGGCCAGTCGTCAATGTGGAAGGAAGGGATGGACCCTGCTCTAGATACCGTTGTGCCCAAAGCAGACACCAACACAGCAAGTCAGGATTAGAAGTCAATGAAACCCACGGGATGCCTGGTTTTTGACTCATCTTTCCTTATGCTCAAAGGCTTGCAAGTGGGAAGGATAGTCTCAGCATTGTCCTTACATGCAAGTGGGACCAAGCTTCTGGGCAGAGGCATGATGGAAGCCCTGGGTTCATCTGCAGTCTCTTATATAGTGTAGTCATTAGAGCACCTTGTGGCCTGAGGGATGAGTTGTGTACTAGACTGCCCAGATCTTGAACCACTGCTCTTGCAAGGACCGAATTAGGGATTCTCTAAGAGAAGGATTAGAAAGTCTCTTGGTCTGGATTTGGGGGGGCTCTATGGCTCAGCCTGCAAAGCATGCGACTCCTGACCTCAGGGTCCCGAGTTCAGGTTTCTCATTGGGAATGGAACCTACCTGAAAAAAAAAAATTCTCTTGGTCTGGAAATAGGAACAGGTTGGGTGGTATCAAGGAGACTCTCTTCACCTTTGGACCCTTCTTTTCCCACCAGCAAAAAGGAGTGGACTAGATTTTGCCCTGTCTACCTCCCAGAAGCAAGGTCTATAGAACGGGCATTCGGGGTGAAGGAGCACAGATCAGAGAATGAAAGGGAGATGGGGATTTACAGAATTGTTATTTTGGAAGTCCTGTGGAATGCAAGTGGGTGTTGAATTCACCAGCAGGTCACGGTCTGTGAGCTAGGTCTACCTTGACCTAGCCAGCGAGGTACTGTAGGGAGACTATATTTTTGCAAGTTTGTATCCTGGCTGGCCCTGGGGATGATGGCAGAGGATGCTAGGACACTGTTCTTCACACTCTTCATTCAGCATTGGCTGATCTGAGGCCAGTGATTTGGGGCAAGGCTGGGAGGTATCCCACAGACAGAATGGCTCACACACGAACCGTCGCTGGAAGACAGGTACTGTGTCCAGGATGTAAGAATATTGGCAGAGATCTTCAGCCTATCTTTTCGACAACTGTGGATCATTTACACAGAGTTTTAGGACTTATGTAAAAAAATGTTAAATTTAGGAATAACTGGGTGCCTGGGTAGCTCACTTGTTAGGCATCTGCCTTGGGCTCAGGTCATGATCCCAGGGCCCTGGGATCGAGTCCCACGTTGGGCTCCTTGCTCCACCGGAGGCCTGGTTCTTCCTCTGCCACTTCCCCTGCTTGTGTTCCCTTTCTCTCATTGTCTCTCTCTGTCAAATAAATAAATAAAATCTTAAAAAATTTTTTTTTGTTGGAATAGCATAAATGTAAGCAGTATGCCATCTAATGAAATGGTATTCGATTAAAAAGCGTTCTTTTGGTGATATATCATGATATGGAGAAAAATACTTACAATTTAATTTTAAGGGAAAATAGGATAAAAGTTAGATGTTCAATCTAACCCTAATTTTTCAAAAATATACCCCACTAAGAAGATAATGTGAAATATATGAAAGTATCAATGATGATTATTGGTGGGCTGTGGGTTTCTAGGTAATTTTTATATTCCTTTATGAAATGTTTGTTTTCCAAATTCTTTGAGTCTGAGTTATTCTTATAAGTAGAAGTAAACAAATACTTATTATAAACAAACACTTCAAGGCTTACTCTCTGAGTGTCTCTCCTCATCCTGGGGACCAGTGCTCCCTTCTGGAACTTAGAGGCTCTTGGGCATGGTTTCAGCAGTGGTCCACTGTGTTCTTCCTGGTCCAGTATAAGTCACAAAGAGAGAAAGTGCTCCAAAGGTACGGGCACCCTTGTCGTGCTGAATAACTTGACAGATCTAAGACTCAGTTTCCTAGCTGTAAAATGGGAGAATGGCTACTGTCCTTTATTACACCACAAAGAGATTATAGAGACTGAAGAGGGTAAGGAAGGGGAGAATATTTAAACGATTTAGAATAGAACACAATGGTAATGGATGGGGTGGTAAGTTACCAAGGGTAGTTTGAGCTTAGAAGCTCTGCCATTAAAACACGGTAACACTATCCACCCTGTTAGCCGTCTGCATCACAATGCTTCCTGTGAAGGTAGGACTGAAAACTGGGTCATTAATTTTTTTTTTATTAAAGATTTTATTTATTTATTTGACACAGAGAGAGAGATCACAAGTAGGCAGAAAGGCAGGCAGAGAAACGGTAGCAGGCTCCCTGCTGAGCAGAGAACACCATGTGGGACTCGATCCCAGGACTCTGAGATCATGACCTGAGCCGAAGGCAGATGCTTAACCCACTGAGCCACCCAGGCGCCTCCTGGGTCGTTAATACTTTTGTGGTTGCATGATCTTTGAAATTTTCACACCAAATTTCTGAGTTTTAATGGGCCCCCTTTTCAGTCGCCAAATTATGGCAAGTATCCAGAAATGGTCACCAGAGGGCGCTAGATCACTTACGGTGTCCGCCGGGCTCCCCGGCAAAACCACCATGATTAGTTATGTCAGGAGTATAGGAACTGGGTCCAGGCCGGAAAAAAAAAAGAAATCCAGTGTACATTAGTTATGATGTTGGGCCAACACTTAAGTAAATAGGCTTCTTTTTTCCTCCTTGGCTATTACTTTAGCTGTTCTGCTTTTTCAGTTTGCATGCTAATGTACTTTTATTTATTTCTTTTATGCCAGTTGAGACCGTTCAGATGAGAATACTTCAGAAACCTGAAACTCTGGTTGGTTTTGAGAGCAGCCGTAGGCACATGTTCACATGACAAAGAGGTCACCCTCCCCTCTTTGAAGTTTGAGTTTGAGAAGTTTGAAGTTTGAGAAGTTTATAAATGTATTGAGAAATAAATATATGGCCTATATTATTTTCAGAAAGGACAAGGCTGAAGTTGGTCTTTGTGCTTAGGCTGTCAGTGCTTGCCTGATGGTCCCTGGTCCCCAGCCTGCAGACACGCCTCGGGGAGGGGGAGTGTCCTGGGGACATTCGGAGGAACCTCTCTCTCCTCCACCTTGGAGTCTATCTGCTGGTGGGGCCCTCCAGGCCACAGCGTAATGGCTGCAGCAGAGAGCAGGGACACTTAGCCCCAGTCCTTATCCCAACCGAGGGGCTCGTTGGGTGCAGAACAGCAAATTGGGGGCAGGGAGCAATAGTCTTGCCTGGACTTGTCTCCCCCATCATCCGGTGCCTGTACACACATGAGCTCTGGTGTGGGGTCAGAAGCCGTGGTTGGCGTTTGGCTGTGTTTTGGGTCACAGTAGTTACAACCCAGACCTGTATAATGTTTTTTTTTTCTTCCTTACAAATAACCCTTTGTTATTTGTAGGTAGGTAGGCAGAGCAGTTCCTGTTTTTATTCCAATTTTACAAGTGAGGGAACACGATAAACCCAAGGCACTGAAGTTCCTTTTAACTTTGAGGTTCTATTCCGTCTTGTAGAACCTTTTCCCCAATTGGTTAGACCAGGTGTGGGTTTCCTGAAGCTGGTGGCCAGAGAGGCAGGCAACAGCCTGATGAGGGCTCTTTCTGGTGGATGGTGGCATTCTCATTCACTGCCTACCAGTCAGGCCATCTCAGGTGGTGGTGTGGGACTGGAGTTGTAGGCAAGGTAGGATATTGACTTTGATGGCAAGGAACTCTGATGAATTGTGACTCAGCCTAGGTTTCGTCTAACAGAAGTTGCTAAAACCTTCAGCCAGCCCTGGCAGAGGTGATGAAGAGAGCAGGAGACAGGACGATGGGATGGCGAAGGTGACAGTGGGGGAGAAACATAGGTGGGGATTCCGCAGTTGGGGTGACGAAGTCATAGCAACCAGTGGTTTCTCGCTAGTAGCCCCAGACTGGTACTGCAGGAGAACTCGGGTCATGGGGGCTGTCCAGGAATGCCTGGAGAAGAGTCATGGTGTGTGGAAGCTCAGTTTTAAGGGGAAGGGAATCCATTCTGGGGGTTTTATATCCCTGTGAGCAGACAATCCTGTCATTCCTGTTCTTATTATGCTATGGGTATTTTATTTTTAAATTTCAAATCTTGTACTTGATTTAAGGAAAGTCCTTAACGTTCCTGGCATATGCTGAGGCCCAAAGGGAGCAAAGTACAGCCATTTAGAGGGCTAATGAATCAAAGGAGTCTCAAGCTCACAGTTACCTTCTTGCAACATCTCCACAGTACTTTTGGGGCCGACCCTGAACTCAGTGCTGGGAAGAATCCAGGGTCTTTGCAAGGACTAATGCAGCACAGATGTGTTGAGAGAGGCTGCTGAACACGAAGGATGAGGCTACATGTGCTATCTGGGTGACAGTTTCACTTTTTGGAAAATACCATCTGTAACTCCCTTTTATGCATTGCTTTGTTTGTTTTGAATAGTAAGATTATGTTTATTTTTTATTATGTTCCGTTAGCCGACATATAGTACATCATTAGTTTTTGGTGCAGTGTTCAACGGTTCCTCAGTAGTGTATTACAGAGTGCTGCTCCCTTTTACGTGTTGGTTTTTGAGTACCAAATTCTCAAGAACTCTTACCTCCTTCTATTTCCCCCTTTGACTTTGGCCCTATTTTCTCATGGGTATGTGTCCTGAACCCAATGAACACATTCTGAATGAGGTTTGGAGAAGCTGCAGACTTTCCCTTCTGCTTCTCTGCCCTGCCAAGCCTCCCTTCTGGGGTCCTCCCCAGCATCCCAGCATCCTAGGGCCTCCAGGGGCAAGGGGCAGGGCTGAGCTCTGGCTCAGGCAGAAGCAGGGCTGGGCCCGTACAGTAAAGGATGCTAACTAATTTGGCCGTCACCACAGGAAGGACTGAAAGGAACTTGATAATTCCAATTAGTCTTAAACTAATGAGCTGGAAACTTTGGGGAAACCACTGTGGGTAATGAGGGGAGAGTGTGACCATCTTCTTCCTAATTAGCACTGGAAAAACTTGTAGTCCAGCTGGTAGCCAAGAGGAAGAGCAGTGTACAGAGGGAGCAAAATTTCTGAGAGCGTCACAAGAGGTTTTCCCCTGTGGTGTAGGGATAGAGGCTGCTGAACAAAACCAGGCTTCTCCTCCTCTTTAAAGGTGGGGGTAGGAGGGAAGACCCTAAATGGGGAAAGGCAGGCTTGAATGGCCCCTTCTCCCAGCTGCCCTCCTCACACAGTGGGGTATGGGGCTAGATAAACGGGGAGTGACTTTGGGGAACTCAATTGTCTGTTGTAGCCTGCACCATCCCTGAGGCCAGGTTCCCCCTTGCTCATTTCTTTTTACTCTCTTAGGCAGGCTCTGTCCCTTAATAAAGAAAATGCAGAAAAACCACCTGCTGCTGTCAAGGCCAAAGACCACCCGCCAGCCTCCAGCTATGCGTGGGGCACTGGGGCACCTAGGAAGGGGATAGGGAAGAGAGAACTAGAGGCCAGAGGGGGTGGAACTAGGGTGTGTATACAGAAGGGTCCTCCTCACTCCCAAAGCCAGAGAATTTGGGGGGTGTCCGGCCTGTGGTGTCGATAGCTGGTCACTCCTTCCCTCTCCACCGGGGGATCCTTTGGCAAAAACGGCCCGCCATAGGTGCCCCGCCATCCTCCTCGGGTCCCCCCGGGTTGCTCGGCTGGGGGCGCAGCACCTTGGAGAGAGGCGCCCGATCCCGAGTCTTGATTCGGGGCGCTCTACCTTGCGTTCTGGGGCTCAGGGGCTCGTGCCAGGGGGCCGCCGAGGGGTCAGCCTGCCCCCTGTCCAGCTCCGAGCCGAGGCGAGCCGGCGGTGCAAGCCTCCTCTCCTCCCGCCTCAGGCGGCCTGAGCCCGCGCCTGCTCCAGTTGCTGCAGCTGCCGCTGCTGGCGGCTGCGGGGAGCGCGGGGAGCGCGCCGAAGAGGCTCGGGCGGCGAGGACGGGGACGAGGAGGAGCCGGAGGAGGCGAGGAGGAAGAACGAGCGGAGGCCGAGGAGGCTCAGCGGCGTGGAGACGCGGCTCAGGGATCCCGGGGGGCATGAGCTAGCGGCCGGGGCGGCCCGGCAGCCAGACGCGGCGGACCTTCCGTGGCCCGACGCGTGCAGGGGCGGCGAGCCGGAGCCGAGCGCAGCCGGGCACGGCAGGCTGACGCGGGGGCGTCCCGGAGGAGGGGAGCTGATCACCCATTATTAACTAGTTGCCGCCTAATAAGCCAGGAGCGGCGGGTGAGCGGCGCCGGCTGCGCTCAGGGAGGGTCCCGGTCCGGAGCGCAGCGCACTCGCGTGGCGCACGGCGGGCCGGCGCGCGGAGCCGGGGCGGGCCCGGGGGCGGCGCAGACCCCGGGCGCGGGCGGCCCGCGGCGCCCCCTGGCTCTCGGCGCTCGCGGCCGGCGTAGCCCCGGGCGAGCGGGGCGCGGGCCGGGGCGGGGAGCTGCCCGCGCGCTCCATCCCCTCCCCCCCGGCGGGCGGCCGGGGGGAGGGCGGGCGGCGGCTGCCCGCGGTATATATCTCGGCGCACCCCGCCAGGTCGCGCACAGCGCCCCGAGCCCAGGCGCCTCCCCGCCCCCTCCCCGCGCTCCGCGGCGGCGGCGGCGGCAGCAGTAGCAGCAATATGGCTGTTGATGGGTGTTCGGGGTGGCGCTGGCGGCGGGAGGAGCTCCCCCGAGCCCCTGCGCCGGCTGCCCGTTGCTAGCTATGGCAAATGGTGGCGGCGGCGGCGGCGGCAGCAGCGGCGGCGGCGGCGGCGGCGGCGGCGGCGGAGGCAGCAGTCTTAGAATGAGTAGCAATATCCACGCGAACCATCTCAGCCTAGACGCGTCCTCCTCCTCCTCCTCTTCCTCCTCCTCTTCTTCCTCCTCCTCCTCTTCCTCCTCGTCCTCGGTCCACGAGCCCAAGATGGATGCGCTCATCATCCCGGTGACCATGGAGGTGCCGTGCGACAGCCGGGGCCAGCGCATGTGGTGGGCTTTTCTGGCCTCCTCCATGGTGACTTTCTTCGGGGGCCTCTTCATCATCTTGCTCTGGCGGACGCTCAAGTACCTGTGGACCGTTTGCTGCCACTGCGGGGGCAAGACGAAGGTAACGCGCGCCCCGGGCGCCCGCCCCCTGCGCCAGCCCACCTCCTCGCTCCTCACCGCGCCGTGCCGCCCTCCATCCCTGCCTGCCTTCCCCGCGCCGCCTGCCCTTCCCTCCGCTCTCCCCGCTCCCCGCTTGGCGCGGCGGGCGGCGCGCCGGGGCTGAGGAGTGGACCCCGACCGGTGCGCTCCGGGACGCGGACGCCCAGTCCCGTCCCGTCCCCTTGTTTATGGCGGGGTAGCGGGCGGCTGCGGTTGGGGCCGGGCGGGGGTGGAGGGGAACGTGCGCCTCTCGGGGGCCGGGATGCGGGGTAGGGAGAGCGGAGCACGCGGGGCCCGAGGCCGCGGGGGGGGGGGCGGCTCCGGGTGCGTGTGCCGCCCGCCTCACCCGCCGCGGCCGGGCTCCTGGTGGTGGGAGAGGGGGGAGCACGTCGGCCCGCACTCCAGAAACCTGTTGGGGAGACGAGTTCGTGGAGTCGGGCGGCAGGGGAAACCTTTTGGGCAGGGGAGAAAATTTTTTGGACTGGGGAATCCCGGGGGAGGAACCTGGCCAGAGGAGGTGTGGGGACCTCGGGGACAGCGAGGGAAAGTTGGGGAGCTGCATCCCAGTTTTGGAGGCAACCCACGGAGGCTGCCACTTTAGGAATGTGGCGAGGTCGCACATCTGATGTCACCTTCCTCCCCATCCTTTAGATATTCTCGTGGAACATACCCCCGCCCCAAGTTCTTCAGCCTCTGTATTCTCGCCCCCACGCCACCTTCCCTAGGTCCCCGGAAATGCCGCCGGCGGCGGGGAGCTGGAGCAAGGAGGTCCGCGCGAGAGCCTCCGAGGCCGCGGTTTCACGCGGAGCCTCCTCCCCGGCGCTTTTGAGGTGGCTGGATGTCGGCTTAAGCTATTCCTGGCGCAGAGACGCCCACCACCACCGAGGCTCACTACACCTTAAGTATGGTTGGTAGGCTGACTGCCTGGTCTGTCGCTGTGTCCCTAGAGATGTCCTCCCCTCCCACCATCCTCCGCGCACTGGCTGAAGGTGAGGGGCTGGGGCAGTTTTTCACTGAAAACTGCAGAATGGAAAAGAAAGAACTGGAAAAAAGAGGGACCGAGCTACATTGTGTTTGAGTAATTCCCATCCTAGGGGACTTCACGTTTCGGACGGAGGGGAGATCAAAGGGAATAGGGGAACCGTTCAAGGTAGAGGCAGGTCTGGGTCGCACACCTTCTTCTAGTAAAGTTAATGCCAGGACCCCTCAAACTTCCACAGGGCTCTGCAACTTGTAGCAGCCTCCTTAGTTGCTGTGGGAAGTAGGGAAGTGGGGGGCTGTGGGTGAAGGACAAGGAGGAACCCAGGCTCTCTCTCCTGATCATTAATTATACACCGCGCTGGGTGCTGGAGCTCAGCTGTGTTTTGTGGCAGCACATTTGTGTTTTGGAAAATACTGGTGTGTTGGAAATAGGGGAGAAAAATAAAAGCCATCTCTCTCTTCCTCCTCCTCCCACTTCTCCGGAGGCTTCCAGATGTTGGCTAGGCAGCTTTGGAGTTACCTCCTCCACGCAGAGGTTTCTCCTTACTTGTCCAGGTGGGAAACTGCCCACGTTCCAGAGACGCAAACAGGCTAAGCAGACTTAGAACCATGAGACCCCCGAGACCATGCTTCTTGCCTTAGCCTTCCTCTTAACTCCTTGTTCGTAGACATGTTCACTCATCTCCTCCTCTCACGGTCTTCAGTCCTGGAGTTGTTTTTTTCCTTTACTGAGAGTCCATGTCTGGCCTTAGGGGAGGGATAGCTCCTGGTCGTGGGTCTCTAAAATGTTCCAAACCACGGAGTGGTTTGGGAGCAGTTTTTAACAACCTCCTCATCCTTAAGGAATTGGGCATTCTTGATCATAACGAAAACTTTTTCAATGAGTCAAAATAAGTTGTGGTGTTTTTGTGATTGTGGGGTTTTATTTTTATTTATTTATTTATTTATTTTTAAAGATTTTATTTATTTATTTGTCAGAAAGAGAGAGAGAGAGCGAGCACAGGCAGACAGAGTGGCAGGCAGAGGCAGAGGGAGAAGCAGGCTCCCTACAGAACAAGGAGCCCGATGTGGGACTCGATTCCAGGACGCTGGGATCATGACCTGAGCCGAAGGCAGCTACTTAACCAACTGAGCCACCCAGGCGTCCCTGATTGTGGGGTTTTATTTATTTATTTATTTTTAAAAAAGATTTTATTTATTTATTTGACAGACGGAGATCACAGAGAAGCAGGCAGAGAGAGAGGAGGAAGCAGGCTCCCTGCTGAGCAGAGGGCCCGATGCGGGGCTCGATCCCAGGACCCCGGGACCACGACCTGAGCCAAAGGCAGAGGCTTTAACCCACTGAGCCACCCAGGCGCCCCTGATTGTGGGGTTTTAAACACAGCTTCCACGTCCTTTTACCCTAGGGGTCCATGGATGTCACGGCAGTCCCTGGGAGGAAATGCTGATTGGACTGTTCACACACAGAGTCTCTTTCATAAATGATGACCAAGCATAACTTGTGTCAATCTTCTCAAGAAAAGAGGTTTTTGGCAATGATCGTTAGAAAAAGCGATCCCTGTCTACTAGACTATACTTTGTAGCTCTGAGACTGGCTGAGTTGACATAACTGGAAGTTTCTACAAAAAATCAGCCTGGGACGAGAGAAGCTTGCAGTTGGTTGGGAGCTTATGAGGCGAGTGGAGGACGAGGTCAGGTCACTTTTAATACCATTAGCGTGCACTTTAAAACACGCCCAGAATCTCATAACAACTTCCCGTTGATTTGGTCGCTTGAACCATGCGTAACCAGCTCATTAATAGTAACTTAGGCCTTTTCTGAGCTTTTCTTTCTACCCCCGAGGGCTGTATTTTTACTGCCATCATGGTTTTTTGTTCTTCATTCTTTTCACTTTTCAAGTATTTGATAGTTGTCGAAGTGCGGTACAGAAGAATGCATCTGGCCTAAGCTTGGAATAATGATTTTAGTGCTAAGCTTCCCAAGCAAACCGAGACTGCTTATTCACAGAAGTCAGTCGGTCCTCAACTGTGCTCGTCCTCACCCTCATTCAGTCCCGAGGTGGTTTGACCAGGAGGTGGGGTCCCGTGGAGGGCAGGCGTCTAGCATCTGAAATTCCATGGGAGGTCAGTTTCCACAGGGTGTCCTGACATCACACGTGTTTGGCCTCTGGGAGAGCACCATCCTTTTTGATCAAAGGAAGCCAGGACTATGGGCGTGTCTCATGGGGCTTCTCATCTGATTCACACCTTTGGCCTCTGAATCTCAAGTGGGGAGTGACTTTACTGTTTTGAAAAGAATGGTATGTGGACTTTTTTGGGGGCGGGGAATGAGAGCACTAATCACATATCCCCCTGTTGGGAACTTGGGCACAATCATCCAGAACTGTGTTCTTTGCCGTCCTTTTTCACATTATTGTTTTTCTCTGTTGGGTTTCATCAGAGGTCTGTGCTCACGAGGCTGTGACGTTTTGAGGTCCAATCCATTTGCAGACTATAGTGAACAGTGAGCAGCCTAGGCAGCCTGGAGAGGGCCGTGACCTTGAAGAAGTCATTTAACATCGCTGGGCTCTTTTTCCTTGTGTTTAAAATGTGGAGATTAAATTCTGCGGCTTCTGATGCCCCTTCCTGCTCTGTGATTCAGTGTCAGTACTTGGAAGGAGTTGAGAAACTATGGGAAAAGTTTCTAGCCCAGAATGTGTTTTTCAGTTTTTCTGGCAAATTCTTTAGGAATTCAGCCTTGGAGTGCCTCTGTGTCTTTATTCCCGCCTTCTCCTCTTCCAGTACATGGTCTGCTTCTCTTCAGATTAGTCTGGGGAAACCGAGGCCAGCTTTCTGAGGGAGCTGTGGCTTCCTCTGGGGAACTTGAATGTGGCCAGGCCTAGGCTTACGCCCGCTCTAAGTCTGAGCTGTCCTCCCTGTAGAAGTTTGGGCTTAATCAAGCCCGGTGTGCATGTAATGAATTATTGAAGTGTCGTCTCCATGGCCGTGTCTGAGAAAACAACACGTTTTCTCTGTCAGGTTCATGACTAATATAAATATCAGTTCCCATTATGGCTTGGTAACTCCCCAGGGTCTGGTCCAATGTATCCAATTAGGGCTGGAGCTCCAGTGCCTCAGAATTCTTGAGTCCAGATTGGCCCTGCTGCCTCACCTCGTCTTGGAGATTGCCGGCAACTGGATGACCTTCAGCTAATTCTCTCTGATCAGATCACTTAGGGTGGACTTGGAGAAGCTCTCCGGTCCCAGTCACAGGGGAGTTCCCGCTGACCTTCCCTCGAGCAGAGGGAGTTTGCTTCCCATTCTTGGCTCTCTCTATGGAAATGCACACTCTGTGAGGGACTCGGCAGTCAGACCCAAGTGCTGATGCTGGATCTCACACTTATGAGCAGGGTGTCTTTGGCTGGCAGCCATCTGGAGCCTTGATCTCTTCATGTGTAGAAGGAGCATAATGGTGCGTCCTTGGTGGGATGCTTATGACGAGCAGGCTCCCTGTAACTAGCTCCATGGAGCGGTCAGTTTGTTTTCTCCTCGATTCCTTGAATGATTTTGGTGCCGGGGGGCCCAGACTACAGCACATAGAACTTTTTTTCTGGCCCAGAAGGAACCTCTAGACTCTGAAGTCCGCTGTCCTTGGGTCCAACAACCACTTCCGGTCAGACAGAGATTTGGGCTCATGGCTCTCGGCCGCTGCAGCCTGGGGGGTGGGGCGGGGCAGCCAGCGAGGGCTCCTGTGTTTTGACGGCAGCTGTTTGCATGGTGGGGACCTCAGTGGCCTGGTGTCGACTATGTTGACCCCGCGGGTTTCCAGGACTGGTAGACCTAGACCATGTGAGAGCTGTTTGGTAGATGGGCAGGGCTGGCCAATGTCACACCATTAAGGGACCACATCCATCCCTGTTATCCCAGTCCAGAGCTCGCAGACCTGTTCCCCTGATGATGTCACCATTCCCCGATGATGTCTGATGATGTCACCGTTCCCTGGCCAGGGTTCTCTGTACCCGCACCAGCTTTCCTCAGAACAGTGTTTCCCAAAGGGTGTTCAGGGGCGTACTTGCCTTTACCTTGTGAAAAATGTTGCGAGTCATGGCACACCTGAGCAGCCCCTTGGAGAGTCACATCACAGGAGTCCTGTGGTAGAGAAATTGGTTAAGCTGAGCTTAACTGTGCTCCCTCTGAGCTGACTTGCCCAGCCGTCAAGCCCTCTGTGGTGTACCCAAGAGTCAGCTTGTGACCTTGGGCAAGGACTTTGCTGCTTTGTGCCTCCGTTTCCTCAGCTGCAAATTGGGGGTTGTCGCAGAGCACAGCCCTGTGGGGTAGGTACTCTATCTAGCCCTATTCTCTAGACTTTCCTAGGAGGACACTGGTGCCCTGAAGCCTTGGGCTGACTCTGTATCCAGGTGCACTGGGGACGTAGCCCAGCATGCATCAGAGGAAAGGAAGAGCTGCCTTGTCATTTAGCGTGGGGCAGAAAGAATTCCAAGGCGAAGACCAAGTGGACCTCTGTTTGCCTTGCTACTGTTCTCCTTCCTGGATGGGGACATTCACTGGGTGCCTGGTAGTGGGGAATAAGTGCTTGCTTTGGGTCTCTCTCTCTATCTCACTAGGGCAAGAGAAGTGTGCCGTTGAAATAGGCTGGCCCTGGACTGCAGTGCCAGGACCTCTTGCTCGAAGTGGGCAGCCGGGGTGTCCTAGCTCACGGTGGCAGTGGCCATGGCAACCTGCGTATCACAGCAGCCCACCCCACCTTCTTGGGCCTTCAGAGCCATGGAGCCCCTGGAGGGCTGCCTGTGTGGCTCCGGTGGAAAGGACTGCCCTTATGCAGTGATGTTGCAGCTCCCGGGCCCTGTCCCCACAGGCCTTCGTGGACACGTGTCTAGGGGTCAGACAAGGTCAGGCCTCCTGCAGGACCTTTGAAATTCCACAGCCTTTCTGGACCCTGCAGGGAGCAGACCGAAAGTGCCTCCTTTTTTGAAATGCTTCTTGAGTGGGGGGACTCCTGGCCCTGGGCACACAGGGGAGGAATCTCAGCCTCAGAGCAGGGATGTCCTAGCATTCTGGGTAGAAGTCTCAGGGAATGTTCGTTCAGTTGGATATCAGATCTCTGCTTCCAAGGGCCAGAGAGAACATTTGTTGGTCTAGTCCTGGGGCTTCTCCCACCTTACTATGCATAGGAATCCCCTGGGGAGCCATTAAAATGCAACTTGTGATTCGGAGGTATTGTAGACGGGTGGGGGGCGCTGGCGAGTGTGTCCCTGCTATGCAGGTGGAGAGGGTTGGGCTCAGGCCCCTCTGAGCCGCTATGTGCTGTGTCTGGGCCCTTCCTGCAAGAGTTGCTGTTCCGGTGCCTGCTCCCGAGGAACCCACAAGTGCTGCTGGTCTGGGGGTGGGGGGTGGCTGCCAGGGCCGCGTTCTGAGGAGGTACAGAGTGTGGTCTGTGTGTGGCCTGCGCAGCAATGTGTGGGCTCTCCCTCGCGCCAGCCATTCGGTTACACGGCAAGGGGTGAGGCTTCCCGAAGTCCGGGAGGCCAGCTCAGCCAAACCACCTTCTTGCTAAATTAAAGGCTCGTGGTGTCGCCAGGGCTCCACTGTGGTGATGCTCCAGGAAGCCGGCTGCTGGCCACTCCCTCTGGGGTGTGTAAAGTCAGCGGGCAGCAGAACTACAAGCCAGATTTTCTGCAGGGACCTGGGTGGGACTTCCCAAATGGAGGGTTCAGCTTAAAAGGATTGGACTCAAGACAGATCCCGAGTGTGGGGAGACCAGGGCAGGTTGGGGGAAGCCCAGTGCCTTCCCCCCTCCAGCTGTTCTTCTGAAAGATTCTAGCCGGTGACATGGAAAGGTGCTCCTTTTGTCACCTTAGCACGGTCCTTTGCAGTTCCCACTGTCGGGGACTTTTTCTTTGTGATGTTCTGTTTATGTCGTTCCATTGTCAAAGAGGAGAAGCTGGAGTAAACTCTCAGCCAAAAACATCATCAGAGCCAGAATGAAGAAGGGCTTAGCACAATGTCCAGAATAGGTCCTCAAATTAATCTTATGGTTATGATTGTGGTTGTTGATTTTGCTTTTATGAGCCCAAAACCGAGTGGTGCCAGGGAAAAAAGAAGACCCAGTTGTGATTTTCTGTGACAGGGTGAGAGGAAGAAACCAGTTGTGTTCTCCTGGGGCGTGCACATGTCTGGTCTCTGCAAACCCCTTGAGGGCAGGAACTGAGTCCTATAAACACAAGCACACACCTGTGTTGGGAAGGCCCTTTCCACAGTGCTGAGCTGGGGGCTAGGTGGGAGTGTAGTGGGTGCAAATACATTTTGCTGCTTTTTCTGGGTAATTCATTAGAAGCTACCGAAAAAAGTCTGGGTGAAAGGGAGGGGCTTGATTTGGTGACACGATGACGTTTGATTCATTCCTGGGTTTCAGTTACTTGTACCACCCAGGTCTCTCTCTCAGCCAGTGGCCAGCAAGGCTTTAGTTCCTGATGGACAGGTGTTTGTGAGCTGGATGAGTCAGGCAGGGGAGGGAAAGGCAGCTTCAGAATAATGAAAGATGGAATTTGCTTTGTTTTCGTCATTCTTTGGTGATTGTCTTTGTCTAATTGCCAATTTGGAAACGTAGTTGACACTCTAGGTCCAGAATGGATATACTTAACATCCTCATCTCCCTGTAAGATCTCATTACCTGTATGACTAATGCTTCTTTACATGGCCAAATGCGAAATTATTTAAGACATCTCATTCACTTTGTATTCTCCTTGCTGTTTCATTGGCCTCCATACCTGGTTTTCCAAGGGCCCCAGATCTGGTTTACTCTGGACATTTCAAAGGTAATTAGCTGAAGTGCCTGTATTCCTCTCTTCTCTCCTTCCTGTTGCCCTCCCCCCCTTCCTTCCTTCTTTCGTTCCTTCCCTCCTTCCTTCTTTTCTTCCATAGTGACTCCTGCCAAGTCTGGGAGCAGAGACTGAAGTTGGCAGATCAGTGGACAGCAAACAGGGACTTGATCTCGCTAGCTTAGAAGCACATGGCATTACGAAGTCATAGAGGAGGAAGGGAGATTTAGGGCCTGGGTTCCACTTCCTCCCCAGTGCCAGTGCTAGGAGCCCTGTGCACCATCATCAGAGGGGTTGGAGTTGTTCATGATCTTCTGAGGCCGCTCTTTCATGGAGGACAACCCACTTCGGAATGAATGAAAAGATCTTTCTCTTGGCACTAACGCCTCTTTTTTTCTGGTCTGTTTCCATGACACACAGAACAAATCTTGGTGGATGATAGATTTCAGGTTCTAAATCCAGCCCAAGAAGGCCCAGGGCTGGGTGGTGGTTAAAATCGGCAATATTGCTGGGGGGTCTCCCCCTCTCAGGCTACTTTCTTTTTCTCTTAATGACTTCCTGGTGTCCTTCACCGGGGGTTGTGATGTTTCTCCTTGTCCTATTCCCCGAAGTTTGGAAAGTGGCCTATTTCACTGTTGGTTCTGATCGTTTGCCCTCCAGAATGTGTCTGGTCTTGTTGGAAGCTGTGGGTGGAGGTTTTGGCTGTGCCCCGGCCTTCAGGTTACCTCTTTGTTGGTGACACATGCACTGTGTTCCAACGTTTAGTTCCCTTCACGGTTTAGTGTGGGGCTTGGCTGGGAGCAGATATGATTCTGGGGCCGTGCCTGGAATCCAGATGTAGAGTGTGGATCCTTTGCGAAGACGCGTCCGTTGAACTCTGCTTTTTAGGTGTTGGCTGTTCCCGAAGGAGACTTTCTGCTCTTTTTGCACCATTTAAGTAGAGCTTCTCCTTAAGATTGAGGGTTGTTTCTCCCAAACACTCTTCTTACCTCTTCTCTGGGCTTCCATATACCACCATCACCATTTCTCCTATTCTGTGGAACAGAAGAAACCAGAAAAGAAAAGAGAATGTTGAAGAGGAGAAGGCGAGGGAGAGTAGGGGTAGAGGGAGATGTTCACACAACGAAACATAGAATTTCTCTTCTGGGAGTTAGAGGTCGGTTAAATATGCAATCGGATGGATTTTGTTTTTAGTTCCTGCATCTTTGTCTTAATGAGTAAGTCAGGACAATGAGTGAGTAAGTGACCTTACCCCCAAAGGAGTGAGGCATTATGTAAAGACCAGTAGAAGGATCATTTTCACTTTTGGAAGATGTTAGCACTTACAGTGAGAAGTATTGTCTAGTTAAGTGATAGTATGGAGCCTGGGTGGCCCGTGGCTCAGAGACTGGGGTCCCAGGCCCCGTGGGGATCTTTTTTTGGTACCTGTTATACAGGAGCAGAACTCTGCCCTTCTTGGGGAGAACCTGCTGCCCTGACTTGTTTTCCCTTTATGTGACTTTGGAGTATAGACCCTTTATGGCTCTGGAAGGGGAAAAAGTGGGTATCCAGTGATCATCAAGTGGAGAACTCAGAGAAAGGGCTCTCGGGCTTGTAGGAAGGTTTGGAAGATGGCCGGGTTTATCCAAGTGCTGGGGATTTTCATGACCAACATTATCTGACAACAGCTTTATATACATTGTTTTTTTTCTTCTTTGTGCATCTGGGCATAGTTTTCATAAAGTGCTTTAGGAAAGGGCTCCCAGGAATTGTTTTGTCTACCCATGAATTATGGCCATTTCTCCTGTGGATTGTGTCAGCCACAGCTGATCAGTGTGAGATTCTCAAAGGGTGTAGGAATGGTGTCTTTAGCCCACAAGAGAAGTCAGTGGTTTGTTTCATTCAGTCTTAAAAATGGCATCCTTTCCTTAAGCTCATGTTCAACCCTATTCTCCTCATAAGATTTCTTTTTTTTTTTAAATTGAGTTATAGTTGGAATACAGTACTATATTAGTTTCAGGTGCAAATGTAATAATTTGATATTTATATCTTGTGAAATGATCAAGACAGTAAGTCTAGTATCTGTCACCATATATGGTTACAGAATTTTTTTCTTGCTATGAGGTCTTTTAAGATCTATTCTTGTAACAATTTTTGAATATGCAACATAGTATTATTAATAATAGTTGCTTTGCTCTGCATTAGATCCCCATGACTTACTGATTTTATAACGGCAAGTTTGTATCTTTCTTTACCTATTTCTTATACCCTGCATTCCCAGCTTTGGCAACTACCAGTCTGTTCTGTTATCTTTGACCCTTTTTTTTTTTTTTTTTTTTGAGATTTCACATATAAGTGAGATCGTATGGTATTTCTCTTTTTCTGTCTGACTTATTTTTTACTTTACTTAGCATAATGCCCTCAGTACCATCCATGTAAGTGGCAAGATTTCTTTTTTTTTTTTTTTTTTAAAGATTTTATTTATTTATTTGACAGATCACAAGCAGGCAGAGAGGCAGGCAGAGAGAGAGGAGGAAGCAGGCTCCCCTAGAGAGCAGAGAGCCCGATGCGGGGCTCGATCCCAGGACTCTGAGATCATGACCTGAGCCGAAGGCAGTGGCTTAACCCACTGAGCCACCCAGGCACCCCGCAAGATTTCTTTTTTATGGCTGAATAATACTCCATTGTCTGTCTGTCTATCTTTCTGTCATCTATCACATTTTCTTTATCCATTCCTCTGTCAGTGGACACTTAGGTTGTTTCTGTATCTTGCATATTGTAAATAATGCTGTAATGAACATGGGGGTGCATATATCTTTTTGATTAGTGTTTTTGGTTTCTTTGGATAAATGCCCCTAAATGGAATTGCTGTATCATATGGTAATTCTATTTTTAATTTTTTTGAGGAATCTCCCTAGTGTTTTCCAGAGTGGCTGCACCAGTTTACATTCTCACCAACAGTGTACATGGGCTCCCTTTTCTCCACATCCACGCCATGTTATCTCTTTCTGATAATAGCCATTCTAACTGGTGTGAGGTGATAGCTCATTGTAGTTTTTTTTTTAAAGATTTTATTTATTTATTTGACAGGCAGAGAGAGAGCACAAGCAGGGGGAGTGGCAGGCAGAGGGAGAGGGAGAAGCAGACTCCCCGCTGAGTGGGGAGCACTATATGGGGCTCGATCCCAGGATGCTGAGATCATGAACTGAGCAGAAGGCAGACGCTTAAACCCACTGAGCCCCCTAGGTGCCTCTCATTGTAGTTTTGGTTCGCATCTCCCTGATGATGAGTGATGTTGAGCATCTGTTGGCCTTCTGGATGTCCTCTTTGGAGAAGTATCCATTCAGATCTTCTGCCCATTTTTAAATATCAGGTTGTTTGCTTTTGTTTCTCCTTTGTTATTGAATTATGTATGTTCTTTACATATTTTGGATATTAACCCCTTATCAGATATATGATTTGCAAGTATTTTCTCCCAGTCAGCAGGTTGCGTTTTCATTTTGTTGATGGTTTCCTTTGTTGCACAAAGGTTTGTTTAGTTTGATGTAGTTCCACTTGTCTGTTTTCGCTTTTGTTGCCTTTGTTTTCTTTTTTTTAAAATTTTTTATTTTTTTATAAACATATAATATATTTTTATCCCCAGGGGTACAGGTCTGTGAATCGCCAGGTTTACACACTTCACAACACTCACAATAGCTCATACCCTCCCCAATGTCCATAACCCCACCCCCCTCTCCCAACCCCCCTCCCCCCAGCAACCCTTAGTTTGTTTTGTGAGATTAAGAGTCACTTATGGTTTGTCTCCCTCCTAATCCCATCTTGTTTCATTTATTCTTCTCCTACCCCCTTAACCCCCCACGTTGCATCTCCACTTTGTTGCCTTTGTTTTTAGTGTCAAATCGAGTACATCATGGCCAAGACTGATGTCAATGAGCTACTGCCTGTGTTTTCTTCTGGCAGTTTTGTGGTTTCGAGTCTTACATTCAGGTCTTTCATCCATCTTTAAGATTTCTTTTTTAACTGTAGTGTTTTACACTTTTATCCTTAATTGTAAGTGGACTATATATTCATTGTAGCAATGTACAGCAAGGCATCAGGAAAGAAAAAAAGACACCTTATACCCACTGGGATGGCTACTATTAAAAAAAAACAACCCAGAAAATAACAAGTGTTGGCTAAGCTGTGAGGATTTGGAATCCTTGTGCACTGTTGATGGGAATATAAAATGATACAGTCACTGTGGAAAAAGGTATGGTGGTTCCTCAAAAAAAAAAAATAAATAAAAGTTGGATTACCATATGATTCAGCAATTCCCCTTCTGGGTACAAATCCAAAAGAAGATATTTGCACACCCATGTTCATAGTAGCATTATTCATAAAAGCCAAAAGGTGGAAGCTACCCAAATGTTCACTGACAGATGAATGAAAAAACAAAATGTACTATATACATACAGCGGCATATTATTCAGCCGTATAAAGAAAGGAATTTCTAAAACATGCTACAATGTGGATGAACCTTGACGATGTTATGCTAAGTGAAATGGGCCAGGCACTAAAGGACAAATACTGTATGGTTCTATTTATATGAAGTACCTAGAATAGTCAAATTCATAAAGATGGAAGTAGAATGGTGGTTCCAAGGGACTATGGTGGGGGGTAATGGGGAGTTGTGTAATGGGTACAAAGTTTCAGTTTGGCAAGATGGAAACATTCTGCCCAACAATGTGAATATACTTAATACTCCTGAAATGTACACTTAGATATACAGTTAGGATGGTTAAGTTCTATGCTATGCCTGTTTTACCAGAATTAAAAAAAAAAAAAAAAGGAAAAAAAATTCCTTTAAACCCTACCTCCTGGAGATGACCTCCCATTATCTTTGGGCACATTTTCTTCCCAGACGCATTCTTCACTGTGGTGCTCATGTTTGTCCTTGGAGCAGCTAGTAATTTTCCTCTAGGGGTTGGTAAATGGCAGCCCCATGAGAAGCACCCAGCCTGACCTCTTTTGATTTAGATGGTGTCCACACTGAGAACAGACGGAACAACCCTCCTTCTGCCCCTGGAGCCTGGTTTAATGGTGTCTATTCTTTTTTTCTTTTTTTTTTTTTTTAAGATTTTATTTATTATTTGACAGAGGGGAGAGAGATCACGAGTAGGCAGAGAGGCAGGCAGAGAGAGAAGGGGAAGCAGGCTCCCTGCTGAGCAGAGAACCAGATGCGGGGCTTGATCCCAGGACCCTGAGATCATCACCTGAGCCGAGGGCAGAGGTTTGACCCACTGAGCCACCCAGGTGCCCCAATGGTGTCTATTCTTAGAGTGAAGTTAAAGGCTGCTGGAGTTTTGATTTTTGACCT
Organism: Enhydra lutris kenyoni; assembly: GCF_002288905.1. Taxonomy (NCBI): domain Eukaryota; kingdom Metazoa; phylum Chordata; class Mammalia; order Carnivora; family Mustelidae; genus Enhydra; species Enhydra lutris. The sequence continues at coordinate 30,996,636 of NW_019154096.1, read as the reverse complement.
ATGAGTGGCTCTGGTGTCTTAGGCAAGTCATTGTCGCTGGGCCTCAGTTTTTTTATATGTAGCATGTTCTCTGATTCAGTGATCTCAATATGTAACCACTTCTTCCATCAGATTCTAAAATTATCATTTGTGGGGCGGCTGGGTGGCTCAGTGGGTTAAACCTCTGCCTTCGGCTTAGGTCATGATCTCAGGGTCCTGGGATCGAGCTCCGCGTCGGGCTCTCTGCTCAGCATGGAGCCTGCTTACCCCTTCCCCTGCCTGCCTCTCTACCTACTTGTGATCTCTCTCTCTCTCTGTCAAATAAATAAATAAAATCTTTAAAAAAAATAAAAAATAAAATTATCATTTGTACCTGATGAAGAACCCAAGAGCAAATCATTCAAGGCAGACGGGCAACAGCTCTGGTTCTATTATAAATCACGAGAGTGAAATCGGACTGATGTATCCCCGAGACATCAGTACTGGCTTTGATGAGGTGGCATATTTAAGAATTACGATCTAAGGATATAGACCTTTTTGGAAATACCCTCAAACTTGTCGTTAAAAAAAAAAAATATCTCAGAAGTAGGATTTTAGGACTCTGCTATTACTTCTAAGGAAAGAGCCACATCACTGTTGGGGTTTTAGTTATACTTTTTGGTGTGGAGGCAAGGCTGAAGACGGCTTAGATTACAGACTGTAAGTGGTGCACTGTGATAGGCTGGCTTTGTGGAGGTTGGGCATAAAAAGAAACCTCTCATTAAAGAGAAGGTCGGGCAAATCAACCTACTTTGATGCTTTTCCTTGACTTGCCCCAGAAGGCAACCCTGGAATGAGAATGCTCCTCTTGGCTCTGTTCCATGGAGCATTCCAGCCTCCTGAAGCCAGGATGGGATGATCAGAGCTTCTGTGGTAAAGGAGCGAGTATCTGAAGGGAGGTTCCCCACACGCTCAATAACTTCTGAAATGAAATCGCCCCGCCCCCAAGCTGTGAGCGGCTAGTACATGACAACAGACCGAGTAGTCTTGGGTTACATAAAACATCAGTAAGATCATGCTACCGGGGGCCACAGATTGTAGTTTAACTTGTCACAGACACATGACACCAGCTTCACAGATCTGCAAGGTTCCAGGTAGCTTTTGGGTATTACCGAGTGAACTGGCGATGTGTGTAGGGCTTGACGATGCCCAGACAAAGAACTTCTTTAGATTTTTCTGTCGTGTCGTTACGCTTATATCAGGGGGTGCAGACATCCTGCGAGTATTTCTTACAAAACGAAACTGAAAATTGAGAGGGTAGTTATTGTATCTGCTGTACTGAATGGTTGATTTATAGCCATGAACCAGATATGACAGAGATTTCTGCAACTCTGGGTACCTTTTCATTTTCTGGTAACAGACAGTGCCAGCGCTATATTTTTAATTGGTCCCTTCTTTAAGTCAGGAGCTGAAATGTTATCATGCAAATCTCTCCTGAGTTGCATGGAAACTAATAAAATCACAAAGGTTTCTATTTGTACTCTGAACACAGACTGTAATGAAGCTGAAACAGCCATCTCTAGGGGATGGCGCTATTTAAATGCAAGGCAGGGCTTTCAAAGGATTCTAATGGAGAAAAGAGCAACCAGCAAGCAAGCGTTTCCCGCTTGCCTCCCCGCCTCTCAGCGCCTCTTCACCTACACTCCCCTGTACTGTACTTCCTGACTTCAGGAAGAACCAATTTAAAGCAAAGACCTCTAATCTCTAATACATCCTGTCTGTCTCCTGTTGTAGCAAACAGCAGTCGGCTCTCAGACAGCCTTTCTTGGCCATGTGCTCCTCCTCCGCAGACATGGCATGGTTCCCTACCCTTATTGGTGCTTTTGTTTTGGTAAGTCTATGTGAACTGAAGTAACTGACTTTTTAGGGAAGAAAATTAATAACAAACTCTTTTTTCGAGTACTTACTATGCATCACTGTTTTAAGCTCCTTGTGTTTATTTTAGCTAACCTTCAAAACAGTCCTATGGAGTAACCATGTTTATAATCCCCATTTTATAGATCAGAACACTGAGGCACATAGAATATATCTATATATCTAGATGAATTTTTGGATAACAGACTTTGGGTGCTTACTATGTATCTGGTGATTTCTAGGCTCTTTGCACGTATTATCTTATTTAATCCTCACAAAATCCAACAAAATACGTGGTGGCGCTACCATCACTTTACAGATTAGGAAACTGAGGCATGGAGAGATTGAGTAATTTGCCCAGGGTCACAGGGGTGAGGGGTGGAGTCAGGTTTGAGTCCAGGCAGGCAGGCACTGGAGCCTGCGTGTCTCCCCCTTGCCCTGTACACCTTCAAGCTCATCTAGGCCACAGAGTGAGAGAAAACATGAGGGCATAGATAGGACTGAAAAGAAGAGCTGGTGTGTGGAGATTGCTGCCTCGTCCCTAAATGAGGTCTGAGATCCCTTAGACAAATTCAGAGAATTCTATACTGTGAGGATAGAAATGAACCTTAGAGGTTATCTAGTCCTTTTAATCTCTCTAAGTCTTGTTCTTTCTTGCTAGAACATGGGATCATCACCTTTTCTCTACCTGACTGGCAGGTATGCTGTGTGCAGTTGTATAGGTTGCTTGCTACACAACTCTAGGGCTTCTCTGAGATTCATATCAGATAATACATAGACTTTAGGAACTATGGCACATGTGCCATATCTCTTTTTTGGGGGGTATTTGGAGGCGCAGAATAAATATGGGGTATTTTTCTAAGTATCAGTCTTCCTTGAAGTTTTGAATACAACCACTATTTTTTTTTCAAAGATTTTATTTATTTATTTGACAGAGTGAGTGAGAGAGAGAGGCAGAGAGCAAGCACAAGCAAGGGGAATGGCAATCAGGGGTGAAGCAGGCTCCCCGCTGAGCAAGGAGCCTGAGGTGGGGCCCAATCCCAGAACCCTGGGATCATGACAGGAGCTGAAGGCAGCCACTTAACCTACTGAGCCACCCAGGCACCCCATAACCACTGTTTTTGATATTAACACATGCACAGGAGATATTAGGAGTAGGGTGCCGAATTCAAGTGTATTTTTAAAATCTTGAGGTGTGTATGGTATGTGTGTATTTGTGCATGCCCCTGCAGGAGAGCATGAAGAGTGGAAGAGTTTGACCCCCACAGGCAAAGCCTTGTCATTAAACTGTGAATGTAAGCGTCCTGATGTGGCGTGATGCATTATTATTCCCACATGCTATTTGCTCATATTTGAAACTCTGAAACTGTGTTATTAAAAGAATGGGAATTCTATGAAAAGCATATAACTATATCTGAATTCCCCAGTCTGTTATAAATAAAGCACATTTCAGATGTTGGTAGGGCAGAGAATTTAATCTGTGCACTCAGAAGAAGGTAGTGCTAACTCATTCAGTGGTTATGAATCTTCCCTTGCCTCCGAAAGATCGATTCCTTGCCACTTTCCACCTCCACAGCCTGGAAATACATTATTGTATCACAATACGGATTTCTTTCTAGACCGTTGGGTATTGTGGCCTTGCGTCTGCCAGAGCCCATGCATGGAATATCTGGAAGCAGGAGACGAAGTGGTCAGTCTGTGAGTCTTTATTAGCATGGCTGTCCTTCTCCCAGGGAAACAGACTTGTATAAGGCATTGTTTCCCCCGGGGCAATGCCAGTACCCACACTACCTGCTTCCTGGGGGCACCATTCACCAGTCATAGTCATGACTGATGCCCCTGGAATTGTGCAGTGTACATCTCACACGTCCACACAGGTGGCTTTTCTAAGTTAGCTGGGTTGTATACACTTACGTAAGAAATTTTAAAAAGTGCAAGGCCCTTAATTCTCAATGGCCAAACAAGTAAGAGAAACATCAAGAACTTGAGGTCCGGAAGAGGTGGAGAATTGGTCGGAGAGGGGGTGGCCAGACAGAGACCTCTGGGGATGTGTAGGGGTGTGAAAGTGGATCCAGCCTTGGCCCAGCTCTGGGACAGGCTGTCTCCATGACTTCTGACGATGGTGCTTTCCTGACATGATGGAAAAGGGCTCCTTGGCGCCCACACTTGTTCTCACCCTGGAGAAGAGCGAATGCTGGGGGCCGGCCTGTGTGTGTCCCTAGGGCCTGTGCACGAGGAATAACAGGATCCAGAGGATTTGGAAAAGGCCTTTCCATTGCCAGCTGTGCTATTTTTAGCTCCCTCCCACGGCCTCTGCTGTCCCCAGGTGTTTGTCAGCAGAGCACCCTGCGCCTATGTGGAAAATGGCAGTGGGAGCCCAGGCCTGCCCGGTAGGCCACAGCGGTATCACTACCGGGCCCGTCGGCCAGGCCGGATCTCTGGGGCTGGCAGGCTGCTGCAGGGCGCTTGCATAACTGGCCTTTCTGCTGATCGTGGTGCCTGCTGGTTCTGGGTGAGGAGGTCGGGCCAGAGTAAACAGGTCTACACCCCATGGCCCCTCCCTGAGCTCTGGTGCCCTGGACGGGGCTCATGGGCCTGGTGATGAGCTGGCAGAGGCAGGAGCTGCTTTGGCTGTGTTGCTGCCTGACCGTTGCTGCAGGGTGCCCAGGGCTGAGTGACATGCATGTACTGGGAAGTGTGCAGATTGCCTGGCCTGGCCCATGGGTGGTCCAGGTGTGGTAGAAGGCCGGGTGTGACCTCAGGGATGGCTCACACCTTCCCTTTTAACTTTTTACCTCCCCCATTCTTTGAGGCTTGGCTCACTTGCTGGGAGTGTCACCTTCCTGGGAAGCCTTCTGCATTGCATGGTCTGAGCCAGGCCTTCCTCTGTCCTCTGACCCTCTCCACTGTGTCCTCCCCACTGTTCTCCATCCTGGTGGAGCATAATGCCTCTGCTGCCCCTTGTGGACAGGGCTGGTAGTTTTCCTTTTCTGACCTCTGTAGCTTCCGGGGGCTCCTGGAGAGCAGGTGGTGTGGGTCTGCCAATCAGTGTTGGTGGGGTGGCTAGTCCTCAGAGAAGGCCCTTGACAAACCAAGCCTCCTGGTATTCATGCTCTTGGGTATTCCCCTGCTTTGAATCTAGCCTGTGACTTGCTTGTCACCAGTGGAATGAGGTGGGAATGTCTTGAGGACTTCTGAGACTAGGTCAGAAGAACCCTTCCAGGTTCCCTCTGGAAGCCAGCCATCATGTATAAGATGTCTGATTGTCCTGAGATCACCATCCTGTGAAGTCCAAGCTCCAGGGACAGGCTTGGAGTCTGAGGTGCCATATGACGATGAGGGGTAGGGAGAGATACTCTCCAAGGAGTATCAAGGCACCAGACATGGTGGGAAGAATCCATCTTGGAAATGGATCCTCCAACCCCAACTGACACAATCAAAGATGTTCCAGCTAGCTCATCCCTTCCTGAATTCCTGACTTAAAATTGGTAAACAAAATAAAATGATTGTTTTAAACCACTACATTTTGAGATGATTTGTTATGCAGCAATAGATGACTAGAACAGATAGCTATCATGTAGGATGGTCCTTCTACCAGATCTGGCTCCTGACCCCTTCTCTGGGTTCCTCTTAGCCTCTCTTCCCCAATGCTCTGGAGCCAGCCACATGGGACTTTCTTCTTGTCACAGATGATCTTTGATCTGCCTGGAATTCTCTTTCCTTGTCTTTCCTCTCCCATTCTACTTAGCTGGCTCCTGTTTATCCATTGATGGGCTGGTGAGTGTTTAATCTCTAGGAAGAAAAAATGCCTATTTGTAGCATTTGCCAATTCCTATGGTGTGAATATCCGCACCATGGCTAGTTTCAAGATACCAACATGGTGTCTTGGAACACGGAGGCAGCGGCTGTCACCCACATTTTGCAGATGTGGAAACTGAGGCTCAGAGAGTTTTACTTTCCTAAGGAAGTAATGGATAGACCTGGATTCTAGTCTACATGGCCTCAAAGACCATGCTCTTTCCAGGACACTACGCTATTGTCATGAAGAAATTGTAGTTGATCGTGAGCACAGGTGATATTCCTTCTGGGCTGTCTTGTTTCTTCTAGACCAGTGGTCCCTCCACTGCTTCTCTTGAGTTGCTGCTGCTTGTTCTTCCTCGTGCTTACCATGCCTAACCAGTCACAGCTGCTGACTTCTCTCTGCAACTGTATTATGGTATGTAGACTCTCTGGTGCACGCAGTGGTCACAGAAGCAGTGAGTCAACAGGGACCTGTGAGTCCATCTGAAGGCATGATTAATTACATGTATGAGTCAGGCAAGGCTAGCTATTGTAACAAGGAACCCCAACATGTCAGTGACTTAACACAGTAGAAGTTTATGTGTTGCTTATATAAAGTGACATTAGTGGTATGTGTGGGGTGGGATGAGGTGGGGATGGGACTTTTTTCACACAGTGATTTGGGAACCTTGCCTCCTTCTACTTGTGGGGGGACCTGGCATCTTCTAGGGGGCCACGATGGTCTCTGCTGAATCCTTGGCATCCATCTGACGGAAGGGGAGTGAGAAATAAGGACCGTGAGGGGTGGCTTTGTGGGAGCAGTCCTGGAAGCCATTCACATCACTTCTGCCCAGCCAGTCCATTGACTAGAACTTAGTGACATGATATCTTAATAGCAAGGGGTCCTGGGAAATGGAGCAGGGCACCCAAGGAGTAGGAAATGGATTTGAAGAATCCAGACTGTAGAAGGGACTCCAGAGTGGCCATGCTGGGGGAAAACGGGTGAGGGCTTCTGCCATCCATAGCTGCCTCTGCCACTGTTACTACGTCCTGCTAATACTACTGGATGTTTACTGGGCCCTGCTGGATGTCACAAATGGTGTCAAGCACTCCATGTGCTTTATGTCACTTAATCCTCTCAGTAAGCCTATGTTGAGATATTAGGACCCTTATCCCCATTTTATAGATGAGCAAACACTGAGCCTTGGAGTGGTTATGGCACTTGGCCAAGGGGTCTCCATTCATAAGTGGCAGGTGTCCATTCCAGCCCAGAGTTTTCTGGCTCCAGAAAGCCTGCTTGTTACTGCTTTCAACATGCAAATGACTCTCCTTGTTAAACGCTAGAGCAAAGGGAGCATGGGGGGAAATTGCCCACCTCTCCACATTCCAAAGAGAACAGAGAGATCAAGGGCATCTTGGCTGTTACCAGATGGGGTTGCCCCTCGTTCTCCACCACGGTAAGGGGGGGCATTGACAGCGGTTGCCTGTGCCCTGCGTTGTGACTGCCGCTCAGCTGTCTTCCACGTTGAATATTATTTTGGCTGGCTCTTCGCCTGGACCCTCAAGAGCATGGCGGGGGTGGAGGCAGAGGCTGGTTTCCGGGTCCCTCATCTTCCTCCCCATAGTGAAGTGCTTCTCCCTTGGGAATGTCACCTCACTTTACCCCATCCCACGCCCTTCAGATTTCATGTTTAAGTGGAGTGAGTTCAAGAGTTCATCGCTGAGACAACGGGGGACCAAACATGAGCAATAACGTGAGTAGAACGTGGTAGCTTTCCTAAAACCCAGCAGACCAGAACCTACGTGCCCCAATGAGCATCTCTGGTCCCTCTAAGTTCAGTGCTGTCGTCGAGAGCAGGGCCTCTGGAGCCAGACGGCTTGGCCTCAAATCATAGTTCTGCCACTTGGTGACGTTTAGACCTTCGGCAAGTTGCTTAACCTCTGGGCCTCAGTTTACTCACCTGGAAAGTAGGACTAATAAGAGCAACCACTTCATGAGTTTGTTGGGAGAGTGTAATATGTGTTAATTGCCTAGAGTAGCGGCTGATACCTAATAAATGTTGTCTAATTGTAGGTCATGATTGTTATTTTGCTTTGGTGCCCTTTGGGGACTGACTCTTTTCCTAAAGTGGACCTCGACAGTAGCTAAGGCGGTCACTCTGTCTTCCACAACTCTCTAGTTTACCCAGTGTCCAGAGGGATGGCTGGCATGCCTGTCCCCCTGCTGGAAGTCTGGGACTGTTCGTCCGTGTTTGCGGCCGTAGTGTTTGGCGCACTTGAGGTCCTCTGCAGAAGTGCCTGAAATTTTGTCCCCATGTTGAGGACTCCAAGACTGAAAACTTTTTATGTTTATCTCTGTTTCCTTAGCAACCTAGCACAGCGTCCAGCATCACAAGATGCTCTTTGAATAAATGCAAGCACGAAAGAACAAATGGTTTCATTCTTACTTGGAGAATGAGGGTCCGTCTTTGGGAACAGACTTGTTGATAGCATTTGTGCATTCCTTTGAATGTCGCTGGGGTGACATCTCTCAGCATTTGAAAGTCACTGTGATGTTAGGAAACTGAGGTAGTTTGTGGGCAAGCATAACGAATAAGAGTGGAAGCCAGTGTGGGTAAACTCCTTCTGGTCCCCCCACATGTGTAATTACGATGTATTGAATCTGAAAATTCTGGGTGACATGTAAATGACCTCTGTAGGTGATTTCCAAAGAAAAGTTCCCCAAGTGCTTTTGAGTTTTGGCAACATGAGAGTGGATGTGTAATCCGCCCCCCTTCCCCCGCTCCCCACCACAGAGGGGCAGAGTACTCATTTTGAATGTTAACTTCGGTCTCTTAAGTTCAGGCTTGTGAACTTCATAGCTTAGCCTTGGAGTGGGGACAAAGGCAGGCTTGAATCCCAGCTCCACTTTGCACTCGTTCCGTGGCTTTGGATAATTTGCTTAACCGTGCCAAGTTCACTTTCTTCATCGGTAAAATATGAATCCTAAAAATATCTGCCACATAGTTTTTGTGCGGGGAAAATGAGGTGATCATTGGGAGCACTCGGCACCTCTGAGGTGCTCCCTAGAGGGCTTCTGTGTGAGGAAGTTACTTCAGTCCTCTCTCCTCTGTCAGGAGCCTCAGTGAGGATGCTGCTGAGGTAGGAGGAGGGGGACACTTTGTGGGAGCACGGTCGCCAGGGGCCAGCAGTGAGAACCAAGATGGGCCCATGCAGAGCTGGTAACTTTTCCTTTGGATACTATAGAAGATGACAGGGCTTAGGGTAAAAGAAAAGGGGACTCAGAAATACTGCTTTCCCTCTACCACCACATCACCCCCACCCCACCCACTGTAGGAAAGAGGGGAAAGGGAGGAGAGGGAAGGGAGGGAAAAGAAGAATTTTGGAGGACGAGAGACCTCACTTTAAAAGGGTCACTTTTGGGGACAACTCTGTTTGCTCACCTGGAAATTGAAGGTTGGAGGAGGTAATTCTCAGGGTCCCTTGTCCATCAGGTCCCCTGTGTTTTTGTAAGGATTTTGATTTTGCTCCTAAATGTTCTGCTCTGTACCACGCACCTTCCACATCCTCAGAGAGATGGAGACTAGAGCCGAGGGGACGAAAGGGATGGAAAGTGAGGGAGGGTCTGGAAAGGGCTTCTCCAGAAGGCCGAGGTCTGTGAAGAGGACTGTGAGTCGGGTGGACCCATCTGTGTTTGGTCCTGGGACAGGCCTTCCTGTCCTGTGAATGGCTACAGGAGCCTAGGAAGCTGCAAACGGACCAGGGGATCTCTCGGGCTGGAAGGGCCAAGAAGAAGGCCTTCTTGAGCCTCCGCCGCCTTGCCTGGGTAGGTCTATTTCTTATTTGACAAGTGCCCCCGTTTAGGAGTATGTGCTACTCTGATACCCCGAAGCAGGCCAGGTGTCTGTTTTAAGGTTTACATAACGTCTGGTATTTGTCCTCAAAACTTTTTCCTCTCCTGGGGATTATGTGTTCGGAGGCACCAAAAACATCTTTTCGTACACTGAACTCCTCCAGGAAGACTCCCGGATCATCTTTCTTTCCCAACTTCCCCACATGCCCCCTCCCCCCAGCTCAAGTTTATTCTGCCACAATCACTCAGTTAAGCAAATATTGTCACCATCAGTAAGTTGTTCCATACCAGGCCAGACTAGGAAGAGGATCCCAGGGACATTAGTCATGGCGGTGCTTCCTTGGGGAGCCCCCAGTTGAGTTGGGACTGAGCGAGGGACAGACATGGGTGCTCTTTCCTGCTTGCTGGGTGACATGGAGAGATGTAGGATTTAGGGCACAAGGATCTGGGCTTAGCTCTCACCTTTCCCATTGATGGGCTATGTGGTTTTGGGCAAGTGGTCTGCCCTCCCCAAGCCTCTGCTTCCTTTGCCTGTAAGATGCAGACCACAGAGAAAGTTCTACCTAGCACATGAGAGATGCTCAGTACACAGTGGCCACCGTTTTTTTTTTTGTTTTTTTTTTTGTTTTTTTTTAAGATTTTATTTATTTATTTGACAGACAGAGATCACAAGTAGGCAGAGAGAGAGAGGGGGAAGTAGGCTCCCTGCTGAGCAGAGAGCCCGATGTGGGGCTCGATCCCAGGACCCCCTGGGATCATGACCTGAGCCGAAGGCAGAGGCTTTAACCCACTGTGCCACCCAGGTGCCCTCAGTGGCCACTGTTTTAATGGAGCGATGCTATTTAATGGGAACGATGCTGTTTGGCAGGAGTAGATCCATTCAAGCCTGCCGTTGAGCTCTTGCCTTACGTTAGGTGGAGGGAGGAGTTGCCCTGGAGGGGCATGGCTTCTCTTGCCCAGCTCTCTGGCGAGATTTAAACTCCTAACAATGGATCCTTCAGGAGTGGGTACCCTATGGGCTCCGGGGTATTTCCTCTGTGTCCCCAGATCCAAGCATGACACGTGACGCAAGGTGGCTATTTGGTAGACATTCGTGAATGAATGAACAAATGGGCATGAACACACTCTTGCTGATGAATGGACTAGTATTCCACACTGGTTAAAATTACATTCTGGGGGGCTCCTGGGTGGCTCAGTGGGTGAAGCCTCTGCCTTCGGCTCAGGTCATGATCTTGGGGTCCTGGGATCGAGCCCTGCATCGGGCTCTCTGCATAGCGGGGAGCCTGCTTCCCCCTCTCTCTCTGCCTGATGCTCTGCCTACTTGTGATCTCTCTCTCTCTCTGTCAAATAAATAAAATCTTTTAAAAAATTATATTTTGGGCACTGAGTCTCTTTCTTGTCTGTGGCTTCTTGAGCACTGAGGGTATTTACTTCTGGAAGCCTTTCAGGCCTCCCTCTGAGGAGACGGGACACCCGTCCAGCCCTGGCACGGCCAGGGTGTGGATGCCTGCAAAGGTAGCTTCTCCCCACTCTGTTTGCCAGTGGCTTGGCCGGCATCCCCAGAAGAAAGGGTATTTTGTGTGCTCTGTTTGTATAAGGGTTGGACAGCAGCTTCCCACCTGCAGACGGTCTTTGCCTGTGTTTGATAAAATGACAGATCTGTGCTTTTCTTCTCCCCCCGCCCATCGCTTTCTTTCATTTCCCGTGTGAAGGGACCTCTGTCGGGCCGGCCACCAGCCATCGTGAGAGGAGCCAAGTCCCTCATCTTACCGTGCAGAACCGAATTGCAGCAAATTGGGCGGAGGAGGCAATTTTAGCTCAAATGCAAACATCCTGTCAGGGAACAGAACGATGATAGTTTTTGTCGCACACGGGGAGGAACAGCACAGAGGTGAATCTTGGCATCTGTTTTCTGCTCATTAACCCCTGGGTGCATGCCGGTGTTGTTGCGCGAGCCAGCTTGTAGCCTGCACGGCCTCCTCTAAGGATGGCTGCTTGGCGGCCAAATTCAGTTGACCCAGATGTCTTCATGGCTTCTTGCTTTACTTGTTACTCCCATCGGGTCTGACTTCAGACAAAAGCATTGTTTTGGAACCAGGTAGCTTTGAGTTCTTTACCCAGACACAGAGTGTATTGGAAAGAGGCACAGAGCCCCCAAGGGTGGGACTGGTCAATTCCAGACAACCAGAGTTTATCAGGTTTCTGGAAGCTTTAAACCCTGTGCTGTGATAGGGGGAGGTTGGGGGCAGGGGTGCTGCCATTTACTGAGAGCTTACAACATGTTCCATTCTGAGCTGGCCATTTCGCATTTTGGTTGGTAAAATTCTCACAGCAACTCTGAAAGGCTGATCTTCAGGAGGAGAGGCTCAGAGAGGTAAAGTTAATTAGCCCAGGGTGACATAGGCATCCTGGGAGGTGGAAGGCACAGACCTTGAGAACTTAACGGTCCTATTATCTGGGCAAAAGCTCCAGATTGTCGTTTATTCCTGCAACAAACATTTATTAGGCACCTACTGTGTACATCTGCACAGGGCAGGGGATCTAGAAATAAATCAGCCTCAGCTTTGTCTTCCTGGGAAGGTCTCAAGGGGACTCTTTAGCTTCATTGTCTTGTTTTGGGGCCAGAAGCTCTGTCAGGGATGTATGTAGGGGGAGGTGACGAGCTGAGGACTTATTCTCGGCAGTGAAGGGAGGAAGGCTCCCCTGAGAATATCACCTTTGAAACATGCCTGGAAGGATGAGAAGGAATCTGCCAGTCTTTTGACTTTCAATTTCTAAACTGAGGCCTACATATCTAGAAGGCACGCACAGATCTTCAGAGCACAGGTTGGTGGATTTTTACCTCTGGATGCACCTGTGGAACCAGCCGCTCTTGGAGGCCAGCACCCCACGTTGCGTACTGTGTTCAGGCAGAGTTATGAGATGCAGACTCTGAATGCTCTGAGGGAGTCAGAGGAAATGGAGCTCAGTGAACTCTCACAAATCGGGTTTCTATCATAAGGGAAAGGAGGATGAATATTCATGTATCTTGATCTCTTTTTGCATCATTACATTTCACCTTCTCTGGCTTTGAGGCTCCCCACCTGCTCCTGGGTTCTGCAGAATAAGTGTTTCAAGCCTCCCCTTCCTAGTTGGAAGGGAAGAAGGGAAACTGGGGGACGAGAAATTGGCTGAATCCTTGAATAGTTCAGGCACCTTGACGTGCATGACCGGGCACGTGTCTGCGTCTCTGGCCACGTACATGGCAGGTGTACATGATCTTTGGGGTTTGTGGGAGTGAGGCCAGGCCTGGTTCTGGGCTCTGGTGTGCTGTTTCCTCTATAGGTTCTCAGAGGGAGTGTGTTTGGCTCCGCATAGGCCCCTGTGTGGGAGCAGAGGGAGCAAGGAGACACCAGAGGTTCCTAGGACTTTCATCTCTTTCTTCCTCAAACTCCTTTAGTGTTCACGTTGAATTGCTTAAATCACCAGAGGAGGCAGATATATGTTTACTGTTTTGTGGTCCCGGAGCTTGCCTTCCAGACCGGATTGTAAACTCCTCTGTCCGTTTTATAAACCTTATTCATTCTCCTCTTACACTTTTCTCTGGTCTACCTGGTCTTGTGCGAGCACACAGTAAAGCACCTCATGAATACTTGTTTGCATTGATTTTAGGGTCTTTGGTAAAGTTGTCCGTGGCTTGCCATCAGAGGGATGTGGAATTGAATTTTAAGGTTTTAAGCCAGTATCTGGTTGTAAGCCAGTAGTGTTCATCTCTAGATATCGGGGTGAACATTGACCTTGGAGAATAGCATAGGAGAAATTTGGAAAAAACTCAAAATAGCTTACACTTCTAGGGAACTCTGTGCCAGGCCCAGAGAGAAGGATTTTTAGGTAGCTGAGTCAGTTGTGATGCTTTTGATAGTAAGTAGTAGGAATCCTGACTTAAATTGTTCTAAACATTAAAGGGACTTCATTAGCTCATATAATTGAAAGGCTGAGTGACTTCAAGAGAGGCTTGATCCAGTGGCTCAGTGTTTCCAAGGACCCAGCTTCTTTCTGTCTCTCTAATCTACTTTCCTTACTGGTGGTCTCATCCTGAGGCTTCTTTGCCTCTGGGTTCCCAGGTAGCTGCCACAGCTCTGGAGGGCAAGTGCTGTTATCTTCATGCATGCAGGAGTTAAAGACCCTCTGTTCCAGCGTTCCTTGCACAGGTCCTGAGGGTCACTCTAACCTGATAGCCTGAGGCCAGGCTGTATGGTCAGTGTCCTCAGAACCTCAAAGACCTCTAAGTGGAAAACTTAGAGGGGGTCTGCAAAGAAGGGAGAAGATGGACATCTAGGAAGCAGTCAACCAAATTTCCCTGCAAGTGATGGTCGAATTTAATCCTCACTACACCATTTGACATTGGCGTAGTTATTACTCCTGTTCACAGGTAGGGGAACCAGGGTACAGAGAGTCCCAGTCATTTGCTGGAATTCACACAAGTTCACAACTGAGGCTGGACCGCTTGATTCTAGAATCTGCTGTTCTGACCACTCCATTGCATTATTCAGTGAGTCTTTCCTTTAATTGAGGTGAGATTTATCCTTTTCGAACGCACAACTCAGTAATTTTTAGTATGTTCATCAAGTGTGCAACCATCGCCACTGTTTAATTCCAGAATATTTTCAGCACTGTGCAAGGAAGCCCTGCACCCATTCAGCAGTCACTCCCCCTTCCCCTCCTCCCGCCTCTGGATAATCTACTTTCTAGGTCTGTGGATGTACCCAGTCTGGAATGACATACACGGAATCCCATAATACGTGGCCTTTTGTGTCTGGCTTCTGTCATGGAGCCAGGGAGTTGTTTTTGACTGGGATGTGCTGTGCTTGACCTTAGGAATTCTCCATTCCCATCTTTCCCAACTTGAAACGGATGGTGAAAGGATGATGCTGCTGGCTGGGGAAGAAAGAGGCTCTATGCTAGTGAACGACACACTGGCCGGCGGGCTGTTTTCGGGAAGCCACTGGGCTGGGCTTTGTGAGGACAGGCATGGAGTTTTATATCCCAGCGAGGGTTCACTGTGCATTCTCGAGAACCCCCATGAGCCAGGCGCTGTTCGAAGTCCAGTGAGAGCAGCAAGGGAAAGGGCTGTGGATGGGTGGGGAGCAGGGGTGGGGGCTGGGCAGATAATAATCAATGAGTAAATGAATGAGATCATTTCTAGGAGACAGTGGACAAAACGGAAGAGGGTGATGGGGTCAAGGGTGTTTGAGGGGCTGCTACAGTGGGTGGCCAGGGACGGCCTCTCTGTGGGGGTGCTCGCTGAGCTGAGCTCTGCCCGAGGAGAGGTAGCCATGCAGGACTGGGGGCACTGTGCCCCAGGCCCAGGAGGCCGGAGCCAGGTCTGGGAACTGGGTGAGAGTCGGGCTAACTGGACGTGATGGTTTTGACCTCCTCATTTCTGCTTTCTCTGAATGGTCCCTCCGTCTTCCAGATCTTTGACCTGCAGCCTCTGCCCTAGGAGGGTTTGACTAGTGCCCAAAGGGCATGGTGACATTCGGTCCTGAAGGCTTTGAAATCTGTTTGGGGTTTTAATCCCCTTCTCTTTTTCTGAAACTTGAATCCAGACTCCCTCCTGTTTCTGACTCAGGCCTGAGAGTGCCGATCAGCTGATCACTTTTTTTTTTTTTCCAAAGAAAAATTTGATTATTTAAGGACCTCCATGTTCTTTCTCTTTAAACGTTGTGTCTGCTGAGTTGCAGGGACTGTAGGCCTAGTGCAGATGGACACCTGATGTCACTCACTAATGGGAACTGTTTGTTTAGTCTGCCCTGGCGAGAGAGTGCCGAGGGATAGGAAGACAGATCTTTGCCCCCTTGTACACATGTGTACATGTGTGGATGCATGTGGAAGTCCACAGTGTGGGCATGGGCCGTGGGCAAGGGTGGGGCTCAGGAAAGGCAACTCTGCAGAAGCGGAGTCTGAAGGAGGGGCTGTTACCAGCCAGGCCTGGGTGGGTGAGGAGTGTGCCCAGGGCCCCAGCAAAGCTGCTTGGAGGCAATGGGCTGGAAGTGGGAAGGATGCAGAGACTTGTAGGGGCAGATGGCAGTTTGCTCCAGGCCCCGGGGCTCCAGGAGAGAAGATGGAGGAGGAGGAGGAGAGAGTACCTGTAAGCTCTAGGAGGCCAGGGATGGGTCTCTTTTGTTCATCACTTCACTTCTAGTGGCCAGCACGGCACTGAGCATGGAGAGCGAGTCCTGACTTCTCAGGTGGAGCGAGTGTGTGTTTCCATTTCCTGTCACCACTGTGATAAATTCCTGCAAACTTAGTGGCTCAGGACACCAGCGATTATGCTCCCACAGCTCTGGAGGCCAGAAGTCTGTATGTAATTGGTTTCATGGGGCTAACAGCAAGGTGTCTGCCGGTCTGGTTCCTTCTGGAGGCTCCTTCCCTTCCCTTCCACAGCATCCAGCTGCCGCCTGTGGTCCTGGCCCTGTGGGCTGTCCCTGTCTTTAAAACCCATCGCTGTGGTCTCTGGTCCCACCACCACATCTCCTGCGTTCTCGTCTGCTGTCTGATCGTGCTCTGCTTCCCTCTTCTCTGGACCCTCATGCTCATGTCGAGGGATAACCTAGGATACTTGCCCCATCTCAAGATCCTTTACTTAGTTACACCTGTAGGGCCCCCTTGGCTAGATAAGACCCTCTCTCGAGTTCTGGGGATTAGGACGTGGAGCTTGTCGGGCCGTGCTTCTGCCAACCACAGACTGTCAACAGATGGTGTTTGTAAAGGGATTGAAGGTAGGGGAGTTCCCAGCACGTTCAGCAGGGGAGCTGCACCTTGAAAACCAACAAGGAAGACCAGTCCTTCACTTGGTCCTTCACTTGGCTGGCCTGACTCTGCAGTATTGCCCGCTGTCCTCCATGGACACTCCTAATTTCCCTCTTCTGACTGCTGAGTGATACGAGGTGGTTTCCTCAGCCTCAGACATCCCTCTCACACCCTTTCCTGACATCTGTTCCTTCCCTACCCTGCAGCTCTTTTCTTCATCCCAGATCCAGCATTGCACACGTCCCTCCTGCCCCATCCAGTTAGCGGAGTCAGAACGCCCGGCCAGGGCAGGATGGTTTACTGCAGGCACACAGTCATGGGGAGGGAGATGGAGCATGACCACTGCCAAGGTGGGGCGAGGGTCTCTGGAAGGTCGGCTTCCCTACAGGTCTTGTAGGGTCTTCCCCATGGTCAAGGTGCCCAAGGCGACCCTGGACAACCAAGATGTCTCTTTGCAAGGCTTTGCTGGCTGAACACAGTAAATCCCTAGTGGCCCTGACTGCTCTGGGAAGGGAGCTCTACGTCACCAAGGGAGAGCGAGTGATGGGGCAGTACTGCCTGCTCAACACCCCTCTGCTTGGGGCCCCCAGAAGGGGCTTAGGAAGAAGGGTGTGCCAGGTGCAAACACGTCTTTCTTGACTCCAGGTTGGGTGTAGTTTTTGTTTTTTTTTTTAAAGATTTTATTTATTTATTTGACAGAGATCACAGGTAGGCAGAGAGGCAGGCAGAGAGAGGAGGAAGCAGGCTCCCTGCTGAGCAGAGAACCTGATGCGGGGCTTGATCCCAGGACCTTGAGATCATGACCTGAGCTGAAGGCGGAGACTTTAACCCACTGAGCCACCCAGGTGCCCCTGGCTGGGTATAGTTTTAAGGCTCCTCAGGGTTTGGGTGTTTCTCTGGAGGACGTCCTTGTCCTTGACTCTTGCATCCCTGCTTCTCGACAAGAGTGGGTACAGGGCAGAGCTGGGTGACCCTCAGCTTAGAACCTACCTGGCCTCTCATCAGTCTTACCTGCGAAGGCCTAAGGCAGAGGTGGCCAAGGGAGGCCAGGGGATTTGAGCAAAGGGTGGAAGTGGAGCCTGATGGGGTACCCTGGCTCCAGCCATTATGGTGCATCTGGGAAGATGGTGGCCAAGCGGGCGCGTCTATGGGTGTGACCCTTGAGAGGCGGGTGGTGTGGGGAGGAGCGAGGACTCAGTCCCAGCTCTTCCATCTGTAGTTGTATACCTTGGACAAGTTGTGAATCCTCCATAATCCTGAATTTTCTGCGAAAACTGAGCACACCCTCACAGAGCGTATGCGTCCATGTGGTGAGCAGATGCGGGTAAAGTACGTGACATTTAGGAAAAGCACGGGCTAAGAGTGAACTGCTCCCGTCACCATTACCTGCGGCGTGGAAAAGCTTCCTAGGAAGGGGGCTAGGCATTGGCAGCCACCCCTGCCTCCTTCCAGCCATGGCGCCTTGGGCTTGTCCCCAAGACACCGCTGTAGGCTGTCCCAGCACATCGGGGACAGTGCCCCGGAAGCTGACGTGTCTTGCGTTGGGAGGCTGCTTCTCAGAGAACCGCCAGGTCTCCGCTAGCATCCCGGGCAGCCTGGCACCCAGTCCCTTCAGGAGCTACTAACAGGGAGGCGGGCAAAGCCCGTGTCTGGAGATGGACCTGGCTCAAGCCCAGTGCAGTCACTTCCTAGTTGTGCAACTTCTCAGTTTCCCCATCTGAAGGTGGGAATCACGCCTGACCCGCTGGGCACTTTTGGGCTTAGGAGAGATGAAGGGGACTATTCAGCGTTCTTTGCGGTTGCAGGCAGGGGGCCAGCTCTTTCCTGCAGTATCTAGTTGACCTCCTTCCGGGAGGGCGTCTGGCGCAGGCCCTGGCAGCTAGGGAGCCCTCCTCGAAGTGCCTCTTCAGCCAGGTGGCCCCTGAGGACCTTGCAATCCTGTGTCCCCGGGCTGCAGCTGGGTGGAGTGCTGAGGAGGGAACAGCCCTCTGCGGGTCACGGGAGCCCAGCAGCTGGCTTTTCTGCTCCAGCCGCAGGGGTGTCTGCTGTCACAACTGTGGCTTTTTATGGCCGGGTCGGGTGCCCAGCCTGCAGGCTGTTTTACGTGTTCTCGGAGCCACACCTCAGGGCCAGGCCTTGAGATGTCCCAGAGCCTCTGTGGGCCGCAGTGGTGTGCAGTAGGCACCCTGTGCTGCCTGTGAAAGGTGGGGTTGGGGCGGGGTGGGCTGGGAGGCCAGACCCTGGGGTTTCCAGTGACCCCAAAGCCCTCAGAGAAAAGTGTCAGTTTTCTGGTTGTCCACTTTGGATGAGAGCCGTCTGCTAATCTATAGGAAGGGAAAGGCCGCCTGGCTTTTAAGCTCTGGCATAAGTTAACCTCGAAGGACCTGAAGAGGAGACTTTAGTAGCTTAGAAACTAATAAATGCAATGTCTGCTGATCGCTCTGTTCTATTCTTTTCTATTCTGTTCTATTTTTTCAGTTCTTATTTCCTTGCTCCCCACTGTCCTTGAGGAGAAAGGCTTTTTTTGCAGGGGCGTCGAGTGGGTTTCACAGGATGCAGTTTGGGGTAGGTAGCTAAAGGTCCAGGCTTAGTGTCATGCAAATCTCGGTTTGAATTTTGACTGTTTTGACCGTGACCTGACTGGAGAGGCACCACCAGCGTCCGCTTCCCTGGGGCTGAAGACTCAACTTGCTGCGCAATGTGGGGCCACCCCAGAAAGTTAGGAGTTGCCCCCCCCTGCCGCGCCAGTGGCTTCCCCGGAGAGGTCGTCAGTGGGTCCCCATTAATGTCTTGCACTCACTGCACATCTTTTTGTGTCAGGCACTACTGTAAGAGCTTCAGACCCCCCTCTGAGGTGGGAAGCATTATTATCCTCATTCTAGAATTGGAGAGCAAAGTCAGTAACTTGCTTAAGATCACACCACTGAGTGGTAGAGCCGGGATGGAGATGCAGGCAACCGACACCCGGTGTCGGCTCAGGACCCCCTAAGCTGTCTTGCTCCTGAGGCTGTTCTCTCTCTCAGAAACTATGGCTGGGCATGAGTGTCGGGCACTCCTGGGACAGATGGGTCTGTGCAAGGAGGCTGCCGTGGAGTGGGAGGGGGTGGGTGTGAGCTCAGGCTGACAGACTGCCCCAGCTGTCTCCCTGGCCGCAGCACGGTTGACCCTTTCCCCTAAATGCCCATCAGGACCCAGGGGTGGGTGTGGGGTGTCCCATCATGGGATGGATCTGTACCCTTCCCCTGCTAACATAGGTGCTCAGACCCTGTCCTCCCAGTGTTTGGTTCTTATGCGCTACCCCACATCTTTGAAGTCATCCATCGGAAGGAAATCTGCCCCAGCCTCCTTTCTCACGGTCCTGAACTCCCTGCTGTCTCCTCTACACGCCCCCCTCCCCACCCCGCCCCTGGCATGCTATAGAAATCCCTGCTGAGGTGGAGGGGAGAGGGAGACAAGGAACACTGAAGGAAGCCCAGAGGGAGGCTGGCCCTGCGGGGACTCCTGAGAGCCCTGGCACCCCAAATATCAGGGCCTGTTGCTTTCTTTTTAGCAGCATAAGGGGCCCTGAGGGCAACAGGGGGGATGTGGGAATCCTGTTTTTTGCTCTGTTTTGCTAATGGAACCTCTAGCAGTTTTTATGCCTGATTTGTTTTCCTCTGAAGTCTGTCAGGCTTGCAGTCCCAAAGTGTACCTCTCCTTCGACACGGTCTGGAGTCACACAGCCATGGTGTCAACAGTCGGGCGTGCCGCTTTCTTCCTACCAACTCCAGCTTCTCAAGAAGGAAGGCTTTATCTCCTTCCTTGTCCTGGGCTGGGTTTTCTGAAAGCAGCTAGCTTCCCTACCAGATGAATGAATATTCCCAGAGGTGTTTCCTGGGACTGTTCTGAGAATGTTCCCATGCCTGTCTTGGTGGCTTAGAACCCTTGAGCCTATGGTAGAAATGAGGGCTGTCACTGGGTGGGGGTGGGGGGTACTGCTGAGGGCTGGACAGTTGAAGGACGGTGTGTGGGTGTTGGTCCCACCGGCTGTAGGGCTGCCAGGAGTGCTTAGGATATGAGGACCCGTATCAGTGTAGGGGTTCTGAGTGGGAAGATGTGGGTTGGAGAAGCCCCTCCCAATTTGGTACGCTCAGATTCTCTCTGTCTACCAACACAATTTAAAAACATCATAATAGCTTTATTGAGATGTCACTCTCATACCATAAAGCCTACCCTTTTAAAATAGTCTTTAGTATATTCATAGAGTTGACGGTGAATTCATTCCTAGCATCTGGCTCTAGAACGTGTTTTTCACCCCCAAAGAAACTCCCTGCTGTGGAACAACCACTCCCCATTCCCTCCTCCCCCAAGTCCTGGTAGCCCCCTGACCTGTTTTTGGTCTCTTTGATTTGCCTGTTCCTGTAATTTCATACGAACAGGATCATACAACATGTGATTTCTTTGATCTCCATGTCATGCTATAAGAGTGAGTCTCTGTCCTTTTCTCTGAGTATTTTTGTCTACAATGGACATAGGTGTCATCAGAACCTGAAAAGTTACTGCCATCAGGACATCTTTCTCAGCCTCAGTGGCAGCTGGCAATGGGAGAGCTGGGATGCCTCCATCAGATTTTGTGGCCAACCGTTGGTGAGTTTCTTGTGCCTTGCAAGTTGGAGTAAATTCAGAAGGTCCCTCCCATTAACTGGGATGGTGATATGTATAAGGGATGGCCTCATTCTCAGTGCCCTTTGGTAGAGTATGGCTTTGGTGAGAAGCAAGGTCAGTTTCTTTGGTGGCATGGATCTCTTTGTAAGCAAAGAAGCAAGGACTGGACGTCTGTTCCACCCACTGCTCAGAACGCAACACTTCTTGGAACTGAACGTTAGCATGGTCTGTGCCACCTGCTTTGGCTCTGGGTCCAATTAATTTGCTACATCCCTTGACCAGGTTGACCTTGGCCAAGTCCTTGAGGGCCAGGAGGTTTTCTTGAGGCCCACATGGTTTCTGGTTGAATCATTAGCAAATAAATTGGCCTTGATGCTTACCAGGACCCAGGGGATGGGGAGGCACCATGGTGATGACCTCTGATGATAAACAGACCATCGGAACTAGGCTGCAGCCTCCAAAGGCTTGCTGCCATCTGTGTTGGGACCAAATGCAGGAGCTCCTTCATCTTGAGGCTGGTGGGAGTGAGCCACTAAGAGATATTTTGGTTCCCAGATTATGAAAGGAGAACGGGTGTAGATACCAAGGTTATAAAGGTCATATGGTTTGAGCCCAAATACAGTGGCATTGTTTGTGCTCGATTGGCCAGATCACGGGCTTGCTGTTCCTCATTCATGTCACCAAAGAGCTATGGCGTGCATATCACACATTAATCAACATCACAAATTTGGATTTGAACATAGGCTTAATTGTAGCTCTGCTTTTTAATGTAACTTGTGAGATTTTCCTTTCTTTTTAATCTGAGAGGCTTTGGTTGGGATGGAGACAATGATGGCCCCTGGTGTCCTTGGACATAAGCAGGCTAGCCCAGCCACGAGACCTTCAGATGTGAGCCTCCGTGACCTTCTCTGTCAACTCTCTGCCTCTCAGGGGTGTGAAGCTTAGATGAGATCATGTTTCTGAATATATTTTGAAAAGGTGGAAAGGGCTGGCCATAAGAGCTACACAGTTAGAACTTCCCTTACATGAAGGGCCAGGATGAATCTCTCCTTTGTTTTGCAAATGAGAAAATGGCCTTGGCTCGGTGGCAGGGACCTTTGGTCATCTCCCACCGGGTGGCGGATGATGAAGTGCGCATTATTGGCTCTCACTGTGTTACGCAGTTTAACAATCAGATTCATGCCCTGTAGAGAGGCGGAGTGATATAGCAGAGGGAGCCTGAGGCCTGGAGCAGAGGCTCTTGGTGCAGCCCTGGGCTCTGTCACCGGCAGACTCTGTTACCTTGAACAAGGTGTGTGTGTGCATGTATTTTGTAGTAACTTCTCTACGTATCGCATTACATAAAAGGTCTACTGAGGACTAAGTGAGGAAATGTGTGTCAAGTGCTTGGAAGTGCTCAGTATGTCCTACTTGCTGCTCGACCCATAGGACCACCACTGCCTTCTCCTCCTCCTCCTTTTCCTTTTGATTGGTCTGTCACCCCCATTTTACAGATGAGGAGACCCAGGACACTTTCTATCTTGTGTGGAAATTCCCTCTGTAACAATATCATGCGGGCCTTCCCACCTCTGCTTACATACCCTGGGAGTGGGGAGCTCACTACCTCTAAGGCATACATACATTTTGTTCCATTTTGAAATAGTTTCACATGAATCATAGAACATGCCGAGGTGGATGGTGAACTATTTACATCAAAATGATGAGCTGTTCATCTTGAGAAAATGATAGAGTCAGACCACTTCCCACAGTACAGACTTGGGATGATTTTCCTTGATATGGGGATGGGTTGGCAGTGAACTTTCTGTTGATGTCCCCTCCATACAGGTGAAGGCCAGGGTGTCAGGGGGACCGGTGAGGTGGAGCTTAGCCCCGAGAGTTCTAGTGTTGAAGAGTAGAAGTGACTATCAGGACAGCTCTGCCTGCTGAGGTAGAATGACATCATTATGTCCAAGGTCACAGGCCTTGTTGCACTTGACCTTGAAAGTCAGCATTGGGGTGGGGTATCTAGTGCTGAGCAGTCCTCTATTAAGACAGGGACGTGGGCACAGATGTGATGATCTTTGTGATTATGGAAAAAGCATTCAATATGATCTGGTTGACATTTCATGAGAAAACATCCCAAAGTGGGCACAGAAGAGGACTTTCTTATTTGCTGTTGGATAGCAACTAGAATTATAGCGAATGTTATTTTAATAGATAAACATGAGCTGCATTCCCTTTAAGCGAAGAATATGATGGGAATGTCCACCGTCAGCTCTGCTCGTTCGCTGTTGAACCATAGGTCCAAGCCAGGGCAGTAAGACAAGAGAAAGGCAAGAGAAACATAGCATCAGAGAGGAAGAGACAATAATGTTATTATTTGCTGGGGATCTAATCATTTGGCTAGAGGAAATCTTAGACTCTGAATCTATAAATTATTAGAAGTAACAGAATTTGGCCAGGGGGCCAAAGTCAAGTATAGAATACATAGCTTTCTCATAGACCAATGGTAACTCACTGGAAACAAAGTTGAAGAAGCCTAGGCTCTTCTCCTCAGGCTTTTGACATTATCCCATGTGACAGCCACAGGAGTGTTGTCTCCCAAGGAATATTTATGCAGTGTGATAAAGCACTGTCACATACATCCAGCCCACTGGGGCCAAACAGGAACTTTATTTTGGATTTTACACAGGAAGAACCTGTGGCTCAGAAAGATTTGAGTGACCTTGCCCAAGGTCACTAAGTGTGTAGGAGGCAGAGCAAAGTCTCCTTTCCGTTTGCTCCTCTTCACTTGGCTTTTTCAGACCTTACTGTCTCTAGAAGTTGGCCTTGTCCTTTAATACCCAAGCAGCAGAGCTTGGTGGGAAGGGTAGTCTGTAAAATACTTTTATTTGGGTGAGAATGCACATGAGAGAAAGCCATGAGATCTCTGGGATTAGCTTTGAGGCTGAGGGTAAGTAAAAAGGCCCTGTGGCAGGGCTGTGCCTGATAGTATGCTCTGTCAACAGGAGCAGGGCGTGGAATGGGAAGAGAGGTAGGAAATGAAGTCATGGAAGGAGGAGGAAGGAATTGGAGGAGGGGAGATTGTGTAGGGCCTTGTGGGCATTAGAGAGGGCTTTATGGTTGTGTAATGAAAAGGGGATCTTGTTAAATTCTTTATCCTTGGAACTTGCTTTTCTTGTTTAATAATATATTATAGACACTCCTCCAGGTCCAAAGATGGACATCTCATTTTCAAAAATATTTGTGAAATACTCATGTACCATAATAGATTGAGCCATTCTCTTTTGATGACTTCCATGTTCTCCGCACCCCCCCGCCCCACCCCCACTATAGCAGTGCTATAATAGATATCCTTGTATTATGTTGCCTTCCATACTGGTGCTTTTTTTTTTTTTTTTTTTTTAATTTTATTTATTTGTCAGAGAGAGAGCACACAAGCAGGTAGAGGCGGAGAGAGAAGCAGGCTCCCTGCCGAGCAAGGAGCCTGATGCGGGACTCGATCCCAGGACATCGGGATCATGACCTGAGCCGAAGACAGTGGCTTAACCGACTGAACCACCCAGGCGTCCCCCATACTGGTGCTTTTATTTTGTATGTTGGAGTGTGGGATTTCTAGGCCAAGGGGTGTATATCTGTTTAATTTTAATAGATATTGTTAGATTTCTCTCCAGAAAGGTTTTTGCTTTTTATGATAGAACCGTTCCTAAGTCTCAGATGGCTGGCTTTGTCCCTGAGTTGCTAAAGAGCTACCCCGAGGAGAGGGGAAATCACACCTACAAAAAAAGGACAGCTTTGGAATCCTTCAGCTGGTGGGAAGGTGTGTGGCTTTTTGGGGTGTGCTGCTGGAAACAATATCATTAGCTCTTTTTTGGAGCTTGTATTTGATGTTGGTGACGTCAAGACAGCCAAGAAGATGAAAACACAGCTGTTGCTGTGTTGTTTGCATTATGGCTGATTTTCCGTATGCTTAAAATAAGCACACCAGCGAGAAGCCACACGGACAGAGATTCACACCTTGTCAGATACTGAGTGGTGTTCCTGTAGCATCTGAACGATGAGGCTTCCTCCTAGCCTCGGAGTCTTGGGAGCTCTGCGAATGCTGGTAGGATGGCGGTGGGCGTGTGCTCTCTTGGCCTTCCTCCCCACCCATGACGTCCAGAGTGGGATGCTGTAATCTTTGAAGCCAGTTCTCATCTGTTTAATAGCCTGTATGTACTCGTGTGATTTGTACCGTTGGAGATTTAGGCTGTTTTCCATCTGCTGCAATTCAAACAATGAATAATCTTGTGCGTGAGTCTTTTTGCACACGTATGAGGATCTCTGTCGGGTAGATTTCTAGAAGCGGAACGGCTGAATTGGAAGGGATTGGCTGCTCGCGTGGTGATAGATATTGCCAAGTTGACCTCCCCCGGGAGAGGGACTGATGTCACAATCCACAGGTAGTGCAAGAGAGTGCCTTCGCCCCAGACCCTCTGCAACACAGGATCTTGTCACAAATGTTGTTTTTTTTTTGCCAGTCTGGTGGGTGAGACATACCTCATTTCCACCATGTATTTATTTCATCTGGTATTTATTTCTTATGAATAAGGACAAACCCTTCTCCAGATGTTTAAGGTTGGCCTCTGTCTTATGTTTTTGAACTTTCAGATCCTTTGCACTTTTTAATTTTCCTGTTGGATTATTAGTTCCTTATCTGGCCTCCTCTGGTATGGTCTGTCCACATTATGAAGACATTTGACACTGTGATCAGATAATCTAACCTCTCTGACTAGTTAGAGGTCAGTCCCCACTGTCTTTATTGTCAGGAGTGAAAATCTAGGTGTTCAAGGAAAAGAAGTATGTCTCCACAACAAACAGTAGATCATTTGTTTTGAAAAATGTGTAATACTGACTTTTCCTCACACAGCTGAAACTCAGACATAACAAGAGAACTGAGGCGGGGGGCTCCTGGGTGGCTCAGTTGGTCAAGCATCTGACTCTCGGTTTCGGCTCAGGTCATGATCTCAGGGTCGTGGGATGGAACCCTGCGTTGGCTCTGCACTCAGCATGGAGTCTGCGCGAGGTTCTCTCTCTCTCCCTCTGCCCCTCCCACTCATTCTCTCTCTTTCTCTCTCTCTAAATAGATAAATAAATCTTTAAAAAAAAAAAAGAAAAGAACTATAGGACTGTGTAGTCCTTCAGCCTGGGGACATCTTTCTTATGGTCTCGTTTTTATCCCATCGTTGGTTGGAGGAAATAAGGAAGAAACTTAACTCTCTGCTGCTGTAACTTCCTTCTCCATTTGCTTGAATTACAACCTCCTTGTGGGACTTTTCAAAGCAAAGACTCCACTGGGTCTTTGTGCTTGTCCAGGTGGCCTAACTGCTATTTCAGACAAATTCCAACAGTAACTTAACACAAATGAGGGTTACAACCAACACAGGTGTTCTTAATGGGGCAGGTGCCCTGGTGTCCAGGGAAGGATCCAGACTCATTCTCTTTCTGGCTCTGCCTTTTCTTGATACCCAGAGGCTTCCTCTGGGTCCTCAGCTAGCAGAGGGGACAGGAGAGAAGAGGATTACATGGGAGGGTTTCACGGGCCGGATGCTGTGCCCATGCACCTCTGGCTGGAACTTGGTCTTATGTCCCATCGAACTGGAGGGAGGCTGGGCAGTGGAGGCCGGTCTTGACCTCAGGAGCTTGTTGTGCTGTGGTCCCTTAGCGCTGCATGGAACTTGTAAGCTTTCAAAGTATCTTCTTAAGTGTGATCTAACTCTGTCCTTTGCCAGCTCTGAGAAAGAGAGGTTAATGCTTTTAACCCTCATTTGGAGCCAAGGAGGCTGAGGCTCCGGAAGGTAAGTATCCCACATGAGGTGTGGCACTGAGGTATGGACATAAGGTATATATAGGGTAAGCTTGAGAACAACACCCTCCCCTGGCCTGCCCTTTCTAACATGATGCAGAGTCAGTCACCCACTCTGGGTATGCCTGAGCCAAGGCTTTGCACCACCCAAACGGGCTGTTTGGTTAGGGGACCGTAGAGGCTGCTCAGAGAGCATCCTCTACCCTGCTGTGGCAGTGGGGAGGGTATCTCTTGCCTTTTGTAAGTAGCACCCAAATGGCAAGGGGTGGTTATACTCAGGAAGGAAGGAAGGCTGGTAGGAAGGTTGGCCAAGGTGTCTTAGGTAGGATAGACTTGCCATAAACTTGGACCCTCCAGGGGAGCTGTTCTTTGCCTTGACTTTGGCCATCATCCCTTTCTTACCATTTGTGTGAGGTGCTAGATTGAAATTGGGGCTTTCTTCTTCACGCTCCCATTTCCTTTTATTTAATTATTTTAAAACATCTGATGTTGCAGTGAGCTCAACATGTGAGCTGTGAGATCTCATCTGTTCTATTTCAAGCAGCAGGGAAATAAATGTGGGATGCTCTCACCTGCCCTGTGGGTAAGCACTGTGCCTCCAAGAGCCCGTTAGAGGGACGAAGCCAACACAGTTCTTGGCACACTTTGGAAGCTTTCCCCACCAGGGCGGACACGTGGGTTTCCTTGCAGTGAGAATGCCTTCACTAATCTAGTCAGAGCCTACAGAGACAGAACCCTAGGTGGTTGCGTGTGTTGTGGTAACAAAGTCAGCACCAAGCAACAGAAAGAAGAGGCATCCAAGGGCCGATGTTTGGGGCTTAGTGCTGTCACTTCTCATCAAATGGCTGCTGAGCTCAGTTTTCTCATCTGTGCGACAGAATTAGCATCTTCCTTACCACTCTCACTGGGCTCTTAGGAGGATCACGCAAGATAATTTGTATGAAAGTGCTTTGTAAATGCGAAAGCGCTTGGCAATATAAGATATTATTAATAGTAACAACTGTCATTTGCAACCCTGGTGATTCATTTGGGGTAGGAAATCAGAGATCTCATCACTGCTACCTTGACTACCCCACATGGTACTTTAGAGCTGCAATTACCATGTGCAATTTAATTTGATACTTAATGATCATGGAATGTTCTGGAAATAATCTTGAGGATTAACTCATCCAGCCATATTGCTTTATAGATAGTGAAAATAACACCTGGAGGGAAGAGATTGCCGGAGGCCCCTAGAACCTGGGCCTGCCCATTCTTGAGTTTTACAGAGTGGGTTGTTTTGCTTTTTGTGCTCTGATGGTCCATGCTTCTGAAAACACTAGAAACCAGGAACTTTGGGTGGGACGTTTATCCTTAGTCATTAGGTGGAGTTGCAGCTCTGACTCATGTCTGCTCACTCACACTGACCCCACTCAGAGCTCCACTGCACAAGGTTCTGGGCAAATTTGGACAGTGCTCAGGGAAGCCCAGATGCTTGGGCACAGCATCCAGGGAAACAGAGGGTAGGAACTGAAGTCGTTTGCCATCAAGAAAAGGAGACCAGGGCCGGTCCCGAATAAGAAATGTGAAAGGGGCCCCAGCTCCTGACTGTGGTCCTCATCAGGCCTCTCCCCGCCGTGCACTCTCTGACTGCCCTCTCCAGGGGGCACTGGCCACCAGGGCTCATGCCGCTGCAGGGCCTCGAGGGCCCGCTGGAGAGAAGGCCAGGAGGCACCCAGCGATGCTTGAAGTATTCCGACAGTAGTTGGGTTTTGGTCCACACAGCAGAGGGACCTTTGATTGGAGGCCTTGGAAAGACGAACTTTGTCCTCCTTTCCATTCACACCCCCGGTCAACCCTTTTCCTGCTTCCGGGTCTTGCTCACATGTCACATTTAGATAGGCCTGTGGGAACCCCTCTATTTGGACATGAGACTTGCAACTCCCCCCCTCCCTCCACATGTTGATCCCTGCTTCTGGATTGGATTCACCACCCAAAACATACACAAAGGTGTCATCTTAGTGCAGGGAGTCCCCATCTGCCCTCCACCCAGCTTCAGAGTCCTGTCCACACCCCAGGGAGCCATGGCATGGGAGAGCTAGTGCCTGGGAAACTGAATCTGGTCTCCCGCGACTCCCCAGACACAGAGCTGCACATATCACCAGTGCTCCCACTGATGTCCTCTCTCTCTTTTGCAAGATCCCATCCTGGATCCCACATCACATTTACCTGTCCTGTCTCCCTAGTCCCCTCCAGGCGGCAACACAACTTTATCTGTTGTGACTTTGACATTTGTGAAGTGCACTCTTGAGTTGTTTCTGTAGACTATTCCCCAGTTTGGGTTTGTCTGAGATCTTCTTGGGGTGAACGTGCGTTGATTTCATTTACGGTTGATTGGGTCTGTCCCAGGGCCGGATAGTTGGATCCTTCAGAGCAAGTGTTCTTGCCCGTTGGGTTCACTGACGTGCCCCAGGGGCCACAGGGGCCACTAGCGTGCCCGACACTTCTGCTTGGCGTTTGCCGAGCGAACGGATGGGGTGGAACGCTGCCGTGTTAACAGAGCGTCTGACCTGAAGAGGGAGAGACCCATAGGAGCTGGGTGGTGGCTGAGCCTTGGGGGCTGGCTGGGCCGGGTGGGCCCCGAAGCCTCTTGCATTCAGAATCTGTGACTTGAGAACATCCCTGCTGGTAGTGTACGAGACCAAACTTGTGAGCTCACACATGTGTTAGCTGAACATGTGCTTTTGCTGTGGAGTCTTGTGCTGGCCGCCCGGGATGCAGCCCCTGAAATGGGGTTCCTTTCTTTGTGGACCAAGAGCCCAGGGAAGTGCCTGGGAAGAGCCAGCGGCCACACCACAGTCAGTCAGTGGTCTAGCATCTGGACTTAGATCAGTGGTGTCCAAGCTCCAGCCGACTTCACAGTCACCCACTTGGTCAAAGCATGAATTGCTGGGTCTCACCAGCACAGTTTCTGCCTCGCTCGGTCTGGGGTAGGGCCTAAGAAATCACACATGTCACAAGTTCCCAGGTGACGCTGAAGCTGCTGGTACAGTGATCCCGCTTTGAGAACCACTTCTCTAGATGTTCAGAGGAGAAATACGCCACTTCCAATTAGCAAAAACCAGGAAGACTTCCTGGAGGAAAAGTTCAGGCTCGAGTGAGATAGGATTTACCCAGGTGGGGGTGGGTGTCCAGCTGTCTCGCAGCTGCCACCCGCAGTCTGTGGGCGCCTTTTGCCTGCCTTTGCCACGTTGGCCTCTGGCCTCACTGTGGCCTTGTCCAGTCCTCTTGGTACAGTGAGCAGTCCTGACCAGAGGACTCGGAGCCCCCAGAAGAGGAGGCTGACTAAGCCTTTGACGGGAGCTGACCTCGGCTGGCTTGGACGCGATCACTCTGAGGCCTGGATGTGTTCGTACTGCACAGGCTGTCCGAATGCGTTTATTTACCTGGGCCTCACTCCCTGCCTGCCGGCACCCGCTGAGGTGTTGCTGTTGGGCTCCGTGGCTCTATTTCTGTTTTCCCGTCTGGCACCAGCTCAGCGGGGGCTGGTAGGGCTGTGGCCACTCTTGCTTTCCTCCTGGCTCCATGCTCTTCTTGAAGCCAGCGCTTGGTCAAGTAGAGCCTTTGAGTCTCACTGGAGCGTCTGCCCTGGAGCAGAAGGGTTCTTTTCAGGAGAGAGACGTTCTGGGATGGTAGGAGAATGCTGGGAGACAAATCACTGAATTATGTTTGGACTGGACACGCAACGGTGGTAGGAATGTTTACACACATGCATGTGTGCTCAAACTTCCAGATTCACTTAGAAATTTTTATTCCTTTAAGTGGACATTCAAAAACGGGTGTCAGAGGGGGAGGCGGAGGCATCAGGAAGCTTGGGAGAGGCCACGTATCGCTTGTGTGGTTGGAAGACTCTGGGCAGGAAGGCAGTATGTCATCCACATCACACAAGGTTGGAACAGGAGGGACATCGGTGAGCTTCTGGTTCAACCCTTTCATGTTTTTTTGTTTTTTTTTTTCAACCCTTTCACTTTTTAACTGAGACCTTCGAAGGCTAAGTGACTTACTTACTCTGCTCAGATGTCACCTCCTTGACTATCCCAGGCCACACCAAATTGCTCTCTCTTTCCCTTGTGTTCCAAAGGCGTTTTATTTGTAACTCCTCTCCTGTTTTAAGTGGCCATGTATAGATTTGTCTTAACCACTAGATCAAGGATGGGCAAATTACAGGCTGTAGGTGCGATCCGGCCCGCCGCCTGTTTTTGTCATTAAAGTTTTATTGGAATACGGCTAGGCCCTTTGTTTATCTATTGGCTGTGGCTGGTTTTGCACTGCAGTGGCAGAGGTGAGCAGTTGCTACATGGACTGAATGGCCTGAATGGTCTAAAGTATTGACTATCTGGCCCTTTACAGAAAAAGTTTACCAGGCCCTGAAGTAGAAGGTGAACCTCTGAGGGCAGGAATGGAGTGTTGTTTATCTTTGCATCTTCCATTTCTTGCTTAATAGTAGGTGCTCAATAGATGTATGTTGACTAGGCTCAAAAGTGCAGTGGGCCGATTTGTCCAAGATTAAGTGTGCTGGGCTGGAGCCATCCCCGGGCTGTCCTGGTTTCCCTAGCTTTCATTCCTCTGTTGGACCACCCCGTGCCCCAGTTTTTTCTTTTTTCTTTTAAGATTTCATTTGTTTATTTGAGAGAGCGAGAGCACAAGCAGGGGTAGCATCAGGCTGAGGGAGAGGGAGAAGCAGGCTCCCCACTGAGCCGGGAGATGGATGCAGGGCTTGATCCCAGCACCCTGGGATCATGACCTGAGCTGAAGGCAGATGCTTAATGACTGAGCCACCCAGGCTTTCCGCCCCAGGTTTTTCTATAGAAAGATGATACTATTGCCTGCCCTGCTGAGTCCATTGATCTGTGATGAGGATAGAATAGGATTTGGAATTATCTTAGTAGAACCACAGCTTGATTCTGGTGTTTCTGACCATTCTAAACCAGCTTAGGACTTGACTTCTCTTTCTGAATCCCTGTGGCTCACCCGGCGCTCACCTTTCTCTGTGGCTCACTTCTGCCTGCAGGCTACACACTTGGCCTGTCACTCATGACCTTCTTTATTTTGGCCACTACCTATCTGTCTGTCTCTCACTTCTCCAGCACTACCTGTTGTTGCATCCATACAATTCTGCATGATGTCCCCTACATATTTATTGCCCCTTTGCTGGGACCCTGTGCCCCACCCCGACCTTTACTCTTCCTGCTTCTCTGCTGTCTGCCCTTGTAGATCTGCCTTGGGTCTGACCTTGCTAGAGTCTTTGGGCCTTGGCCAACTTGAGTGACTGTCTGATTGGCCACTCAGGACAGTTATATTGTTGTTATTTTTTAATCCTCATGGACACTTGTTAAAAAACCCAGCAGCCTAGACCCCAGACGTGTGGAAGTAGAATGTCAAAAGATGGGGCCAGGTCTCTCTCTCTCTTTATTGTTTTAACAAGCTCCTCATGTGGTTATGATTTTGACCACAGTTTGAGGGACATTAAGTAGAAACAGTGTGGTTTGTGATAGTATTTATCTTTTTTTAAAGACTTTTTATTTATTTATGACAGAGAGAGATAGTGAGAGAGGGAACATAAGCCATGGGGCAGATGGAGAGGGAGAAGCAGGCTCCCTGCAGAGCAGAGAGCCCGATATGGGGCTCGATCCCAGAACCCTGGGATCATGACCCGAGCTGAAGGCAGATGCTTGACAAGTGAGCCACCCAGGTGCCCCAGTATTTATTTTTTCACAAGACTCTTATCTCTTCAAACAAACTGGAAGCACCTCAAAGACAGATCTAGGTCTCCATTTTTTTCCGAGTGGCATGCACATATATAAGATTAAGTCTGTGAGAGGCTTTGTGGGTGAGATTATCTCTGGCATCAGGTCTGCATCTGGGACGTGCCCAGGAAATGTTTGCTCGTGGATCGCTATAAGATTTGCAAGTGCTCGGGAAAGCAAACCAGGATCTGTGAAGCAGGGGGGTTTTATCGAGAGCAAGTCCAGTGTGTGCCTTTGACTGATTCTGCTCCAGATGTCCGCAGGACTGTGGACACAGAAAGTCACCTCCCTTAGAAACGTTCACCACACAGATTTCCTGCGCTTCTCCGGGGCTCTTTTCTTTACTCTCTTGTCCCTAGGCTCATGCAAAAAGGTTCCTTTTTTTCCTTCCCCTTTGGGGGATCCCAGTCATGCCAGGCTGTAGAAGCGCATGCTGCTGGGGCCGGGGGCTGGGCCGGGGGGTGGACACTTAAGAATGTAGAAGAGGTTTAGCTTGTATAATGAGTTTTGTTTTCCCATTTAGCATGCTCGGAGAGAAGTGCAACTGTTTCATCTCTGCCTGGCGAGTTCTACTGCCTATTTACACAGGCCTGTTCTCTGCGGCCTCAGAACATGCTCCTTGCCTTCTTCAGGGTGTGATGCGGCCGCCTCGGTGTTGCGTTCAAGCAGACACGGTGCCCAGTTATCCCATTAACATGGCAGGAACGTTCTCCTTCTGAAGAAATCGTTTCAAGGGGTGCGTTGTTCTGAACCATCATGCCAGGTTATTTGGAACACGAGGATGCTGTCATTTTATGGAGCAGAGGAATGAGAGTGGTCCATAGACAACCCATGGGGGTTGTAAGTCCGGGTTCTGGTCAGGGCGCTCTAACTGGAGTCGGACATTCTTAGTCTGTAATGGAAAGAGATAAAACAAACACTAAAAAGAGGTAACATAAAGACGGAGGTTGGAGTCACTAGTGAGGGCTGTTTTAGGAAGATGGTACTTCTTAGAAATTTGCAGTCACGTGAGCCTATATGGGAACCTTGGCTTTGGCAAATACACACTCCAGTGGCCTGTGCATAAAAGCTTTCTCCTGTTATGTCATTACCAACTTGCTGTATGTGGGGGAAAAACTGTTGGTTCTAGAACTTTCTCCCCTCCTTCTTCATGATTTCAGTCCATTAATATTAGGCTTCATTATTCCAGTTTCTTATAGGAGAGGCTTATTGCTTAATTTAAAAATGGAATAGATTATTAGCTTTTTAATAAGCAATAACATTTACTATCTACTGAGGAGGGCTCTAATCATTTAATTTATGACTCCCTGCCTGTTTGTTCATGAAATGGAACAAAAACTGTTACCTACCCCAGATGGGACTTGTTGGCCATGAATGTGGACAGCGGAGAGTGGCCCGCATAGGATCCAGAGCACGTTTCATACAGAGCATGAGCAGAGGCTGTCGAACACAAGACAGTGGGTCCGTGTCTAAATGCTAGATGCCATTTCCCTCCATGGTCCCTGGAGCCAAGAGCGTGGATGGGAATAGCTCAGTAGAGTGACTGAACGTGTGAGCCCGTATTACAAATGGAGACAGGTCTGGCATAGTGTCTCCAGTGATGAGAGAAACCAGCTGGTTTCAGATTCAGAAGCGGAGAGTGTTACATATGATGTTCAGATGAAAATTGGGGCCCTTTATTCTATAGAGCAGATAGAAAGTGTGGGCTGATGAGCACATTGTTTGATTTGGCCAGCCAATTTCATTGTGATATAAAGTGCGGTCAAATTGACTTCTATTTTTGATAAAAATGAGGCTCCAGAAGGCCATTTGGGCTTCTATGCGTATGAGAAAGAGGCTTCTGGGAGGAGTGTTGGTGTTCTCGCGCAAAGAAAGAGCACTGCTGGAGTCATTCTGTCACTAGAGGCTTGGCCCCGAAGAACCAAAGAAAGCATGAGTGAACACAGTCTTATCCGTTAGGAGCTTGCAGACTGATGGGGGGGCATATCGTGCCCCTGCACAAAAAGGTGTCACTAGAGGTGGTGAGGACCTGCCGTCTCGATGGCCAACGAAACCCAAACACAGGGCAGGAAAGCCATTCTCCTGGAGACTCAGGAAGCATGTCAGCCTCATTATGGACGGGGTGCCTCGGCTTGTCCCTGAAGAACATAGGTTTTTATAAACAGATAGGGACGGAAAGGGTAACAGGAACAGAGAAAGGTGACAAGGTACAGAGCATGTTCATGGCAGGTTAAGGAATCTTTCTGGAGAGCCTTCTCTGTGCATGGAGTTCCCATCCTGTGAGGGACATCAGGTAAGAGCTCGGTACAAAACCACGCGGTATCCCTTGGGCTTATCTTCACTCCTTATGGGAATTGTCGAGGATAGAAAGTGTCTTTAATTGTAGTAATTCATTTAATCATGACAGCAACTCGATGAACCAGAGCCACAATGGTTCTCAAATTAGAGAAGAGGAAACCAAGGTGCTTGTAGTTACATGACTTGCTTAAGTTCCCGCAGCTGGTACGTCACGACGCGGAGATTCCCACCTGCTCGTCCGACCGTGGGGCTTGTACCCTTGGCTGGGGCACCTCACGCTGCCACTTCTGACCCCGAGGGGCAGTGACTCACTTCTCTGCCCACCAGAGCGGGAGCCGCTTGACAGCGGGGACGCATTTTACCCCTTCATCCCGGTTGTGGAGCGAACTGTTGGTGTGTGACCTGAGCTCGGGAAGGGTATACTGAGAACCAAAGATTCGCTCTGCGGACTCGAAGCAGGGAGCGATCACATCTGTTTTTTTTTTTTTTTTTTTTTAAGATTTTATTTATTTATTTGACAGACAGAGATCACAAGTAGGCAGAGAGGCAGGCAGAGAGAGAGAGGAGGAAGCAGGCTCCCCACCGAGCAGAGAGCCCCATGCGGGGCTCGATCCCAGGACTCTGGGACCACGACCCGAGCCAAAGGCAGAGGCTTTAACCCACTGAGCCACCCAGGTGCCCCCACATCTGGGTTTTGAGGGACAGTTTAGAGAAGGTAAGGGAGGGAGGGCATTTCAGGGTGAGAGAAGAACATGAGCAAATTGCTGGAGTGGGTAAGTGGGAGGACTGTGCCCGCGAAGAAGGCTCTGGTGTTCTTTGGGTTCGGCTGGGTGCAGCTAGGGAACTGGAGGTGACCCGGGAAGTGGGGTGCAGGTCTTGAGTTTTGGTGAGTGCTGGCACCTCTGCAGGACTTCTCAGGACCTGAGGGATTGGGTTGGACCTCTGGCCTCCAAGAGTGTATCAGATGACCGGGTTCTCCCCAGCTCACTCTTTGGTGTCTGTGTCAAGAGTGTGGGACTGAATGCCTCATGGCCTGGATTCCAGGGAGAATTTCCTTGGTTAAAAACATGTATAGAGCAACTTAAAGGTACCACATTCTGTGACTAGAGAGACACCTAAAGGTTGCTCACTGGCTAACGTTCTTACCTGTATGTTGGGCTGTTGGTGCTTGCTGCCAGGGAAACCTGGGTGGGTGGTGGGGACAAAGGCCTGGACCGAGGGAGCCAGGGCTTAGCAAAGAGCCAGCACGGTTGTCTGACAGAGTTTCTCTGGCCCCAAATTGCTGCCTGGCAGGGTACACAAGTCCTGCTCGCTAGGTTTTGGGAACTGAGATAAGCAACTGAAGAAATCAACAAAATCATCACCAGATCAGGTCCTTGATAAGGTATGATGAAGCATGACATATGAAGGAGGAAACAAGTTAATCATCCCACCTCTACCTTAGCCCCCTGAAATTGTATCATTTATGAATGAGATTTTACTTTTCAGAAATGGAAAATTCCTTTTCAATGAATATTGGGGTATACCCTCCTTAGTTTCTCCTGCCTGGGTGTGGTCAGGGCTGGAGGTTGGAGGCCAGGCCTTTAGGAGGTGAGGTTGGTCTTTCCTTCTGAGCCAGCACTGAGCCAGCACTGAGCATGGAAGATGGGTGACATGAATGGCCTGTTTGGGAGAGAGCCCCAGAGCCATAAGCAGTCGACACCCCAACTTCTCCTTCCTTCAGCCCCCAAACCAAGGATGTTACACCAAACCCAGGACAAACTTGGACCCTGCTCTCCCTGTGGATGGTTGGGTCATTGATCAGAGAAAGATGGACCAGTTTCCGTCATCGATGGACTTTTCGTTACCAAGCTGGTTATCATATTACTCTGACTTCAGATCTCAGAAAATTAGAGCAACGTGGACTCCAAAGGCTGAACGTTTTATAACCATTTCTTCTTGGGATCAGACTCTCCAGGACCAGTCCCCAGAGATACTGCCTTCTGAACTAGTGTCCCTGTGTGAGAAATGATACCCACCCAGGGTCTGTAGGGTCTGTGTTTGCCAGGACCTGGATTCCAGGGGCCATGTGTGTCCTTATCAATCTTTCTGTGAAACTGGGCCAGTGATACATTGACCTGATTTCTGACAGTCTTCAACTGCTCACAGTGGAATCAGCTATGGTCAGGCCAGGATGGGGCTGAGCAGGAAGAAGCCCAACTTGGGAGTCCAGGGAGCAGTAACGAAGGGTCAGGATCAAGGAGGAGTGGGCAAAGACCACTGAGGGCCAGGCTCCAAGTAGTCAGAGGTCAGCAAGAGTAGCCCCACTTATCGGTTTGGCACAGAGGTGCCCCTTAGCCCTGACCATTAGTCCTGGACCTGTGAGCAACATTTGTAGCCAGAAGAAGGTTGGAGACCCTCCACCCTCCACCGTACTGCTGACTGTGTAGCAATAACCCATTGTTATTTCTCTTTTACGGAAGAGGACATTGAGGTGAAGGTGATTAAATGACCTGCCAAGGCTAATTAGCCGGTGAGTGCAGGGCCAGGGATTCAACCCAGGCTCACTAGCTCCATGCTGAGTTCAGTGTCAATGATGCCATCGGCGACCTTGGGGATGGACTCAGCTCTTGCCTGGGTGGGGCTGGGCTGACATACATTTGATCTCGTTGGAGAAATTGCCAATCTTCTCAACCTTTGGAAAGTCTGAGAAGTGGAACTGCAAAGCTGTATCGCAAGGGCATGTCTCCCCATTTGCTGAATTTTTTAGGAGACGTTTAACTTTTTTTATAGCAGGCTTTCTTGCCCAGTTATGGGAAACCGATAATTGCCTGCCTCTGTCTTGGCTGTCTTCCACCCCTCTGAAAACTCAGCTGCTCCTTGAAGTCTTCCTTTGACTATCATGGGGGCCATGCATCTGTAGTCAGAGCCAGATGGCAGGGCTGGACCAGGCAAACAGGGTGGCTTTTCCAAGGCCAGCCCCGTGCAGCCCCGTCACCAGCTCAAGGCTGCTGGGAAGTGAATGGGGACAGCCATGTGTTCCCCAGTGAGGGAGATGGCGGTAGGAGAAGGTGAACTGTGGTCAGCGGCTGATTGGCCCAGGCCACCCAGTCTTTGTCCTGCCTGGACAGTAGTCCGAACTTGGATGTCAGACAAATCCTGGTGTCTTGGCTAGCTTTGCTTTTAGGAGCCTGGAGTCAAGGAGGCCCTTCACAAATGTAATTTCTAACCATGTTATGGTTGGGTGGGCCGGTGCTAGAGTCTAATGGCCTGGGCCCATTAGTGAGCCATGTGACTGGGGCCACTTTCAGCAGGATGGGCTACCTAACTTGTGGGAGCCAGTGCTGAAAATTCGAGGTCCCTTGTTGAAAAATTGCTAAGCAGATGTGGCGTATAGGGACAATGGAATATTACTCAGCCGTCAAAAAGAATGAAATCTCGCCATTTGCAACTATGTGGGTGGAACTAGAGGGTATTACACTAAGCGAAATAAGGCAGAGAAAGATAAATACCGTATGATCTTAGTCATATGTGGAATTTAAGAAAAAAAAAACAGATGAACACAGGGGAAGAGAAGGAAAAATAAGACAAAAACAGAGAGGGAGACAAATCATAAGAGACTCTTAACCCTAGGAAACAAACTGAGGGTTGATGGAGGAGAGGTGGGGGGCATGGGGTAACTGGGAGATGGGCAGTAAGGGGGGCACAGGATGGAATGAGCACTAGGTGTTAGATGCAGTGATGAATCACTGACCCCTACCTCTGAAACTAATAATACCCTATATGTTAATTAATTGAATTTAAATAAAAAGAAAAATTACTGAGGATTTTAAGATGGTGATGGAAGAGCATTAGGCCAAGCCTGGGGACCTATGGGCCTGCTTAGTTTGTTTGTCAAGCCTCAGGTGCCTCATCTGCGATGTGGAGATAATAAATCACATATCCTGCAGGGGCTTGTCGCAAGGTTTCAGCATTAGGCCACGTGGTGAGGGCTTGATAAAGTTAGTGTCTGTAAGTGCCGTGTCAGAAATTGACAGCCTTGTTTTGGGTCATGGGCAGAGGACTGTGGAGGGCAGCAGGACCCTCAAGTAATGGCTCAGCTGAAGGAACACTTTGGGCTTTGTTCTCTGCTCTCACCTGCTTGTGGTTGGGACTTTCATTTTTGCCAAGAACAGAAGCCTCCTTTGAGGGAGCGGGAAGCTTCTCACACGTGCGCAGGCCGTGCCCTGTGTTCCCCAAGCCGTGGACTGGAGGGCAGCCAGGAGAAACGGATGCTGTTTTTTTACTGTATTCATTTTTAATTTGCTGAAAAAAGTCAATTCCTGACATCACGGAATTTCTAAAGATTTTACTATGCCTCTCTGAAAAAATAAGAGCATTTTCTTTGTGTTTTTTAAAGATTTATTTATTTATTTATTTGAGAGCGAGAGAAGGAGGAAAAGAGAGAGTGTAAGTGGGGGGAGAGAGAGGAGAAGGGAGAGAGAGAATCCCAAGCAGACTCACCACTGAGGTAGAGCCTGACGCGGGGCTCGGTCCTATGACCCTGATCACAACCTAAGCCAAAACCAAGAGTTGGACGCCCAACTGACTGAGCCACCCAGACGCCCGAAGGGCAATTTCTTATATAGGCACAGTCACATTATTATAGACATTGAGTTTTTTTTTAATTTTAAAGATTTTTAAAAATTTTTTAAAGTTTATTTGACAGACAGAGATCACAAGTAGGCAGAGACAGGCAGAGAGAGAGGAGGAAGCAGGCTCCCCACTGAGCAGCGAACCTGATGCGTAGCTTGATCCCAGGACCCTGAGATCATGACCTGAGCTGAAGGCGGAGGCTTAACCCATTGAGCCACCCAGGCGCTCCAGGTTTTTTGTTTTTTGTTTTTGTTTTTTTCAAACAGCATTTAATGGAAAGTTTAGCTAAGTATTTGGGGGGAGGTAAAGTGATTAGTATAGATTTGCTTTGCTGGGATGAAGGGCTGTTATCCAGATTCAAACTCTGCATGGTTATTTATATTTCATTGCCATTCATAGGAGGTAGTGGCTCATAATTTTGGTAAGAAAGAGCTGGGGACACTTGCCTCATTGTCCCAGTGGGTGAGAATGAAAACCACTTCCCAGGAGGAGACTCTGTGTCTGATTTTCTCTCCTGAGTCCTTATCTCTCTTTCATGTAACCCATACTGGGGACCTTCTAAAGGGTTTCCTGGCCTTTGGAAAAACACCCACCCGGCCCATCCTCCACAAACCATGAAAGAGGTTGATGATGTCACCTGGACCGTGAGAATGTCCCCTAGACTCGTCATTCATTTTATAAAACCTTTCAAAACCTTCCCAGTGCCTTCTGCGGGGATCAGCTGGCTACCTCAGTCTCTATGGCCCATGAGCTAAAGATGGTTTGTACATCTTTCAGTGGTTGGAAAAAAACAAAAAGAAGGGTATTATTTTTTGTCACATGAAAATCATGACAGATTCAAATTTCAATGTCTATAAATAAAGTTTTATTGGAACACAGCCATGTGCATTCATTTTCATATTTTCTGTGGCTGCTTTCATGTAACAATGGCGGTTGAGCAGTTGCCCAGATCAGTTACAGAAAAGTTTGCTGACACCCAAGCTGTAAGATAAAATTCATGCCTTTTTGGCATGGCATCTAAGGCTTCAGTCCCTGCTCCCGCCTGCCTCCCCACCCCACCTCACTTTTCTTACCCTTTATGTTCTTAGGAACTTGTGGTTGCTTCTCTCTCCTGCATGGACCATTTTCACCTCTGTTCCTTCTCTTCTCTCTATCCTTTCCCCTTCCTGGGCTAGATGTCACTGACTCATTTCTGCAGAAATCATCTCCTCCAGGAAGCCTTCCAGGGCCACCTCTCTGGTTTAGTGGTTCCCTGCCTGGGGATTCACTGTTTGGATAGAAAAAGTAGGGAGGAGCCCAGAGGTTCTGAGAACTTGGGAGCCAGATGCTCAGCACAGCAGAAGCAGGGCCTGGGGTGGAAATGGTTCACCCAGTCTGGAGACATGACCGTGTGGCTGGTCCACACCATATATTCTAGACATAGAGAATACAGATTTGGGCTCTGTCCCTTTGGGGCTAACATTCCAGTGGGGGTGACAATGTACCCATTAACACATAAGTGAAAAAGAGTTTCCAGTCCTCATTGGTGCTCTGGAAGGGGGGTAGGAATGATGGAGGGGTGAGTTGTCTAGATCAGGAGGCCAGGAAGGCCACCAAGGAGATGACATCCAAGTCCTGAATGAGCAGAGCACTGGCAGCCAGAAGCCCTGGATTGACAGGGAAGGATGAGCTCTCTTCTAAAACCATCTCTTCCTTTCCCTCTTCAGCCTTGAGATGGCGAGAGGCCATGCATCTCTCCTCCCCAGGCCCACAGTGCAGCGGCCTGAGAAGTCACAGCAGGCTCTCAGGTCAGATTCCTCCCTGGTGGGTGGGTGGCACCTTCCCCAGGCCCTTGTCTAGAGCTTGCTGGCATCTATCCCAACCCCAGGACATCCCCAGCAGCCCCCTGTTGAGTTCTGCAAAATGGCTGGGAGGGACTTCAGCAATGGACCCATCTGACCACTTTATTTCAAGGGGCAAAACCAAAAGCCAAAGAAGTAGAGTCCCTTGGCCACTGAGCTGATCAGAGGCAGAGCCAGGACCAGACTCCCAGTTCCTTGGCCTTCAAAGAAGGGGATCGCTCATTTTCTTTTGACTCGATTAGGGGATATCAGGATATTGAGAATTGAGCTAAGGCCACTAGAGGCCATTGGGAAACCCTTGGATCAAGGTACCATCCAAGAGAAAGGCCGACTGGCTGGGACTCCTGTGAACCAGGACTGCTCTTTGCTGGAGGTTCGGAGGCACTGTGCGAGGCTCTCACTTCTAATCCCATTGGCTTAATTTAGCTGCCGTCCTGGGGGAGGCTGTGCTAATTATAGCCAGTTGGCCATGCTGGGAGCTATAAATAGGGTGGGAGGCACCTGTTTGGTCATTAGTAGGCATTTATCAAGGTACCTACAAAGGATTCAGTGATGGCGCTGGGCCTGGCGTGGGCACAGACAGCACCTAGAAGCCTTGAACTGGGCTCTGAACTGGTAGTTTAGTCAGAGGAAGCCACTGTGAGCAGTGGAGTGGGGCATGAAGAGCATGGCTTGGGAACAAGGCCGTCAGAGCTCCATTCCCGGCTTTTCACAGCTGTGTGCCCCTGGGAAAGTTGCTGGAACTCTCTTCCTTCAGTTTCTCATCTATGAAATGGAGGAATTAATATCTGCCTGATAAGGATGTTGTAAGATTAAAGAGATACGTGCACCTATGTATACTCATTTGACAGATGTATTTATGTATTATAATTATATAATTACATATTCTGTTATATAATTATATATAAATAATTTACGTATATATGTATGTATTATTTAGAATAGCCCAGTACCTTGAGTCAACTGGAATTGTGTGTTACTTATTACTGCACGAGGACAGCTCCAGAAGCAACCTGCCCCTGAGCGACCATCTTGCACAGAAACCTTGATCTTGGAAGAACGTTGGATCCAGGTGGCTCCCAGCCTCCAATGGGACAGGACTGCGTGGCAGTTGAAAGTGTAGCCTTTTCAACCTGGAGTTCAATTTTAGCTCTCCTACTCCCTGTTAGTCATGTTACTTCCCGTCTTGTCGTCTTGTCTCCGTTCTTCATCTGTAAAATGGGCCACCACAGGAATGAGCATTTCTTGGGATTTTGGTAGGATTAAAGAGATAACATACCTGTAGAGCACTTTCGAGCTCCATGTCTAGCACACAGTAGTGTGAGACAACGTAAGTATTGTTAACCCTCTTCTCGTCTGCCATTGGCAGCACTTCTAGGCCGATGTTGCTCTCCTACCTGGGCCTGTACCCCAGAGGGCAGAGGGCTGTCCTGAGATGCCCTGGCCTGAAGATGGGCAGCCGGGGCTTCTTCCCTCGCAGTCCGCTCGTTCCAACTCTTAGTGTCCCTTCTCTGGAGCTCTCGTGACACCCCCTCCTACAGGAATGCTGTTTCTTCCCTTGCCTCGGCCCTTGGGTCCGCAGACACAGCACGTGGTAGGCATCCAGGAAGCACACCCCTTGTGGAGAGCTGTGTTTGCTGTGACAGGGGAAGAAGAGATAAAGGGACGGGAACTATGGGATTTGTATGGAGAGAAGCCAAGGGTGTAGGGAAGGACAAAGATACCTAGGACATCTCCTGGGACAGAGGCACGTTCGCCTTCTCCTGTGCCACAGAGCAAGGACGTCAGAGTGGGAGTGTCGGGAAGGCAAATCTTTGTTAGGGAAGGGGCGAGTTCCCTGGCCTTACCCCTGCCTGCCGTGAGAAGTATGGGAAGAACGTGGCCCTGGGTGTTAGGCGTGGTGGTCTGGGCTTGCCGCCCCAAGCATGGTTAGAGGACCAGCAGCATGGGTCCCACCCCAGACCTGCTGAGCCCGGATCTGGAATTCAGCCAGGTTCCCAGGTGTGCGTGTGGAAGCTGGGGAGCTCGGCTCTAGAGCAGTGCTTCCTAAGCAAGGAGTTCTTCTTCCCCACCCAGAGCTGAGAAAACGAAGGCTTTTATGTAGGCTCTGAGTCCTGGATCTCAAAGTGCTGTTGCTCTCACTGGACCACCAGGGAAGCACCGATTCTTTCCCTGGAGCAGCATCAGCCTGGAGACTTGTTGCAAATCAGAAGCCCCGGGGGGTGGGGCGGTCCAGGTGGCTCTGGGGCACCGGGGAGATTGAAAACTGCGGGAGCCCCGGCCGCCAGGTGGAATCCCTTGGGAAGATAAACAAAGGAAATATTTGGGTCACTGAAGAACAAGTGCGTGTGGCAGGGACCCTGGGAAAGCCATGGGCTCCCCGGGTGATTCCAACGTGCAGACGGCATTGAGGACCGGTGCTTTAGGCCCATGCAGTAATAAGCCTCAGTTTTCTCAGCTGTCAACTGGGGAGAATTGGGCAGAATAACCCCAGTTTGTGTGCTGCAGGGAGCCTTTCTCTGAGCTCCCTGAGGCCTGGAGAAGCGCCTAGGGAGGCAGGCCTCCATCTGTCAGGAAAGGTGTCGCTGAGATTCCTGCTCGGGCAGAAGTGGGATTGGATACCCGCAGCGGGCTGAGGGGTGGAATTAGAATGTGGCAGTTTGTGGATCCAAGTACTAAGTGCTGTAAAGTCGATACCCTGCTTGCTGTAATAGCGATGTTCTGGACAAGGCACTCACTAGCTCCCTGAGAGCCCAGTTCAGGAATTCTCCTTGCCCCCGTGCCACCACCTGCCACCACCTGCTTCCACCTACAGCAGGAGCCCCCCTGTGGTGGGACCCTTCTCACTTGTGTTGAGACACAGTGAAGTCGGCCGCATCCCAGGCTCCCTTGGGTTGGAATGGGGGGTTGTTGGGAGACTGGCCCCCTCATTCTGAACACTGGTGGTGGCAAGAATGAAGTTTAGAGAAATATTTACCCGAAATAATCCCTCTGCTATGCCACTGCCCGTCTCCCAGGAGGCTGGGTAACAAACACAGAGTTCTGGTCATAATTTATTGAGGGGATGAGCTGAGCTTTTCAAGGGCTAAGATGAGGCAGGAGAAAGGGGGATGGTTACGATCTCCAGATACAAACTCTGCAGTGACGGGGTCGAGGGCTTCTGAAAGTAGCCATTGGCTCCAACAAGTGGGTGAAGCTGTGTATGCGTTATAAATACTGGACTCAAAAGCATCATGAAACACCAGATGTGGAAAGTAATCCTAATTTAATTTTACAAACAAAATTACATGGCGCTTACTAAGTGCCCGAGACTGTGTTAAATATTAATTCATGGGATTCTCATGACCGTTATTTCTTCCATTTTATTTTTATTTTTTTATTTTTTATTTTTTTAAAGATTTTATTTATTTATTTGACAGAGAGAGATCACAAGTAGGCAGAGAGGCAGGCAGAGAGAGAGGAGGAAGCAGGCTCCCCGCTAAGCAGAGAGCCCGATGCGGGGCTCAATCCCAGGACCCTGA
Organism: Enhydra lutris kenyoni; assembly: GCF_002288905.1. Classification (NCBI taxonomy): domain Eukaryota; kingdom Metazoa; phylum Chordata; class Mammalia; order Carnivora; family Mustelidae; genus Enhydra; species Enhydra lutris. The sequence goes on along the minus strand of NW_019154096.1, from coordinate 30,951,811 downwards.
GATCATGACCTGAGCCGAAGGCAGAGGCTTAACCCACTGAGCCACCCAGGCGCCCCCCTATTTCTTCCATTTTATATGAACATTTGCTCTTGGGAGGGCGTCTGCGATGGTCAACCTCCGCATTTCAGAAATGGGGAAACTGAGGCCCAGAGATTAGGTATGTGCCCAAGGGGTCATAGTGAGTAAGCAGCAGAGACAAAGTGAGAAGGCAGGTCCTAGTCATTAAAGCACATCTTGAAAAACAAAGGGTTTATCAAAACCTCTTCTTTATTTTCAGTCTGGGATGACTTTAGTACAGACAGGCCTGGTTTATGTAACACTAGAAGAAATAATTCACAGGGTATTTGTTCGGAAAGATTCACAAGAAATTCTTTTTTAAAGAAATTTAAATTCAGTTAATTAACATATAATGTATTATTGCTTTCAGAGTTAGAGTTTAGTGATTCATCAGTTTTATATAATACCCAGTGCTCATTACATCACGTGCCCTCCTTAATGCCCATCCCCCTGGTTATCCCGTCCCCCCACCTCCCTCCCCTCCAGCAGCCCTCAGTTTGTTTCCTGTGCTTAAGAGACTCTTATGAGGGGCGCCTGGGTGACTCAGTGGTTAAGCCTCTGCCTTTGGCTCAGGTCATGATCTCAGGGTCCTGGGATTGAGCCCCGCATTGGGCTCTCTGCTCAGCAGGGAGACTGCTCCCCACCCCCCACCTGCCTCTCTGCCTACTTGTGATCTCTCTCTCTGCCAAATAAATAAATAAAATCTTTAAAAAAAAGAAAAGTTCTCCTAAGGATTGTCTCCCTCTCTGATTTCATCTCGTTTTATTTTTTCCTCTTTTCCCCTATGGTCCTCTGTTTTGTTTCTTAGATTCCACGTATCAGTGAGAACATATGATAATTCTTTCTCTGATTGACTTATTTCACTTAGCATAATACCCTCTAGTTCCATCCATGTTGTTGCAAATGGCACGATTTCATTTCTTTTGATGGCTGCGTAGTATTCCATTGTATATATATACCACATCTTCTTTATCCATTCATCATCTGTTGATGGACATCTAGGTTCTTTCCATAGTTTGGCTGTTGTGGACATTGCTGCTATAAACATTTGGGTGCACGTGACCCTTCGGATCACTACATTTGTATCTTTGGGGTAAATACCCAGTAGTGCAATTGCTGGGTCATAGGATAGCTCTGTTTTCAACTTTTTGAGGAAACTCCATGCTGTTTTCCAGAGTGGCTGCACCAGCTTGCATTCCCACCAACAATGTAGGAGGGTTCCCCTTTCTCCGCATCCTTGCCAATACCTGTCCTTTCCTGATGTTGATTTTAGCCATTGTGACTGGTGTGAGGTGGTATTTTACTGGGTTTTTGATTTGTATTTCCCTGATGCTGAGGGAAGTTGAACATTTTTTCATGTGTCTGTTGGCCATTTGGATGTCTTTTTTGGAGAAATGTCTGTACGGGGCTCCCATTTCTTGATTGGATTATTTGTTCTTTGGGTGTTGTGTTTGATAAGTTCTTTATAGATTTTGGATACTAGCCCTTTATCTGGTATGTCATGTGAAAACATCTCTCATTTTGCCGGTTGTGTTTTGGTTTTGTCAACTGTTTCTTTTGCTGTACAAAAGCTGTTTATCTTAAAGTCCCTATAGTTCATTTTTGCCTTTCACAAGAAATTCTTTAGCAAGTAAATTTGAAATGTTTTAGACCACGTCCCACAGGAAGAAACACATTGGACATTGTGTATGTATGTGTGTATATATATGTGTGCCCACATGTATACATATATGTGTATATATATATATACATATATGCATATGTTATATACATATGTGTATATAAAATACTAGATTACATATATGAGTATATATGTATGTATCTCTACATCTATCTATCTACATACCTATATATCACAGAACAAGAATTTATGAAACCGTTCTTACCACATGGGCCAACTTGATGTATTGGATTTTTTTTTTTTTAAGATTTTATTTATTTATTAGAGAGAGAGAGAGAGAGAGAGAGAGCAAGCACAGGCAGACAGAGAGGCAGGCAGAGGCAGAGGCAGAGGCAGAGGGAGAAGCAGGCTCCCTGCTGAGCAAGGAGCCCGATGTGGGACTCGATCTCAGAACACTGGGATCATGACCCGAGCTGAAGGCAGCCGCCCAACCAACTGAGCCACCCAGGCATCCCTGATGTATTGGATTGATTCTACTCTATCTTATTTCAAAAATATCGCTCATACTCCATTAAGTAAATTTCTTGATCAACGAATGGGCTAATTCCTGCCTTTTTTAAATTACGGGTGGCTCTGGCTCCTCACACCGTCCGGGAGGAAGCTGTGGCTTTGTTTCACATTGCGCAGCACTGTCCCAGCTCTGAGACTAGAATCCAGCTGTACTGATGGCCATCTTTTACCCTGCCCAAGCCTGACCATGGCACCTGAGACTCCGCTAGGGACAAGTTGGGGCCATTTCCTGACATGCTGTGTGGTGTTATGCCTGCAAACCCGCGGTTTCTGGGGTTGGCCAGGCTCAGGCTCTCTTTGGCCATCCCCCATCTCAGTGTTTTTCTCCTTTTCCTGGTCACTGTTCTTGTTTTGTTCTTCTGGGAACCAGAGCATGAATTTTGCAACTGAGTCGCCAGCAGTTTTGGGCTGGGGATTTAAGTGTGAAGGGTTTGGAGAGAAGCCATTGATCTGGCTCCACAACATCTTGTTTACAACTTCGAAATCTCCAAAGCTCTGAAAAGTAAAGGTTTTCACATAATCTTGGTGTGTGTGTTGGTGGGGGGGGGGGGCAAACCTGTCCCAAACTGATTTGAGGTTCTTGATGGTGTTTATTCATCCAGCTTCGTTCAGAGGATTGTGTGTCCCTGTAGAAACTGTAGTGTGTGTCGCCGTGATTGGTGGTCCCAGCCCGGAAGATTCACCTGATTTTCTAAAATCTGAAACAGTTGGAATTTTGAAAGACATCCGGCTCCGTGGTTTTGAGGAAGGAAGTTTTGGGCCTGCAGACACAGTTGAAGTGTGTGTGAGCGTGTTATTGAGTAATCAGTGAATGCTTTTGAGAAGAAAGAGTGGTAGGTAGAGGAAAGTGGGGAGGACCTGTTATCAGAACGTTGACTGTCAACAACCTGTGAAAAACAGAAGGTGTGTGTGTGTGTGTGTGTGTGTGTGTGTGTGAGAGTGTGAGTGAGAGGACGATGTGACTGAAGGTTATGAAATAATCAATGAAAACTCTAGTGGCCTGTACTGATATTAGGTGTTTGGTGTGGTCTGATTTCTTTAGAAAACTGAATTGTTCTCCAAATGATGCACTTATTTCCGGCTTTATCAAAGGCACACGTCGTGTGTGTGCGTGCGTGTGTGTGTGTGTGTGCATGTATACGTACACACGCTGAGAAGTTGTCATCTTTATTTTGCTGTGCCACAGATAAGGAATAACCAGGCAAAATAAAAAGACAGGAATGTCTCTGCATTCTTTGTAGATTCCTTTCACATCTACTTGGCTCTGTTCTAATATTTCTTCCTCTTTGTTCTCTCTTCTTTATAATAGTTCAGATACTTTTTTTTTTTAAAGGTTTTATTTATTTATTTGACAGACAGAGATCACAAGTAGGCAGAGAGGCAGGCAGAGGTGAGGGGGAAGCAGGCTCCCTGCTGAGCAGAGAGCCTGATGTGGGGCTCGATTCCAGGACCCTGAGATCATGACCTGAGCCGAAGGCAGAGGCTTCACCCACTGAGCCACCCAGGTGCCCCAGTTCAGATGCTTTTTAATAGAAACCGCGGACTGCACAGCGGAATGCACTTTTCTTCATTACTGTTAGCCTTGTAGGTCATTGAAACCTTGCTGGGGCTGCTTCTTCCCCACCCCAAAAGGCTTCAAAATCTTAAAGTTTTCAAAGCTTTTTAAGGCAGACGCTTAAGCTCAAAGATACGCTTTAGAGGGCCCTGGGAACTCCAGGCTCCTGAGACAAGAGGAAGCGTATCCAGCTTTCAGTGAAGTACAGTAGAAGGCACAGATCCAGACCATCAGAGATTCTCTCATATGTCTAGGAAGAAATCAGGCCGAGGGAGTGTCAGATTTTAAGCCGGCATTGAAAACGTGGTCTTTGTGAAGGCCCAGGAGACCGGACCTTGGGCCCTTGCCAGGTGGGAAGTTGGAAATGAGATTCCTTCATAAAGCCAGCCCTTGGGAGGTGGTGGGACGGGCTATATCCTCAGGGAACAGGTGGTCCAGCAAACATTTGGGAGATGATGGGGGTTGGTAGGGGTAGTGTAAAAGGAGCAGACAAGAGACCTTACCTTTTTCTCTTTTGACATGGTTGAGGGAAGGTGAAACCATGTTTTCTGTGAGAATTTGTTATCATAGATCTGCCTTCATGAAGTTCAGGTTTGAATTAATACTACCCGTGTGAGCCGGGACACCCCAAGCTGTGAAACAAACTGATGTAGTTTTGGGTTGATAGCATTCCATAGGGTCTCTCAGAATCAAATGAAAAATTTTCTCTAGAGGGGCATACTCATAGCTCAAGCATTGAAAGATTTCTGTAGGTAAAAATCAGCCATTCAACCATGGGCCTTTACCCTCAAATTAGAAAACAGACAAGGAAACAAGTCACCATGAGTGAAGGTCAGCAGAAATAGCAAATAGAAGCATCAGATCCCCAGGGGCTTCATGGATAAGACCATTTGGATATATAATGTATTTTAAACATTAAAAAAATAAGTTGTTGAAAAAAATGAGCAGGAAACATTATACTATTTTGAAAAATGCATGGATATTTGAAGAAGAAAGGAATAAAGCATCCAGAAATGAACAATATAATAAATTGAAAACATGATCTTTGGCATTAGGCATGCACTTTTACAGGTTATTAGGAACATAAAGGGAGCAATTCTGGAAAAGGGTACATCAGAGACAACATTAAAAAAGATCTGCAGTTTTGCAGAATTGAATGTGTTTATAATGTACTGGAAAAAGCATGTGGGACCCAGGCAGGCTTTCATTTAATGGCCATGGAACCTTGGGTTACTTCTCAACCTCTCAGACGCAGTTTCCTCTTATGTAATCTGACTCCACAAGATTTGCTCTGAAGGCTCTATCTGATAGTTTTTGAAAGGGTTTTGATTTCCCTTTTCCCTTCATTTCTCTGGATTCCGAAGAATAAGTAGTCTCTCCTGTCTCCTTGTCATTCGGGAAGTGTCCTAGAATTTGTTAAATTATAATTTAATCTAATTTCAGCCAGAGTGGCTGAAAGGCAGAGGGGTCAGTCTCAGAGAGCGAGGCCCTGGTCAGACTTCCTGTCCGGAGGTGGGAATGGATGGTGGGGATCTGACTTTAAGTGGGATCTGAATTTGGTTAATATGGTGACAGATATGGATCTTTGGTAAGGCACAGCCAGCAAGTTCTATTCCCAATGCATCTAATCCCAACCCATGGGAAATCTGAGTTTTGCATTGAGCTTGGACTCTATTTTTGGGCTCGGGCCGATCTGTTATGTTGCCCTGCAGGCATGGTGTGCCCTGTCCTCTTGGTCTGCTCTACCAGAGGATATGACCTGAGCTCCTGGAACAATGAATGGGAGGAGGAAGGGAAGGAAAGCTCCTGGAAGGGAGGTATCTGTAGGGCAGCTCAGAGACTAAAAGAGCCTCGCATGCGGATCTTCTTTTTCCCTCTCTCCCGCCTTTCTTCCTTTCACCCCCTTCGTTTTCTCCCCACGCATTCTTCTGCTTTGACTTTTGCTCCCTTTTTCTCTTTCCCTTCTTATCTTTGTATTTTTCTCCTTCTCTCTAGCAGAGGAATGCAGACCATTTCTTTTTCATCCTGTGAAATGCATACAGTAAGATTTTGGGGTGTAGGTCTCATCTGGACTTGCCTGGACCCACACCAAGGCTTGGAATATACTAAGATTTTAGAAATTATCTAATAGGGTTGTCCTGGACCTTGGAAGAGTTTCTGGACCTTTGCTGGTGTGAATCCAAGTCATGACAATGGGATTTTACCCAGGAAGGGAAGCAGTGAGACTGAGTACGGCTGGCTTCAGGAGGAAATGGCAGGTTCCCCCTCCCCAGTGACATAGGCCCAGCCCAGTCTTGGAACTCAGCACAGTCAGGCCTGCAGATGACGTCACTGGCCTCCGTGGACAGCTGCAGCCAGCAGCAGGACACTCCAGAAATGCCAGCAGTAATTGGAAACTTTACTTTCAAATGCTTCCCACAGCATTCGTGTGTGTGGTGAGAAGTGCTCCTGCTGCTGGGCTTTTCAGGTGGCTGCCCTGAGCAGGGCCCTGGGAGCTCAGGGGGAGCTGAAGCCAACCTCCAGCTTCTCTGGAGCAGAGCTCCTGGGGGTGGGATGCAGGGACATTCCCCGGAGGGCTGCAGCTTCATGCCGAAGGGATTCCATTTATATAGGCCTCCAGAGCCCATGGGTTGCATTCCTAGGCAATAATTTTATTTTTAAGATTTTATTTATTTATTTGATAGGACACATGAGCGGCGGTGGGCGGGGGGGCAGAGGGAGAAACATGCTCCCTGCTGAGCAGGGAGCCTGACTTGGGGCTCTATCCTAGGACCCTGGGATCATGACCTGAGCTGAAGGCAGAGGCTTAACTGACTGAGCCACCCAGGCGCCCCCTACTCAATAATTTTCAAAGCTCTCTCTCTCTTTTTTTGCTATTTGGTTTAAAGAACACTTCCTTCTTATTTAGCTATCTCTGATGCCTCATCTTCTCTGTGCAGCAGGTGAGTGTAAAAGAAATGAAGGGAGGGAGAAACACAAAGAAACATTGTAGAGAAGAGACTATTTTGTGGAGACACGGCAGTGGACTTCCCATGTCTGAAGGTCTGGGACGGGGAAGAGGCATCAGCCTGTCCTGGGTGTCCCCTGGCGAGAGAACCAGGGTTAGAATCCCAGTGTGGAGCCGGGGGCTCCTGGCAGTGCTCCTGCTGGGGGACACCACAGTGCAGGGGGCTTGCTGGTGAGCCTTGGGAGTCAGAGCCAGTTTGGGCTTGGGGGGACAGCCTCTAGCAGAGCACCTCCAGCATCCAGGTCACCCGCCCACTTAGCAGTTACAGCCCGAGCGCCCAGTCCTGCACTGGTCAGCCGTCTAATTCTCACGACTGCCCTGTGGTCTGGGCACGATCATGGACGTCATTTTACATGTGGGAAACTGACTCACAAAGAGGCCAGGTGCCCAAGGTCATAGGCTAGGAAGTGGCAGGCGCTGGATTGGAATCAAGGCGGCCTGTCATCCGAGCTCCCTCCCTACCAGGTCTCCCCGTTGTTTAAACAGAACGTGGGTTAACCTTCCGGCCCTTTCTTTCCTACTGTTTTCTCTACCTTCTTTTTTAATCGTAGCCTTAACTGTCCTATCCACATGTTACCTTCTGAAGTCATTGGGAAGATTCCACTTTGGGAAAAGGCGCTCGGCTGTGGAGGCTCTCTGCCGACTCCCCCCACCTCACCCCTGTTTATCTCCTTTAAGGGAGCGCATACGATGGGCGCCGTCATCTAAAAATGGACTGGCTCAGCTCTAGCGGGACTCAGGCGGGGGAAGGTGACCCCTCGCGGGAAGCCGGGGCTGGGCGTCAGGCGGGAGGACGGCTGGACGTTGGAGTTCCCCTCTAATGAAGACGGTGGCCGAGGGTGGCCGTTGTGGAGCTCCGGCTGCCTCCGAGACGGGTGCTGCCAGCAGTGGGATGCGGCACGCCAGCCCTTCTCACCACCTGCTTGAATTATTTCAATTGCCTCCTGACTGCTCTCCCAGGTTACTGTGCTCCCCGCTCCAGGCTGCCCTGCACGCAGCTGCCACAGCCGTCTCCGCAAATACTGATTTGGTGACATCACTCTGAGCTCCCTTTGCTCCTCTTTGTGCTCAGAAGCCTGAACGTCTCCTCTACCCCACCGTCCGTGCCTCCGCCCTCAGACCTCGGCTGGCCTTTCCGAGTGCCCCTTCCTCCTCTGCCCTCCGCGAGCCTCCCTCTACCCGGTGGGTCTGCAGCATGCCCTGAACAAGCCCTCCTGACCTGTGTGTTCTTCCCTGGGACTCTGTCCTGCTCTCCAGGTGCCCGAGTCCCTTGTTCGTTCGGGGATCTACTCTTCCTTCTGTTCACTCAGTGCTCCTCGTGACGAGGTGACTGGGTGCCAGGAAGAGCCTGGGAAAACCAAGGCATATGAGACAGGCCCCATGCCCTTAAAGAGCTCTTGGTCTTGGATCAGCGTGGTGAGAGCCACTCTAGGTGGGGAACAGAGGCTCCTCTTCCAGGGAGCCTTCGCTGATTGCTGTGCCACTGAGCCCTATAGATCCCAGTATCTGTTCTTCTCTTTTAGTGCCTTGTCTTCTGCCTGGCGTTATTCACTTAATGCCAGTATCTCTTGGACTTTATCCTAAAGGAACATACCGCACTGTACTGCACTATAGCCTATTAATAGGAATACACGTTTATGTTGAGGGCTGGGTCCCAAGTGGGCTCGCTTCCGTGATTCCCCTGACTCTCAGAACAGCACTGTGGGGCGGTCAGGACAGATGTGATCAGGCCCCGTTTGCAGAATGGGTGCAACTTGCTCACAGGCACATAGTTCGTGAGTGGCAGAGGCAGGACTTGGGCCTGGGTTTTGTCAAGTGTGTGGCCCACAGGCCCCTCCCCCCACCCCAAGGGTGGATGGAGGCAGTCCCATGACTGTGGGCTCCCCTCTGGGCCAGCAGTGTGTGTATGTGAAGCAGGATAGAGAGTGGAGAGGAGAATCTTGCAGCTGAAATCCAGGAGGTTCATTAAGGAGCAGGGAGGCACACGGAGTTATGGGGTTGGTTAGATAAACGGTGATTTGCACTCCTGATGCTTCTCCTCCAGGTGCCCTGCCCCCACCCGCCCTTCTTCCATGGAAATGGGAGTAACTGGATGGATTGGGAGTAGAAGGAACAGTGTGGGAAGGGGCTGGAGTGGATAGGATGGATGGGAAGAAGGCAGGGCCTGGGGACAGAGGCAGTCCTATCCCTATCCCTCATCATCCAGGAAAAGCTTCAGGCTTAGTCACCCAGCTGAAAAATTTCAGAATTCTATGTGGTTCTCAAACTATTTAGTGGAACTGGGGACAGAAAATGGTATCCAGAAAGTGGAATCTCAGCTCCCTCTCAACCTGGCTATTGATTTTTCACTTTCCAATTACAGCAAAGGTGCTACCAATGTGAACACTAGCTAGTTGCAATGTTTGGGCTTTTGAAGTTCAGTTGTGTGAGTTACCTATGTGTTAAAGGAAAAAAAAAAATCTTACCGTGCTTTAACAAGAACAAAGTGTGTTTCTTTAGCCCGGGTATGAATCAAAAATAGTTGATTTTTTTTTTTTTTCTCTCGTTTGGCTCATGTTTAAAAATAAAAAAGTCACCTTTGGGCTGAGATCAAGAATGGAAAATTTCAGAGCATAAGAGTAATTTTTTTTCCATCTGCTCTGCTAAGGGATGATAAGGTGTTTTGATGGAAGGTTGCAAGTCAACGTGGACTGTGAGTCCCCCTGGATTGTTGCCTTTGCTGTGTCTACTGGGTGGAGAGGTCCTCAGTGAAAGGCCTCTCCCTCTCCTGGCAAAACTGAATGGATGTGCAGAGGACAGGGGAGACAGTGCAAGGGAGTATAAGCAACTAGCTGGGATAGACAAAGAAGGCGCTGATGAAAATGAACAGACACTCAGCTTCTGCAAAGGTGGTTTTCTCACATAGCGTATAGGTTGGCACCCCAAATGTTCAATTACTAATGCTCTAGATTGGGTAGTGACAAGTGTCTAGAGATAAGTGCCAGGCCCAGGGAGCTGCACTGGAAGTGAGAATAAGGATGGGCACCCTTCAGAATTTTCATTAAAAACAAATCTGGACTGTCCTTGACTACTGTGGTTATTTTTTTTTTTTAAACATTTTTTATTTATTTGACAGAATACAAGTAGGCAGAGAGGCAGGCAGAGAGAGAGGAAGGGAAGCAGGCTCCCTACTGAGCAGAGAGCCCGATGCGGGGCTCGATCCCAGGACCCTGGGATCATGACCCGAGCTGAAGGCAGAGGCTTTAACCCACTGAGCCACCCAGGCACCCCTATTTTTTTTTTTTAAGGATTTTATTTGACAGACAGAGATCACAAGTAGGCAGAGAAGCAGGCAGAGAGAGAGAAGGAAGCAGGCTCCCTGCCGAGCAGGGAGCCCGACGTGGGGCTCAATCCCGGGACCCTGGGATCATGACCTGAGCCGAAGGCAGAGGCTTTAACCCACCGAGCCACCCAGGCACCCCACTGTGGTTATTTTTAAAGGACATCGTGGCTAAAGCTTTGTTTGTTTGAGATCCTCATTTTCACAGCTCAGTATTATTAAGGAATGAAGGAACTGTTTTATGTGTGTCAGTTTTACTGTTTCTGACAACAGTCAAAGTGTACATTTGTGCAACAGACTGCCTGGGATGTTAATTCTAAATTTAGAAGCTGCCTCCAGTGGATGCTGAAATCGGTCACACAGAATTCAGGTGCTTACTCAAAACATCTAAATACGCATGAGACTGGCATAGTTGCTGGTGGAAATCTGGACAGCTGAGCCTGTGTCTCAGGATCCCGGGATTGTCCGGGTGTGCCAGATCAGCTGCGGGCTGGGTTCTAGACATGCGCATTAGCTAGTTACTGAGCAGAGTCAGCATGGATGGAGAAGAGACAAACCACCATGGACAGACCCAGAAAGTGACAGTCCCTGAGCCCTAGGATTTCATCTTGACTCCGTCACTTGTTAGCTGTGTGGCCCTGGGCATGACACTTCACCCAGACTCCCTGGTTTCCTCATCAGTAATGTGGTGGTATTAAATGATATATGTTTTATGGTCCTTTCCAGATCCCCGACCCTATAATTAATAAACCAAAATTCAAAGAGTCAAGTAAGAGCTTTAGCTCTCTCTTATCTGGGCCATTTGTAGTAGTCAAAAGTGATAACGTAATTAAAAAACTTCCCTTCTGGTTGAAAGAGCCGTTGTCAAATATAGTCAACTGGATTGTAGTAGTATCGTATGGCGACAGATGGTAGCTACCCTTGTGTGGTGAGCATAGCCTAACATACAGAGACGTTGGATCACTGTGTTATCCTCCTGGAACTATCGTTAACATTTGTGTCAACTACACTCAAATAGAAAAAAAATTAAGAAACAAAATAAAATAGCTGTTGTCCCAAGTTGTGTGAGTATCTCTGTCACTCTGGCTATTTCACTGAAAGCCTCTGGACCTCCCCCAGGGGGTAGTTATTAAAGACTTGAGGTTTGGCCCTGACAGCTTCTTTAGCTCAAGCCCATCCATGTTGGTCCTGATGCTCATGGCCCTGCCTTACCCACAGATAAATATGGTAGCCATCTCCCTGGCTTACCTGTAGTCTCTGGGTAGAGTCAGCATGATGACCGGACTCCTCTGGGTCTCTGTTTCTGCACCTGGAGATGGAGCTAATCATAAACAGTAGAGATAGATACAAGATTGGGCTCTGAAACCTGACCACCCGGGTTCCAGTCTTGGCTCTGTCATCTATTAGTTGTGTGATCTCAGGTAAGTCATGTCGCCTCTTTTACCTCAACTCATTGCCTGCAAAATGGCAGCATGATAGCACCTGTTGTCTAGAGCTGAGGGCGAGATTGGACAATGCATATGGGATGCTTAGAATAGAACACACATGATAGAGATGATGGCTCTGTGTGTGTGTTTGTTTGTGATATTAACATTTAGGGCTTTATTCTATGTCAAATGAGATAACGTAATTATACACCGGGGGAGATAATGTGTGTAAGCCCCTGGCACGATGCTTGCCAAATGGTTAATTTTCTTTCTTTTTTTTTTTTTAAAGATTTTATTTATTTATTTGACAGACAGAGATCACAAGTAGGCAGAGAGGCAGGCAGAGAGAGGGAAGCAGGCTCCCTGCTGAGCAGAGAGCCCGATGCGGGGCTCGATCCTAGGACTCTGAGATCATGACCTGAGCCGAAGGCAGAGGCTTAACCCACTGACCCACCCAGGCGCCCCCCAAATGGTTAATTTTCAATGAATGTTAGCTCTTATCGAACCAGGTTCTTTTGGAAAATGAAGTTATGTTTTTTATGTGGTTTCAGGAGTCTCTCCTCCAGGATTTATGCTATTTCTCATGACGAACATGGGTCTGAAGGCAACTTTGGAGGTGGCGGAGGAGCATTCTGGAGGTGGAGGCCGGACATGAAGCACACCGCCCTCAGCCTGGCTAGGGGAATGGGAGGCCCCGACAGCTGCGTCTTGGTCAAGGCCTCCTGGCTGGGACCAGGAGTTCGGGTGCTAAGGTTTAGCCTGCTGATGAAAGTCAGAGCTGTACTAGAGACCACTTGAGTGCCGCTCTTGGGGGCTGAAGAGCCGGCTCCTTAGCATCCGGGAAACTTGATATCCATGTCCAGAGCCAGAGCTGCTTCCAAGAGGAGTGAAGGCTGTACCCCATGGGCTGTCAGCCACGTCCCCCTGCCACGTCCTCCGGTGGCCTTGCATGGGTCAGTTTCCTCATCAGTGGCAGGGTGGGATTAGCTGGATTGGGGTTTTCGGATTCTGTTTTCCCCCTTGAGACCCACAACAAGAGATACTTTTTCTTTCTCAACTCACTACCTATATCTGTGAATATGATGAAGCCAGAGTTCCAGGGCGCCTTTCCATGAGGTAGACATTCTGTTTTCTGTGCTGTTACATTAAAAAAAAAAAAAAAAATTTATTTTTTTGTCAGAGAGAGAGAGAGAGAAAGAGCGCGCGCGTGCGCGCAAAACCAGAGAAAGTGGCAGGTACAGGGAGAAGCAGGCTCCTGGCTTGGCAAGGAGCCCAATGTAGGACTTGATCCCAGGACCCTGGGATTATGACCTGAGCTGAAGGCAGACGCTTTAACTGACTGAGCCACCCAGGTGCCCCTGTCAGGCTGTTATCTGTTTCAGTTGAAAAATGTTGGTTGCCAGCTATGAAGTTGGTCCTGTGAGCCACTGTTGGGCTGTCACGTGCAGTGTAAACACGTGAGCCCCTGAGGGCTGGTGTGCCATTGGGACATTGGTGGTGGTGAGGGGAGACGGTCGCTTCTCCCTGTTGGGCCAGAAACGGTGTGACAAAGTAGCCAGGTGTTCAAGCCCAGAGGTCCAGCCAGGTGCTGCTCCTTTTTTTCCTCCCCCTTTCCTCGAAATCAAGTGGATATTTCCATAAACTCAAAGGTCTGAACCTAACATGTGTGGCTGTAGTTGCGTCCCTAGTCCCCAGTCCCAGAAGAAACGAAGGGAGACCTCTCCCCACGTGGAGAAGGATAGAAATGGCCCTGGGCACAGCTGGGTCCAGTAGCCCTTCAGCCGGGGCAGTGCTGCGGGTCAGGCCGCGGCCCCGCTGGCCGCACTCGTGTGGAGGGTTCACGCTGCGTTGTAATCGCCCAGCCTGTGCACCTGTGCGGTCCCGGGAGGTGCCCACCCGCTGCACACCCGGCGCCAGCGCTTCAGCTGCAGGATCGCGGTGAGGTCTGGGGTCGCGCGGTGGGGGGTGCGGGGGTGGGCAGCGTGAAGGTGCCGGGCACGCGGGGGTTCAGAGAAGCACCTACTGACTAACGTGGGCGGAGCGTTTCAGTATTTTAAGTTGGTGGATCTGCACCCGTGCAAACGTTCCAACCTTTAGCCCTGTTGGGGTTTCTCTAGAGATTTCCACCCCCCTGCCCCCCGCAGGTCCCCGCCTAATATGGACCGACTGAAACCGGTCTGAACGCCCGCGGAATGTTGCGGGGCCACGGGGTCTGGGCTGCCCAAAGGCGTAGAGAGGGGCGCGCCTTTAGGGCTGAAGTCCCCAGGCAACAACAGAACCCATCAGGCCTTTCCCAGCAGGTGGCCAGAGTCGGCCCCTCCCGTACCCGGTGGAGCTCAGGAGCCTAAGCGTACACAGCTGCGTGGAGATGGAGCTGTATCACCTGCGCTCCGCCGGGGGCTTAAGGCCGCACCATTTCAGCATCCCTCATCAGAAAGTGGCGTGGCTTGGAGAGGCCTCCGGGCCCAGCGCACGGAGACTGTGCCGGCGGCTCTGTGTCCGGACGGCTGGCTTGATGCTTACTTCCAAGCCTCTGCGTCTCGGGTTTATTTTGCGCCTTCGCCTCTCCCATGTGGGCAAGCAGAGACCTTGTTGGAACTCCAGGGCTGCCGTGTGGGCCACCTTTGAGATGCAGCAGCGTTTCTGCCTCGTGGGGGGCAGGTGTGGACAAAAGGTGCACAGCTGATAGTAACTTTGTCAGGGGAGCCTCTCTCCTTGGGACTGGCCTGGAGACTGGTGTCTTCTTCCTTAGGGCGTCTGGCATCTCAGGTGAGCTGCTGAACCACGGGCGGGAGTTCTCAGTTCCTGTCTTTCCAGGGCTCTATTGTTCCTGTCTGTTCTCCCTTCTCCTAGTATAGCCCTGGTCACATCCGTCTGGTCAGATCTCATGAGCTACCTCTCTACTCAGGCTCTGCCCCTCCAGTCCCCATGCTGAGTGAGGTGCCACTTGGGTGTCATCTGACTCAAGAGGCCTGTCCTGCCATCTGTGTTCTTATTTTTGTAAGACCAGAATTACAAACGTTCCGGGAGTCATCTGAAATCTGGAGAGGCAAGAACCCACTTTCTGAGCCCTTTTTTTTTTTTTAATCTATACTGGGGGATAAGAATACCCACTTTACAGGTTTGTTGTGAAGATCATATGAGATGCAACTTCGCAAAGTATTCTGCTGAAGGTGAAAGAAAAGAATTCTTACTAATATTGCTATTCTTTAGAATTTCTTATAATTTGCACACCCAAATGCCTTATTTGGGGCAGTCTTCCTATAATTCCAGATTGGGATGTTAGCTTACTTGCTTATAGAATGGTGTAAAGAGGAAAAAAAAATCACTTTGCCCTGGCAGTCTGAATTTTTTAACTTGGCCAAAGTTTTTTTGAAAACATTGGGGAGGGGGATTCAGAATCACCCAGCCCCTCTGCTAATAGCACATTATTACTGTCTTTTCTGGGTCTCCTCTTCATCTCTGGAAGCCCTAAAGAGCATGAGAATTACATTCTGTCACTGCTCCAGAGTCTCCCATGAACCATATAAACAGGATTGAACAGCACACTTGTTTCTCATAAACCCAGCTGGACTAGTATTATAGGCCTGTTTCTGTCACCTCTGGCTGTCTGCGTATTTGTTATTTATCCCCACATCCTTTATGCCCAGGGCACATGCTGTGTGGGACAAGCCTGTGCCCTCCCAGCCAGACGATGCTCGTAACTCATGAACTCAACATTGAAGGGCTAACAGTGGGTCTTCATTCATAGTGTTCTTGAAAGCCTTGGGGCCAGATTAAACTGCCTTTTGGCAGTGATTGTCAGCTACCAAGATTGAACTAATGAGCCCAGAGCCCCTGATTCCCTGCAAACCACTGTGGAGTTAATTTCCTTGCATAGCTCTCTCTACCTTTGAGAAACCTGCCTCTTCTGCTCCTCTGTGCTCAGTGCAGGTGACATCCATCTCCTCCTCTTTTGCTAGACTTAATTGCCAGAATTATCTGAGTGAGTTATTTATATAAGTCTCCAACCAACCAGCAATTACAGCTAGAGGACCAACAAATAGAGCACATGATTGTTTGCCTCAGTGATTTTCGGTCTTGGCTCTGGGAAGGCCGGTGGGAGATGAGTTTGAGGCATCGGAGTTTGATCGTGTCTGTGATCGATGGGCGAGAGGCTGGAGCTGGGGAAATGCCCCAGTGATTGCATTTTTTTGGTGTGTTTTGGCACACAGGTGCATCATCACCACATAAACACGGGGTATTGATGAAAGATGGTCCCCTGTTGTTGGGCAGGAGACACTTGGTTGGGTGTGTCCATGACTCTGGGACCCACGGTCATCATGATCCTAGGTTCTGGATGGATCTGGTTCATATCCCCAGGGTCCTGTGTTCAGCATGATACAGCATGATCATGGCTTTCAGATGAGTGAGGAGTGTCCTTGTTCTATCAGTCTTTGTTGTCATCGACAACACTTATACTTCTTTAGGAGACCTCTGTCACCTGAATTACGACTTTCAATTCAATTTCTCTTGTTCATTTTGAAAAACTGTATTTCCATGTTTATTTTTATTTTTTAAAAGACTTTATTTATTTGACAGACAGAGATCACAATTAGGCAAAGAGGTAGGCAGAGAGAAGGGGGAAGCAGGCTTCCCGCCAAGCAGAGAGCCCGATGTGGGACTTGATCCCGGGACCCTGAGATTATGACCTGGGCCAAAGGCAGAGGCTTAACCTACTGAGCCACCCAGGAGCCCCTGGTATTTCCATTTTTAAAGATTTTATGTATTTGTGTGTGTGAGAGAGAGAGGGCGAGTGTGGGGAGGAGCAGAGGAAGAGGGACAAGCAGACACTGCTCTGTGGAGCATGGAGACTGGTATGAGGCTCGATCTCAGGACCCTGAGACCATGATCTGAGCTGAAATCACTAGTCGATGCTCAACTGACTGAGCCACCCAGGTGGCTGTATTTCCATTTTTTAAAGATGAAGAAACAGACTCAGCGAGGCTTGCTCACTTGTCCAAAGTCCCCCAGACGGCAGGTTGTAGCAAGTGGCTTAGAACCTCGATCTGAAGCCCAGGCTCTTTCTGGCCACACCACGGAGCTCCTCTGCATTCTTGCCCAGCCCTTTTTGAGAGGAGCTGAGAATGCTTTGGAAAACCTGCATTTTGCTATTGCTCATTTATAGGATGTCAGTGTTTGCCTAAGTTCTTAGGTCGCGGTGATCAAGAATCTTATTCATTGGGACTTACCTAGTTGACCCTAGCACAGAACCAGAGGCCCCCAAACACAGCCAAGCTTCCTGGCTTCTCTAGCACTAACTTCATTTCTAGATGTCACCTCTGTGAGGCCTATGTGTGTGCAAGGGGCACGGGGGAGCTAAGTTTGGATCCCTGTACTGTTCCCTTCTCATCAGTTTAGTTTAACCTCCAAAGTCTTATTCTACACTCTCTGTGCCAAATGGAAAATGATGTTTTTATATGGCTTCATACATCATTCTTACTTCAGCGTGGGGGCTGGGATCTTGGAACACTTCAGGATGCTCGGCACAGGACTCTGCTTAAAGCTACAACAAACCCTTAGATTTTCTTGTCATGAGGTTGGCTGAAGTAAAGTTTTACAACTGTTTTTTATGTTCGGTTCAAAACACCAAGGTTGAAAAAACAGGTGACACTGAAGTGTCATTTGAGTAAATGATTTTTATTTTCTCTTAGAAGGGAGGTTGGCTGTTCCCTGATTTTAGTTTTCAGGTTATTTCTTCAAGATAAATAATTCTGTTTCCGCCTCCTCCCCCGCCCCCGACCTGCGGGTTTGTCAGCCTGGAGACTCACTTCTTATAATAATCAGAAATGACCCTCAGTTTTATTTGGGTTCAAATCAAGTCTCCAGAAGCACCAAAGGCCTTGTGACTTTGTCATATAATCACTCTGGCCCGTGAGGAAGGGCCCTGCTGATCCTTTCCTTCCCTGACGTCCATCAGACACGTCGCTCCATCTCCCTGTTTCCCCACTACCCTTCCCGGGAAGGAATGCCCTCCTCTTCCCGATCAGGAGAGCTCTTTGCTCCATATTTCTGTGGTGCACACCTGTGTGTGTGTGTGTGTGTGTGTGTGTGTGTGTGTGTGTGTGTATTTGTGTATGTGTACAAATGTGTGTGTCGGAGTGAAGCCATGATAGGGGAAAAGGTGTTGTAGATAAAGTTTTAGTGTATGTTTTTTCTCAGAAAAGTCACATTCCCTTGATGGGGGAGCTAGTAAGAAGTCATTGCCAACCCCACCCGACCCCCTTTGTGATCAACTCCTCCCGCATCCTCCTTGTTTCCCACCTTCCCCAAGTCCCTCAGGAGCTGCCTAGTCCACAAGGATTCACCGTGGCGGTTGACTCCGTGGGCTTTGTGCCGTGACGGTGGAATCGGGGCCTTTCAAGTGCTGGGAGTCTTTGCCGAAGGTGATGTTTCCGGAACAGGAAGCCTTGTGAAGTATGTGTGTCGTAAGATGGAGGCAAACGTTCTTTTGGACTGTTTCTTGGTCTTCTCCATTTCTAAATTGCAAAAGTAGTTTCTGTGGAGTCTTCCTCACCTCATCAGAGAGGACTTTTTTCTCAGGAAATGTCTTCAGGGCCCCCATGACAGTTGCTCTGTTGGGCTTTCAGAGGATTAAAGAAACAGTAGGCTCACCCCCAGAGGCGGAAAATCCGGCTCTGAAGCTGTTCAGCTTGTTTTAACGGCTTGTATTGCCGCACAGAGGGGCCCCTGTGGGCTTCTCTTCCCATTGTTTGTAGAGAGGGGCCTAGGCCAGTGGTTTCTAGTCATGGCCATAAGAATCACCTGTTAGAACCTAAAAAAATAAAACCCCACTCAAGTGCTCCTAAATTGCAATATCCAGGAGTGGAGTATGAAATCTGTGTTATTTAGACCAGCTCCGTGGGGGGGGGGGGGTTCTGAAGTGCTTCCATGTGTCAGAACCACGGGACTCTCTACTCATCAACTAGGCAGTGGGGCAAGGCAGGAGGAGGGGCCAGATGACCTTCAGATAGGATCTTATGTCTATGAAGTTACCTTGACCTCACCTCTGGCCACCACACCTTCCTGCTAGCCCCGACCCTGAGCCCTGAGGGTGGGTCAGCAGGACGCTCCGGGCCTGGTATGGGCGTGCCCCTGGGGACAGCCCTGAGACAGAAGCTGCTTTCTGGGAGTGGGAGGCACCTGAGACCTTGAGGTGGGCTCATTGTTGAGCAATTCAGTGGCTCCTTTGGGCCCACAGAGGCACTTAGGCTCTGGCTAGGCGTGTGCAATGGATGAACAACTTGGTTCACGGTGCAGGGCGCCTGGCTAAGTAAGTGCCCAGCAGGAGGCGGGCACACTTCTGGAGGAGGGCTCACCTTGCACCCATGGGGGGAGGAGCTTTTGTCTTCGCGGGGAGTATCACCCTGTCCCTGTCCACTGCCGCCTCATTGCCCCAGGACTCCTTTCTCCTGTGCAGGGATGAGGGGAAGAGCTGGGGCAATGGCAAGAACCATTTACTCATGAGGGCCAGTTCAGGAACATTTAAAAGAGGGATGGGCCACATTTTCAAAAATTCAAAACAGAAGTAATTTTATGGAGACCCAAATGGCAAAAAAAATGAAAAAAAAATTTAGATTTCATATTTCACTCATCAGTAATTTGCTATTGGGAAAATGGACCTTGCCTTTTTGTCACTAAAATGTGAATATCTGTGCTGTTGGAGGGGGTAGTAATGCAAAGGCTGCTTCTTACCTTTTGCATTTTTTTTTTTTTTAAGATTTTTTATTTATTCATTTGAGAGGGAGAGCACATGCGGTGGGAAGGGCAGAGGGAGAGGGAGAAGCAGGCTCCCCAGTGAACAGGGAGCTAGATGCAAGACTTGATCCCAGGACCCTGGGACCATGACCTAAGCTGAAGGCAGATGCTTAAATGACTGAGTCACCCCGGTGTCCCACTACCTGATGTTTGAAACACAGAAGAGGAGCAGAGAGTTGTAGCGCATGTGTCCACGTCCTGCCTGCCCATCAGGTAGACAGAAGCCTCTGTGGGTACGTGTCATAGCCACCACCTGGAGGAAGCCAAGGGCTCAGCCTGCATTCACCCTCCTTGTCCTTCCCGCACACATAATGTCTGTCCACAGTTATTATCCCTGGTTTCAGATGAGGAAACAGACCCAGCGAATTAAAGAACCATAGTAGAGTCGCACAGCTGGTGAATGGAGGAGTTAGGAGTCAAGCCTCATCAGGGGCTTGAACCAGCAGAAGCCCCTGGTTTAACCAGTGCATGTGCTGCCTTTCCACAGTGGAGGCGAGCTAGGGTCCCATCCTACACAGTGCTGTCTGCTTTCCTGCCACCCTGTGTCCCGGCAGGGCCCTCTGCTCCTAGGCCTTTCCTGTCTCTCTGGATACAATCTCTCCAGCCTTCTGTTATCTGAGCCCTTTCCTTGTTCTTCCAGGTTTCAGAAATGCCTGGAAATGGCAGATCTGTCCGGGGACTATTTTCTCACTGAGGCCCAGGGAAGTTGGTGCCTCTGTTGCTGACAGTTGACCTCCTCCTTGCCACCCTGGCCTTTTGGTGGACTCTGCAAGTATCTGTCCTGTTTGAACCATGGAGGGTCCCTTTGCAGAATCAACTTCCTGGTGTCGCTGGAAGGAGAGGGTGACTTCTAGGTACCACCCGCCATCTTAGCATAGCTGGAATAGGCATGTTGGCCAGGCTGGAGGGTAGGGTCTCTGCCCCACACACGCCATGCTCGGGGGACAGAGGGTCTTTCCTAAAGGATCAAATCTGTACTATCCGTTGAACACTGGCTGGGATCTCAGAGTTTTGCTGTGTTTAGCAGAATTATTTAGTTAAGGGTTCATCTCTGTGCCATGCTGTCCCAGTCACAGGGCAGGGTAAGTTCAGTTGCAAACAGTTCCTGGTTTCTTAGTGGGACCCCGTAAGGTTGAGTGATACTTTGCTGTGAAGAGCATTGATCACAGGATTCAGGGGCTTTGGATTCCAGTCTGCTTCTGTTCTTTTCTTTCTCTGGGTCTCAGTTTTCTCATCTGTGAATTGGGGACATTAGAAACTATTACAAAGTAATAATCTTAAATTCCCACCATGTTACGTGTCACATCTCAGTAAAGCTGGAAAAAAAATGCTTGGTGCTTTTGAGAATCTTCTACTGAAATCCTTTAAGGGGAGAAAAGAATAAAAGGCAAATGGGCTCTTTCTCCATTTGTCCCCACAAAATATAGGATCATCATCCAAAGTTGTCTGCTCCATGCACACGTTTACTTCACGAAGGTGTACAAATTTTTCCTGTCACTCCACGATGTGTTTTATTTAATACGTTAATAATACTGTCTCTACATCCTTGAATAAATTTCGCGCTCCATGAATATATTCTGAGTGGTCTTCTATACCCTGACACTGAAACCTTGGTTGGGGCCTTCCGTCTGGGAGGCAAAGCCTGGGGGCTTGTGCCACACTCAGGTTGGGGGTCGACATATAAAAATAGTACCCTACGTGCACGGTACCTTTCCTGTTTGTCTCAGGGTCTTATTCTCACACTGCTTCTAGACTCTTTTCTTCATGGACTTAGCGATGATGTCCACATCTTACCTTAAAAATGCTCCACTTTTGAAAGCATGCTCAGGACCAGCACACCCAGCCCTCACCACTCCCCAGCCTTGCTTCTGCCTAGACACAAGACACAACCCGGTTTCCGGCAGAGAGGCGTGCCCGAGTCTGAGATGCTTGCTTGGGAATGTTTTCCAAGGCCCCATCCAGCTCCTATGTTCTGTGTGCCTGCATGAGGTCACTGAGCTAAGACGGGCAGGCGGACAGCCCTGTCGACCGCCCAGCAGTATATGAATCCAGGAGATAAAAGAGAAAGCGAGGCAGGAGGAAAGAGTGTGAAATCCCAGAGGCAGCCCAAGGCCCCGGGGCTTTCCCACTGTTTCCAGCGGCAGAATGCAGACTGCTCGGGGCCCAGCACTCTCCGCACTTGGGAGAGGCAGTTCCAGCTAGAACCAGTATCAGATGGGATCCCGGCTGGGCCTGGGAACAGGGCCAGTCTTCTGTCCTCTCTGACGTGCCATCCTCCCAACTGGTAGCACCAGGACTGCCCAAAGGGAGGGTTTTGTCTCTGCCTTCTTTTCCTTTCTGCTTTGCTTCCCTGGTGCTGGTGGCGAGCACATGAGGCGTGGGCACCATTGCCCGGCTCTGGAGAGTCCCTTGGATGTCTGGGAGGGGGATCCCCGCACAGTCCCCGAATCTCAGCCCTTCCCCCATGTTCCATTCTCTGCCCCTCTTAGCATCCTCCTCTTCTGAAAAGGAAGCTGTTTTTTCCCTCAGTAAGCCAGGACTTTGGTCCTTCAGCATGGGCGGTGGAGAAAAATACTGCATGCATTTGGGTGGTTGCATATCCTTAACTCCCTCCAGTTGTGCCTTTTCCTTGAGGAATGTCTCACCTATCAGTACTTCCAGCGAGGTACTAGCGAAGGGGGCATCATTTTCCTCTAACACTTGTGGCCCAAGCTGGGCGGCATGGCTTTTCAGCCTTTCCTTAATTCCTTGTGTTGCTGGACGTCTGGCCTGGGACATTGACATAGGGCTTTACTGAAAACGGGGGCTGGCACTAGGGAAAGAACAGAACCAGATCACTACCTTATGGGGCATAACATATCCCTGCCTGTGTCCTAGTCTTGGCCTGCCTCTGTGGGCAGGGGTCACAGCTTTCATGGCAGCCCACAACAAGAGGTCTGCCTGTTTGGAGATGCCCAGCCAGGAGAGGGGCCCTGGGAGGGAGATGCAAGGACCACCTCCTGGTCAGTTTAAGGTCTCTCTCCTGGGCGCAGCTGTCCTGTTAGAAGCTGTCCTCTCCTAGAAGACGTCCATCCTAGAATGGAGCTTCCTTTCTTCCTTCTGGGGGCACTCCTGCCAGCCTGGGGTGGCATGGCCTTACTCCTCCAGTTCATGATAGCAGAACTTGGCACAGTAAGTTCAGCTCCTCTAGCCAGCATGGGAGCTATCAAGAGGGGCAGGACAGTGCATTTCTTTCTCGGTATAGGCAGGACAATGCAGTGGTTAGTACGAGTGTCCTCGTAGCAGAATGCCTGCATTATAAATCTTACCACTGCCTTTTCCTAATTGTGTTATCTTGGGAAGATGGGGCTTCCCTGCTCCGGGCCCCAGCTTGCTTGTTTGTGGGGTGTGTGTTTATAGTGCCTTGTGTGGTGTTGGGAGCTGCTTGTGATTGTAGGGTTACTACATGGCAAGACATGTAGAACAGTTCCTAGTCAGTGACTATGGTCGGTGATGGGTTCCCAGCAGGTCTGCTGTGTGTGTGAGTCCAGTCCATAATTGGTCCAGAGTGGGAGGATAATGTCCCCCAACCATGATGCAGCTGTAGCGCATCATGGTTTTTCAGAGTATTCTACACGCATTTCTTAGAAGCTTCCATCCCAGCCCTAGAGAGTGCACTGCACAGGGAAGGGCTTTTACCTGTTTTGTTTGCCACAATACCTCAAATGCTTCAGAAACGATGTCTGGCCAGTCATAGATGTTCAGTAATAACTTGCCTTATGTCTGAGCTCTGTGAGTTAGGCATAGTGGGTGGTATTAGCCCATTTGACAGGGGGAAAGACGGAGGCCCTGACATCCAACATGACTCTTCCAAGGTTGTATGAGGTGTTAGCAGCAGAGTCTGTGGGCACCCCCCCCCACCCCTGTCTCCTGAGTACCATCCCAGTGCTCCTGTCCCCATGTGCCAGGGCCTTGATTAAGTCATGCCCATGTGTTGCCCTGAGCAAAGGCTAAATAAAAGGTAGATTTGCTTGTAGGTCAGCTTCCCAGATCTTCAGCCAGCCCCCTGCCCGGGGCCTCTCTGTGTGCACTGACGTGTGTGTACCCTGCACGTGGGAGGCTCTGGAGCGGGTAGACCAGTAGTGTCTGCTGCACGGATCCTGCTGGGGGACGACATCAGGCGGGCTTCTTGGCCCCTAGCTGAGTGGGGAGGCGCAGATGACTGCTTGCTTTCCTGATGCTTTCAGGTTCTGGATGTGGGTGGAGGGTGAGGCTGTGTGGTTGTACAGTGCGTTGATCTGGCCTCCCAAATGGGGTGCACGGATTGCCCTTCTGTAAATAGGACGTCTGTCATGTGAGGCACTGGGTACCAGGCATCTTGTCTCTTTTTGGCTCCCTATGGGGCTGCAAGGGCCCTCCAGGGCTGTTTTTTTCCATTCTTTTACCAGAGATATTATCTGCTTTTAAAAAGACTCAGGAAATAGGCCCAACCACTTCTGAAGGTTTTTCTAAATTGAGGGTTACTTTTTTTTTTTTTTTGCCTGTAAAGGGCCAGATAGTAAATATTTTAGGCTTTGTGGGCCATGCAGTTGCAAGTACTCAACTGTGCCTTTGTCTCTTGGAATCAGCGACAGACAATACTTAACAGACGAGCATGGCTTAGTTCCAATAAAGCTTTATTTGCAAAAACAAAGGTCAGGCCAGATTTGGCCCGAGGGCTGTTGGTTTTCCCAGCCTTTTTCTGATTGATCCCCTTTCAGGTCAGCCCATTTCCTTGGATCTTGCCGGTCCTGGGTCCTGCCCGAGTCGGATAATCCAAAGGGAAGGCAATGCCCTGTTGACCTCCCTTCTCGGTCTCTGCTTCAGACGTCTTCTCAGAATACCTGTGGAGGAGAGGTGCTGGGAACATGTGCCTTCCGTGCAGGAGGCTGACCGTGCATGGAAAGACTGGCTCTCCGCCCAGGTTCCAGTTGATCTGGAAAAGCCACACGGGGGTGGACCTGGATGGGGGGGCAGGTCTGGGGTGAGGCTGGGTCATTGTAAATGCTCAGACACTTGTGTTCTTGGCCCCACACCCCCCAGTGCATTCCTGAAGCCAAGAAAAATGAAAAGCAAGGGCTGTTTGAAGTTGGGCATCATATTTAAGGCTTAGTGTGTAGAGTGAAATATAATTGACCCGTTCTTTTCCTTTCGCTAAGCCCTGTATGGTTCCTCAATAATTCATAGTGAGGATTGCAGGTTGGTGAGGAAGCAGTGGGGCTCTTCCGCTGGTGAGGACTGATGTCTGGATTCCAGAATGTACTGGCTTCTAAGAGGCAGATTCAGCAGGAATTTTTTTTTTTTTTCAGCTCATCTTCGCACAAGGAGATTTTTATGGAAATCTGAACCCTCCCAGCTAAATACTCTTGCTATTAGCATCTTTCATTTTGACAGAGGAGTTTTCTTCTTCTGCCCTGATGGATTATTCAGGCTGGGCTGGGTTCCTGTGTGGAGTTATGGGCACTCTTTAGGGGAAACATTTGGTGTGGTAGGAAGATCATGGTTTCTGGGACGAGATTTATGTCTTGGCTGTGTGCCATGACTTGGAATGGCCTTCGGCAAGTTCGTTAACCCATTTGAACTTCAGGCCTCACCTGCAGGAGGGGGGTGCTGATACTATACCCACTGTTGCTGGGAGACCGAGGGTCGCTGTGCAAACGCACCTAGCATGGTGCCTGACTCATAGCAGACAGTCTAGAAAGACAAACAAAAATTCAGTTCCACTCTTGGTTTGGTTCAACATCTTTGAGGTTGGCCGTGTGTCTCCCTGAGTAACCACCCAGCAGTAATGTTTTAAAATGTGAAGGAGGTCCTGAAAGGACAGATCGTTGCCTGGTGAATAGACATTTTTGAGAACTGGACTATCCCTTCCTCTACCCATTGGAAATATTCAGCCAACGTGGGGCCAGGCAGCACTAAGGAGGAGGACCGCATGTCTGTGAATCTTGGAAGGTAAACTTCTTGTGGGAACTTTTCCAGAAGACGGGGACAGGAATGGCCTGGGACTCTCGATGTTTTGGGCTACATGCTTTGAAGAGCTTGTCTTGCCCTCCCCTTGTGCTGGTGTTTTTGTAGATTATTTGAGGCTGAGATGTTCTTGCATTGTTCTCTTATATGAGCCCCCCCCCCCACCCCGCCCTGCCCTGCACAGTGTACCTCTGCTGTTTCCTGTGTCCTGTATGTCTGTGCTGGGCAGTGGCAATGCTCACCCTTTCGTAATGGGGGGACCAGAGCTTTCTGCATGTTCCCCATGGAGCTGTGTGTCCTTAACACACTGTGAGTGAGAGGGAGGCCATAAGCTGGGAGGAGGGAGGAGGGAGCCCTCGAAGGCACAGAGAGGGGACAGGACAGAGGGAAGAAAGAGGAAGAGGAGAGGGAGACTGTTGAGATAGCTCTTTAATTGGCAGAGACTATGTGATCACAGCCAGCACTACACAGACTTCCCTCTGAATGAGAAGGGAGTGCGAAAATGTAATTTTAGTGTCTGGCTTTTGACTGATTCCCTGTGGAGGTTCCTTCTGGGCTGCGGTGTTGGGTGTCTCCCCTCCCCTGCAAGGGACAGACGGGCTGTGATAAGTGAGTTCAGATTTTGCCTGGGGAAAAACCATGGGAGGAAGTAGAGAGTCATGCCTATACCCAAGGGGCCTATGGGGGCTTGAATCTGGGGACAGGGAGATGAACTCAAGGACAATGCAGGAGAGGATCAAGGGCACCGCAGGAGAGGACTTAGGGACAGGCTAGTGGGGTCAGCGGCTTGACTCAGTCTGGGCTGAGCTATATTGGGTCTCTGTTCCTACACCGAGGCATGAAACCATGTTTTCCAGGCCCTGTTCCATGGTCCCACTGTCAACACAGGTGTGCGTTTTGGTGGAGGCCTGCCAACTTCTGTGCAAGACCAAAGCAGTGGAGTCTTTCCTTGGAGCAAGGCCCTGCTGGGAATTGCGCACTCCTAGGATAATGTGTTCTAGGCAGGGCCTGGGGGGCCCCCTGTGCCTGGGTGCCCTGTGCCTTCTGGCACGGGAGACTTCAGGTAGTATACGCTGCTAGCTGGAGAGGCTGGTGTATCTGGCTGTGTGTGGAAATCAGACTTGGGCGATTAGAAACCGAAGACAGCCCTCCCTCCATCCCAACCCTACGGCCCCCACCCAGCCCAGAGAGTTCTCAGCAATGGTGTAGGGAAGATTCACACTTGGTGGAAAAAATCTCCTTAACGTTTTCATCCTGCTTTCCCTCCCCTCACTGCCAGTCAGCAAGCGTTAGGGGAGTAGAAACTCATTTAAATACGAATCTATGAAAAAATATAATTAGGAAGATAAATTGGAAAATGCATATAATACACTCCTGTGCCAGATGTAAATTACTTTATCCACACCACTACACCCATCCATTAACCCTCAGAGTTGGGAGTTGTCTGTGGCATGAAACTCTCTTGAGAGATTTTCTCAGGGAACTCAACTCTTAGGAACTCCTTAAAAGTGGGACTTAAATGATAGCATATAGATAAGAGCATCTTGGAAACTTCATGATTCTATGTAAATTCATCATTCAGTGACTTCATAACAGGTCAGAAGAAAAATGCAGGTTTCTTTTTTCCTGTATCTTTTGCACCTGGTGTGGGATCACTTGGGGAGAAAGAAGCTGGGCAGAGGAGGGTCATGGGATTTTTGTCTTCCTATATCAGAAGGCAGTGCCATATGGAAAGAGGTTAGCCTTTTTTGGTGTGTCCCCAGGAAGCAGAGTAAGTGCCATTGGTTAGATGTTATAGAAAGGTGGATCTTGGACCAATACAAGGGACCACTTTCTTTTCTTCTTTTAACGATTTATTAGAGGGAGAGAGCGTACATGCCTGGGTGACTGGAGGGAGGGTCAGAGGGGGACAATCTCAAACAGACTGCCCACTGACTGGGGAGCCTGACACAGGGCTCGATCCCACAACACATGAGATCATGACCTGAGCCGAAATCACGAGTCGGACACTCAACTGGCTGAGCCGCCCAGGCCCCTCCAGAGAGAAATTTCTAACAAAACATTTTGGTTAAAAACATGGACTTGAGAGTTTTGGAGCCCAGACCTATGACCTTCTGGCCATGGGGCCTTGGGAGAATTCACTTCTCCAGGGCCCAGTCTGTTTGGCAGGAAATGAGAAAAACTCATGAAACCTTGTAACTTCATCAGTTCCCTGTGAGGATTAAAGGAGAATGTAGAAGATCGTGATTAACTCCCAGTTAGGGCAATTCAAGAATAAGTAGGTATTATTTCTAGAAGACCTGATCGCAAGGGTAGCAACAGTGGGAAAATTCGCTGTACTGTGCAGTAAGAGTCGCCCTGCGGTGGAAGGGGACTGGAGGTGCGTGAGGGCCTCATCCTCCCTGGAGATTTTGGTGGGCTGGGTGGCTGGCTGCCTTCCAGGAGGGCTGCACGGAGATTTCTGGGCCAGATTGAGGGATCAGATTCCTGGGCTGCATTCAGTGGTCCTCAGACTTGGCCATGACCATCTCAACCACCTGAGGGTTCCTTCCTTTACAAATAACAATTACTTTTCAAAATAATCACTACAAAAAAAATTCACAGAGAGATTGTAAAAATAATTAAAAAAACCCACCACCTTGGTATAATCATCTTAAGCAGTAGGAGGAAATCACTGAAGAATCTTTCTATGGATATATATGGCTGGAAAGATACATAGACTATAGACTGATGGGAATAATTTTAGGATAATAGGATCACACTCTCCCATTCTAATTTTAACAAGGAGTATTCACTTACTTTGCTTAATTTTCTAAGAGGAAGCCTCTACACGAAGTGCTGTCCTCTGGATTAATATTTCTTCGCTGAAACTTATTTTCTAAAAGATCTCACTGAGATGGCGAAAAATATTGAAAGGTTGAAGTCCTTCCTTTTGGTCAAGGACTGATTTTAATTTTAGACTTTTCAGTGCATGCTATAAAAGATACAGCAAGGTGCACTCCCATACTTTCTCCTGTCACCTGCCTCTGCTCTATTTTAGTACTACCATTGTTTTTACATCGTCAAGGTTGATAATATCTAGTAAGTCCCAGAGCCTTCTGGTCTCGAGCCTTTCACCTACGGAGGAATTCAATTTTTACTGGTCGTCTTTCTGTGTTCAGTTTATGCCACAATCTGAAAGGAGGTCATTTTGGTCTTCAGTTTGTTTTCTTTGCTCTAATTTCCTGGTAATCTGACTTTTCTTGTTTTAGTGAATATATATTCCGATTAATTTCTCCTATACGTTAAACATGTGTAGGGAATTTCCTCTGTTTCTTTGGTTCTCTTTTCTTCAAGATGGGCTCTTTGCCTTCTGTATGCTGGGTTCCTTATTTTTACCCTGGCTAGTATATATATACAAGTACCATGAAGCTATCTTGCTTAGGCTGAATTTAGGTAGCTTTGTCTAGACCTTCTATTTGCTCTGACATTGGACAAATGCTTATTTAAAATGACTTTCAATTTTTTTTAATGACTCCTTTTGTAACTTATTCAGAACCTCTACCTTGGTATCTGAACTGTGGTTTGAGATGATTTCTGATGCCTGAGAGTGTTGTAGGGAACATGGGGATGAGGGAGGGTGGGAGCTGCGTGTTCCTGCGGTTAGGACTGTGTGCTGCTCTCCCGAGATTTTGTTCAGTGTCCTGTTCCAAGTTCATTCTGCTCATGGTGGGTGTACTGTCTTCTGTGAGGGTATGTCCTTGACATTTAGATGATCCCTTGAATTACGCATTGAGCCTTGGAGCATATGTTCATCTGAGAGGGAGGGAGGGACCCTGAATAATTGAAACCACAGCTTTCAAGTGTCTTCTAGCAGTTTCTAATTTATCCTTTCAACTCTTTCCCACCAAGTCAGACAAAGGGGAAAAAAATAACATTGCAACCATGGTCTGCTTCTTTCTAAAGAATAGGAATAGTTGTGTAACAATGATAGTAATTCATAAAAGGTCTCAGGATTATGGCCTCACCAAGAATGCTTCTTGGGGGTGGTGTGGGGATAGCCGCTTCATAAGGCACACCAAACCTGTTCCCCTACCCTCCCCCCAGGTCTTCCCCTTAGATGTTGATAGCATTCCTTGTTTGATAAATGCTGGTTCCCACCCCTACCCCCTTTTCTTTGAGGAAGGTATGTGTTTTGTTTTGCTTAATTATGTGTTGGTACACGGAGTTATTGTGATGTGGCTTCACTCTACCATCTTTCTCCAAAAGTCTCTATCTTTTAAAAACTATTGTTTCTCAATCTTGGGCCAGTTACATGGACTCACACTCCCCTATCAGTAGGACACAGAGATCTATAATGAATCCTTGAACAGTGCAGAGGAAAGGGGTGCCAACCTTCTGTACAGTCAGACATCTGGGTATAACTGTTGACTCCCCAAAACCTTCAACTACAAATAGCCTTCTCTTGACTGGAAACCTTACCAAAAACACAGAGTTGATTAACACATATTTTTCTCTAGGTTATGTATAGTATACTGAATTCTTACAATAAAGTGAAGTTGAGAAAATGTTAAGAAAATCACAAGGATGAGAAAATACATTTACAGTATGTTACTGTAAAATATCTGCATATAAATGAATCCACACATTCAAACCCATGTTGTTCAAATGCCAACTATATATTTTTATGAGGTTCACAAGGCAGTTCTTACAGTCAGCCAAGTCTCTAGGCTCCATCTGAAGTTTCCTATAAGATTCTTTCCACCCTTGAGATTCTGTGATTTATTCTGTTCTCTTTAAGAAGCAGGGAGGGGGTGTTAGTACAGGCATTCTGTTAGCTCTTTTCCCACATTGTCCCAGATGTGGTTTCCCTCATATGGAAGAAGGGGTCACATTATATCTCCTTGTTCTGAAGGTTTTTGCCTTTTTTTTTTTTTTTTTTTTTTTTAATCTATTGGTTGGAGGGATAAGGAGGTTGTAGGGTCATCTAATTTGCTTTCCACAGCAAATTGCTTTCCACAGCAACCTAAAACTACCCTCTGTCTTCTGACAGGCTGTCTTTGAGTTTGTGTACAGTTAAATTATTCTCAATCCTGCCTGCATGTTACTGTCACTTTGGGAGCTTTTAAACTACTGAACACCTGGGCCACGGGGCTCTACAGATGCTGTATTGATTGGACTGGGGTGGGGCCCAAATCACCAGCCTTTCTTAAGAACTCCCTAGATGTTCTAACTAATCTACTTTCAGCATTGAGAACCCGTACATTGTTCTTCTTTTTTAAAGGACTCAGAATACTTTCTCCATTTTCCTTACTTATATGCTTGCTTATGACATAGGTATTTTCTACATGTTAAATATTTCCCAAGGTAATGTTAGAACAGTAGTGTGTGGTGGTTGAGAACATGAGATTTGGAGTGATAGAAACCTGAAGGTGGATTCTCTTTCTGCCCCTGCTGCCTGTGTGACCTTGGGCAAGTAACCTAATTTCTCTGTTCCTCAGTTTTCTTACGCACAACACAGATTTCAAATTTACAGTATTTTGAAGGTTGTTTTGAGGACCTGTAGTAGTTTTGAATGACATTAATTATATGTTATATCAGTTCTCTTTTGGTTAGTGTTTGCCTGATTTATTCTTTTCTGTCCCTTTATTTTCAGTCTTTTAATGAGGTTTTGTTTCAGCTATGTCTCTTGTAATCAAATTGTTTAAACCAATCTGACAATCTCTGTCTTTTAATGGGTAGGTTTAATCCGTTTATGTTTATTATAATCACTGATATAATTTCTGAGTTCTTTTCCCTACTGTTTTATTTTAGGTCTCTTTTTACCAATCCTTTTCTTTTCTCCTCTTTTTCTTTTTCTATATGGATGGATATTTCCATATCCCTTCCTTTATTCCTTTGCTGGTTCACAGTATATAGTTCATATTCTATTCTCTTAGTGATTACTTTTAATATTTTTAACATATAGACATACCTTGTCTTATTGAACTTTTATTATGCTTTGCAGATACTGTGTGTGTGTGTGTGTGTGTGTGTGTGTGTGTGTGTGTTTGTTTTGTTTTTTTTTAACAAATTGAAGGTTTGTGGGAGCCCTGGGTAGAGCAGGTCTGTTGGCTTTTCATTTTCTCAACATCATTTGGTTGCTTTGAGTTTCCATGTCACATTTTGGTAATCCTCACAATATTTCAGACTTTTTCATTATTGCTATATTTGTTATGTTGATCTGTGATCAGTGGTTACAATTTACCAAAAGCTCAGATGGTGGTTAGCATTTTTTAGCAATCAAATATTTTTTTTTTAGATTTTATTTATTTTATTTTATTTTATTTTATTTTATTTTTTTTAAAGATTTTATTTATTTATTTGACAGAGAGAAATCACAAGTAAGCAGAGAGGCAGGCAGAGAGAGAGGAGGAAGCAGGCTCCCCGCTGAGCAGAAAGCCCGATGCGGGGCTCGAACCCAGGACCTGGGATCACGACCCGAGCCGAAGGCAGCGGCTTAACCCACTGAGCCACCCAGGCGCCCCAGATTTTATTTATTTATTTGACACAGAGAGAGCACAGGCAGGGGGAGTGGCAGGCAGAGGGAGAGAGAGAAGCAGGTTCCCTGCTAAACAGGTAGCCTGATGTGGGGCTCAATCCCCGGACCCTGGGATTTAGGACCTGAGCTAAAAGCAGATGCTTAACTGACCTAGCCACTCAGGCACCCTAATAATCGAATATTTTTAAATTAAGATATATGCATTGTTTTTTAGACATAATGCTGTTACACACTTAGTAGATTATACTGTGAGTGTAATGATTATATGCACTGAGAAACCAAAAAAACTCACTGACTTCCTTTATTGTGGTATTTACTTTATTGTGGTGGTCTGGACCCAAACCCTTAATATCACTAAGGTATGCCTGTACTTTACTTGGCCAAAAATGTTTCTAAGAACATTGAAAGTGATACAGGATTATTATTATTTTTTTAAGGTTTTTTTTTTTTTTTTAATTTTAGAGAGAGAGAACATGAATGGGGGGAGGCAAAGGGAGATGAGGAGAGAGAAGCAGACTCCCTGCTGAGCTGGAGCCTGATGTGGGGCTCCATCCCTCCATCCCAGGACCCTGAGATCATGACATGAGCCGAAATTAAGAGTCGGATGCTTAACTGACTGAGCCACCCAGGCGCCCTGATACGGGATTATTAATAAAATTCTATATGTACAGATCGTGCATAGTGCCTGATAGTCATTAAAATGTATGATAATTTCCAGTTACTAGGGCTACTCTTACAACTGCCAACACTACAATTAATATTAATACCATCATTTTACCCAAAGAGCTGCTAAGGATTATTTTTACCTGTGAGGATGTTATCAAGAAGCTGAACATTATGAAGATTATGCAGAAAAATTTTTAGTCTGAATAGTGACAGTTTTTCCCAAAGGAGGGTCTGCCTGTTGGGGAAGATAGCATTGCATCCTGGTGTATTTTGTCCCTGGGCTCATGACCGCATCTTTATACATGACTTTTTTCTTATTTGTAAAATGTTGTGCTAAGTATTCAATGAGAAAAGTTTTGCAAAGCGGTTAGCACAGAGTAGGTATTCAATAATTAGTGGCATTTATATGGATACAAAGCTGAACTTACCTTCTCAAACACGCCAGCCTTGACGCAGAACCCTGCCTTATTTCCTTGCCAGCCAGTTCTTGGTGTAGGTGCCCCTGTGGCTTCAACCTCCTGACCCACAGCTCCGGTGGGTTGAGCATGAATGTGCCTGCTCAACTCCCCCTGGCTGGGGCACCGCCAGGCAGGAGGCAGCCCGGCACTGTGAGATCAATCATGATGATTCTAGGAGGAGTTATTGGTGAATTAGTGGAATGCTCTGAGGGATGGTCCAGATGGAGGTAGGTGTAAAGGAGAACTTGGCTGGGTGGAGATGTTTTTACACAACATATTGATCTCCTTGGGATGGGAGAAAAAAGAAACAGCAGCTCCTCGACACCCTCCCAGAATGGTGGGTGGGAGAGGACAGGTGGGAGTCTGTGGGCCCCCTCAGCTGGCTTTTTTTGGATGTACCATCAGGTACTGAAGCTGCATTCCCACTGCTCCCCCGGCAATGCAAAGGGCAGATTACTAAGCAGGGCTGGGCTGGCAGTGAGCTACTCTCTGTTTTCTCTCGGCGGCTGTGGCGTTCCTGGAGGTATGTGGTGCAGATACTCTGGGAGGGGGTGACGTTCAGGGGGTGATGTGCCCACAGACTGAGCTCAGAACAGAGAAGTATGGCTGAGAGTCCAACCCATGGCTCCCCAGGGCCTGGGTTGTCTTCCTCTGATGGCCCCGGAAATAGTAGGGGACAGGAGTAGGGTAAGCCTGGACATTTGGGGTGAGGGATGCTGTCACAGCTAGGTCCCATCCATGAAGGTATCGCCCGGATCTGCCCTTGGGAGGATACAGTTCTGCTTCCAGCCTCGGTTATGCTGCCCTGCTGTGATCTATTATCTGGGAAATCCTAGGCCATTCACTTCCCACCTGGGTGTCTGTTTCCTAACCTGTAAAATTAGAATTGCAGGTGTTTTAGTGGAAGGGGTCAGGAGATGAACTAGGTTTTGATTCCATACCCATCACCATGTGATCTCGGACGTCTGACTTGGGTGATTGACTATCTTTAAAATGCCCTTGCTTCCCCCTGGGACCTGGGAAGTGCCAATGAGAGAATGGTCTAGCAGGCTCTGGAGAGGGGAGAGAGTTAAGAGAAGGGGCTTCCTTGGGGGGAATATCTGCTTCCTTTCTAGGGTGGGGGAACTGTAGCATGGACCATGTAAGTCTTGGGAGTTCCCAGCCTCTCCCAGGGGGCCTCCTGGACCAACTGGCCTGTATTGGAATCTGTTCAGCCCCACGGGCAGGTGCAGGACTGTGACTTGGAGCACAAGGGAGACAGGTTACTGCTCAGCAGAAGGAGGGACATGCTGTCAGAGCAGCCTAGGCTTGGGGGGGGTAACTTGTATTCATCAGGGAGTCCGTGCCAGGCCCTGTGCTAACCACTTCCCCTCAGCATCCTGCTTACTCAGTGTCTCGACAGCCAGCCCTGCACAGGTGTAGACCAATCCCATGAGGTGGTTTTTTTTTCTGGCTGTAACAGGATCCCCTTGGGTTCAGGCTTTAACCTATTCATCATCAGGTTGTGGAAGATCCAGCAATCTAAGGAGGGAGGGGTTAGGGTAGGGGGGTTGCCAGGGGGCTGATAGACTTAGGGTCCATGATCGGGTTGAGCTGTTGAGGACCGACTTCATATTAGCTCTGAAGTTTGCTGCCGCCATTCTCCAGGACACATAGAAGAAATTGAGGTCCAGAGCAGTTCAGTGACTTTGCCAAGGCCACACAGCTAGTCCACTGGGATTTGAACTCCGGTCTGGCTTAAGGCATCCAGATGGGGATAATGATACCAGTGAAGGCTCTGGAGTTGGAAGTGGTGAGAGAAAATGGCGTACGGGGCTGCCTCAGTGGCCAAATTGCTTGGCAGGGTGTTCTGGCCCACAAGACCACC
Source organism: Enhydra lutris kenyoni (assembly GCF_002288905.1). Taxonomy (NCBI): domain Eukaryota; kingdom Metazoa; phylum Chordata; class Mammalia; order Carnivora; family Mustelidae; genus Enhydra; species Enhydra lutris. The sequence continues at coordinate 30,916,962 of NW_019154096.1, read as the reverse complement.
ATGGGGGTTCCTCGGTGCTGGTGGCCAACGGTAAGTGTGTGAGTGTGTATGTGCATGTATGTGTAGGGTGTAGCATACACAGTACCTGTGAGGAGGCTGTGGAATGTAGCTTGTATACAGTGTGTGAGTGTGTGTGGAGTTGTGTGAGTATGTGTGTGTAGAGTGTATGAGTGTGTATGTAGAGGATCTGAGAGTATCTGTGTGTGTGTGGAGTTGTGTGAGTATGTGTGTGTAGAGTATTTGAGTGTGTGTATGTAGAGGATTTGAGGGTGTCTGTGTGAGTGTGTGTAAAATGCTTCCTTGAAGGCCCCACTCTGCCAGCAGCCAGTGCATCCATCATCATAACAGAAGTCTGTTGCATTCCTGCTGAGCCTGCCAAAAAAATTAAGGGGGAAGGGAGAGCCATAAAGAACATTCGAGCCAGCAGAGGAACAGGCAGCGCTGTGTGGTCTCAGTGGCCCATTGTGATGATTTGGGTGACAGTGGGGCCAGCGGTGCCACTAGGACTCTAAAAGCCTCCTTAGGAGCTCGTACATTCTTAATAACAGATTGTTCCCAGTTTTTCATGTTAGGGAGGTTTTTTTTTTCTTTTGAAGATTATTTCTTCTTTTATAGGCAGACTAGAGAGAGGAAGAGGGGTGGATACAGATGGCAAGAGAGACTGAAAGATTTCAGGGATCATCAAGTAAATTCTGACACTCTCAGCCAGAACAAAGAATTCTGAGTAGTTTTTACTTTTTTGTACTCATGGGAGGATCTTAACATGGAAGACCCTCTCCAAGCCAGCTCACATATCTCAGAGCATGAAAGAGCCCTTGTGAGGCCCTGCGCTAGCATCTGTAGACGGTTTGGGGAAGGTGGGCCTGGGGGAAGTTGGTGAGGATGAGATTTCTCCCATAGCTTGGGCCCTGCAGACTCACCTCGATTCTACTGAGTGGCTGGCCCTTGGGGCAGAAAGGACCGTCCCTTAGGCTGGCATCTGGTAGGGCATGGCTTAGGATGGACCAAAAGCAAGGCATTTCCTGCCAGTGAAGTGAGAAGTGAAGGGGGGAGGGTGACGGAGGGAAGCTAGGTTCTAGAGAGAATTCAGAGATCTGGTGGGGGCTGGTGTTAGGGGACATGGTTCCTCCCATCTGTGGGGTTCTGTGTATTCCCTTGGAGATTTTAGAATCAGAGATACTACCATTTAGGGCTGTCTCCTGGAAACAAAGAGGAACATAAAGGAAGAGGGGGTGCCTTTAAAGGAAATGCAAGAAGGCCAGTAAGCTTTTTCGGAATTCCTGCTCTGTGCCAGGCTTTCTACTAGGTTGTGCAGATGGCTCAACGATGAAGAAGACCCAGCCCATGCCCCTGGGACCTCACCCTTTATGCAGTGGCTTTGAGTTTTGTTTTCTGTTTCCTAGTCATTGGGTGTGTTGAGTTATGCATCCTTTCTGTATCCAACAGGAAGCACTCTCAAGTTGGCTGTTGAGAGAAGGGTGCAGATTTGGCTGTGTTGGGGGGAAATAGCAGTGCTACGATTTGTTGAGGATCTACTGTGGTATTCTAAATAGTTGGCTTGTAAAGTCCAGATGATGACTTTGTCAAGTGGCATTTTTTTTTTTCTCCAGTCAACAGATGTTACAGGGTAAATGGTAAGAGCATGGGAGATAGATCACCTGGTTTCAGTCCCATTCTGCTGCCAACTAGCTGTAGGACCCTGAGCAAGGTACCTTCCCCTCTGTGTCTCCCATTTCCTTATCTCTAAGGTGGGCGTGATAGTAATAGTACCTACTGCTCTTCTCATAATAGCATCATTGCAAGGAAGGATGAGTTCTTAGATGTAAGCTTTAGTATCTAGTACATTCTCGGTGCTTAGGAAACGTTGGTATTCCTATTACCAGGGAGGAGATGGAAGCTTGGTGTGAGGTGAGGTGACTTGCCAGTGATTACTTACCAGTACCTAGTGGGGCTGGAAGTTAAATCCAGTCTCAGGGGGAGGTAGAGGGTGAGGGTCATGCCCCAGCCTTGACCTCCACCTCTTGTGACCTTACCAACTAGATAAGGAAGAAGAGTAGGGTTCTTGACTTTTGAAGTGACGTCTGCTAGAGAGAGAAAAGGCCCTTTGTTTTAGGGGACTCTTGATCTTGGTGGCGGTATTTTCAGTGAGCTCTGAACAACATCAAGAAGAAAGAGCACAGTAGGATAGCCGTCTGGGAAAGCCCATGTTCTCTGATTTTTAACAAGAAAGGGTGCTGACTTTCTTTTGCTCCTAGATGCCAACTACCATGCCCTCACTTGGGGGAAAATTCTAAGCCATTGTTTCTAGACCAAGAGGTCATTGTCAAACCAAATAATTACACAAAATGTAACTGCCAGTATGTTTCCTTTTCCTTGTCTTAAAAAACAAAACAAAACAAAACACAAAAAACTGAATTAAAGCTTCTTCTATCTATGTTTTTCAACAGAAGGGTGATAAACTTTCTTTTAAGCTTTTATTTATTTGAGAGAGAGAAAGAACACAAGTGAGGGCATGGGGCAGAGGGAGAAGGAGAAGCAGACTCCTTGCTGAGCAGGGAGCCCAAAGTGAGGCTCGATCCCAGGACCCTGAGATCACGACCTGAGCGGAAGGCAGACGCTTAACTGACTGAGCCACCCGGGTGCTCTGGGTGATAAACTTTTTGAATCAAATTTGTTAGGCTTTGAGCAGTGTTGGGTAGGAGTCACATGGTGTTCATTTTGACTTTGACTCCTCATAAGACTTTTCTGGCGCATTGGTGTTTTCCCTTGGAATCAAGACCCACTTTGTGAACTGATATGTTGTTGATATTGGAAGTGTGTATATGTGGGCCAGTCTCAAGAAATCATCATAATTTTATGCCTTAATTCCCTGACACTTGGTGTGTCACCCTGGCACTTGGGTGAGCTCTACAACCCTTACAGTGTCCCTGTGGCTTGTAGATTTAGGTCATAGGTACAGGTGTGACGCGGGTATAGTTGTAACTATAATTTGTAGATGTTGGTTGTAAGTGTAGGTTGTAGATGTAAGTTGTAGGTTATAGGTGTAGGTTGTAGGTATAAGTTGTGGTTGTAAGTAAGAAATAGAAACAAAAGGCTTTTCACTTCTCAAGGTCACATGCCATGGAAACAGATAGCCCTAAACCTAGAACCCACATCTTTTGATGCCAAGATCCCTGATCTTTCTGAGTTTATGTTCCTCCATGAGAAATGGTGAGATGTGCTTCAAAGGTATTGTTTATATTTGCTGTTATAAATACACATAAACACAGAGGAGGGACCTTGTCTTTGGTCTCTAACCTAGAGGCCGCTATTGGTTTGATGCATTTCCTTCAAGCCTCTTTGTACAGATTTTCAGTGTTACTTCCTTAGCTGTGATCGAACTCTATCCGATTTTGTATCTGCCCCCCATTACTCTAATAAACATACTCTGTGCTGTTGTAAGTCTGTAAACCTTTTTTTTTTTTTTTTTTTTTTTTTAATGACTGCATGCTGTTGAGGATGGCTACACCACCATTTCTTTGTTAGCCTTCCTCCAGTGTGGGATGTTTAGGCTGTTTGCAAAAGTGTGTGGCTTCATAACTAAGATAACAACAGTCATCTTTGAGCTGTTTTCCTGAAGCTGGTATCTTTAGGTTTCCGGGGGGAATGTGGGGCTGGGTGTTTTCCATGCCTAGGAGAGGCTGGGGAAGGCCTGGTAACTCCCTGATGGGAAGCCTGGCCTGGGTTTACACAGCTGCCACATTCAAGAGTGCCCTTGGCAAGGACCGCAGGCCCAGAAGCCAGCACTGGGTAGTGTAGTGGGCCAGCCCTGGGGTAGACGGAGCGATAGAGGGAAGGGTTCTCCTTTCTTTAGGCAGGAGTAAGGACATGCAGGCATAGAGCTTAGGAAAATGGATGCCTTTCAGAGATTTGGATTTATGTATGTATGTATGTGTGTATATATTTATTTTTTAAGATTTTATTTATTTATTTGAGAGCAAGAGAGAGAGAGCATGAGTGGAGAGAGGGGCAGTGGGAGAGGGAGAAGCAGACTCCCTGCCAAGCAGGGAGACCGACCTGGGGACTCGATCCTAGGACCCTGGGATCATGACCTGAGGCAAAGGCAGACACTTAACTGACTGAGCCACCCAAGTGCCCACAGAGATTTGGGTTTATAGAGCCAGTAGAGGTGGGCATGGGGTGGGAAGGAACAGCCATACCCCTCTGGTATTTCTGCCCTGAGCTGTCAATAAGCGATAGGCAGTTGCCTAAGCAGGGGACAATTGACCCTGCTTTGTCAGGGCTTGGGAAATGCTACTTGGTTCTCCTGAGAGGGATCTTGGAAGGTCAGTGACTAGAGGAGTGACCCCTTCATAGGACTGGGTGAATCTTAAGGGGGAGGGATGGTGGAGAAGGAAGGGAGGGCTTGGCATGAAGAACGGTGAGGAGTGAGTAGGATATGGAAGAAAGACTGGCCCCATCACTCAAGGAGGTTATGATCCTCTGGAACCCTTCTTCTAGCCCTGGATGTTCCCAACTCTGGGATGCCTTTCCTCTTTTTGTTTGTCTTATTTTTGCAAATTAAGCAGTCAGATCCAAGAGAAGTTAAAATATTTGTGTCACCCTTGAGTGGGGATGGAAAACTAGACCAGAGCACTCCAGCATTCCTAGTGCCCTGTCCACCATGTCATGCAGCCCCCCCCCCCCCCCCCCCGTGTCATTACATGCATTGGCTTCTGTTCCCGTAGGCTGTCTGCTCCTTGGGGAGGAGGGGTCAGGGTTGTGTCTTCTCTTATTGAATCCCCACATGTGTGACATGACCCTGTTAGGCTCAATGGACATGTTAGTAACCCTGAGTAATTTCCCAGGGTGAAGAAGGCAAGGGCCTGTCATGATGTGGGTTGTCGGCCTGTGTTTGTTGAATGCATGAGTGTTCATCTGTCTATCAGAAATGCACATGCAGGGACGCCTGGGTGGCTCAGTTGGTTAAGCAGCTGCCTTTGGCTCAGGTCATGATCCCAGCGTCCTGGGATCGAGTCCCACATCGGGCTCCTTGCTTGGCGGGGAGCCTGCTTCTCCCTCTGCCTCTGCCTGCCATTCTGTCTGCCTGTGCTCGCTCTCTCTCTCTCCCTCTCTCACTAACAAATAAAAAAAATTAAAAAAAAAAAAAAAAAAAAAGAAATGCACATGCATTCTTTCTACAAATAGACCTCCTATCCCTGCCGAGGAGAAAGTTCTCAACAAGAGTCATAGAATTAATTAATTACAGATGGTAGAAGAGCCAAGGAAGAGAGTGGTTTCAGGTTGCCGAGAGAACATACGCAAAGGGACATGGTCGAGTTTGCGAAGCATCTATCAGCATCACCCAGAATCCCTGGACTCAGAAGTCAGCCCCCCCCCCCCCCCCCCCCTAGGAGAGGGTTTTATTAAAATAACTAGATTTTTTTCCACTTGGACTTGGGTTTTGTTCTGCTGTTGGCCTGCTGGGTTACTTTCAAAAAGTCATTTGCTTTTTTATGTCTTATTTGCTTTATCTATAAGCAAGAGCTTATATGAATGAAGAGATTGTGAAATTCTGCTGTAAATAATCAAACTACCTCGTTGCCTCTACCACTACCACCATGGTGAAAACACACCAAGAAGATTCTAACCGTATCTTAAAAACAGTCAGTGCATGCAATATTTTAGAGTTTGTGTTTTCTCTTTTGCACAGGGTTTGGCCATTGGCTAGTTTCTGATGAGTGAGGCTTGGAAGGAAGTGTTTTCTAGGCTTCAGTGAGTTTAAAAAAAAAAAAGACCTGGGAAGAAATATATTGACCCTTGCTCCTTCTTACCCAGCAGGAGCACACTTTGTGTAGGGTGTATCTCTTTTTTCATTTGCTTTATTTCAGTCCCTCATGAACTGCCAGCCTCTTGCCCTCTTCACTTGGTCAGATGGTCCAGGGAGCCCAGTGCCTTGCAGGGAGTACCTTTTGTACACATTGTGGGGAGGCTCAAAGGCATCTTGTTGAACTCGAATGATGTGTTATCACATGCCTGCTTGGGGAATCCTTGTGCGGTTGACATACTGCACAGCACACAGGGGGCTTTGCATCAGGCTGAAATGCGTGGCAAGCCTCTTCTCTCTCTGAGCACCAATTTAGTGCATTTCCCCCCAGTTGCTGCTTTCTGTAGGAGATTATTTCTGATGCATATTGACTGGTGAGTGGAAAATGCTTCAGAGGGATAATGAGCTGCATGCTTTTCCTCTTCATTTTTCTTTGTTATTGTTGTTGAATTCATACGGCTCTCCACTTACACTTTATTGATTCCTGAATTTAGGGGATGGCCCTGTAATTGACAATTTCCTCTATCTAGCCTGAGCAGAGAGGAAGACTGTATCTGTGGATGCCGGCGCTGCCGGAAGCTGTGTGATTCCAGGACCCAGGTTCTTGCCTGAAACAGGGATGCTCTGTCCAGCCCTGGCCCCACACAGCTCAGTGTCCTTGGGAAAGTCCCTTGTTGTCCCTTTCCTGGCTCTGGCTTTTTTTCTTGCCATCCTACCAGGGGTCAGACCAGATGCCAATGAAGGCTGGCCTTCCCAGTTCTCACATTCTCCAGGCTGGGATGGAAGCCCTTTTCTTTGGTAGCTTGCTGTGCAAAAATCCGGGCATTCTTGCATTCACGGATGACACCACTGACCCCATGTGCTCTTGCCATTGTTTTCCCAGGAGGCCTGATGAATGTGTGCTGACTCATATACATGCACAGCCAGAGTCCCTTGTGACTAAGCTGTGCATTTTCAGGAGGGCTGGCAGGGCCACTGGTGCAGCCTTTGGACTGGGACAGCCTGAGCCCAGCGTGCCCAGATGGGGAATAGCTGTGACCTTGCTGGTGTGGGGGAGGGGCACCTGCTCACGGAGCTAACCGGTCTGGGCTCATGCATTACTCTTCTATCCCCGTGCTCTGGCTGTCAGCTTTGCTCATGCATAGATGAATTACTCTTGTTTCAGATTATCATGGAAAATCTTACTGTCAAGTTCTTAGGACAGGATTAAGAAGAATAGGTGATAAAGGTCATCAGCATTATTTACAATCTCTTGACTTTTACGCGCCTCTGTAGCCTACAGAGAAGCTGGGTTCTTACAGGAGTGGCAGAGACTTGGGATTTGGAAGTAGGCACAGCCCAAGTCTGAGGCCGGCAGTGGTGCTTTTGGCCGTGTCGCCTTAGAAACTAGCCTCCCCAAGGGCCGGCTTACCTTCTCTAAATCGAGAGAAAAGAGCATTGACCTAAGAGGTCTGTGGGGAAAGACCAAATGAGTGAAGACTCTGTTTTGCAGCATCCCCACGCTGGTGGGATCCTTTGAGGTGGGACGCAGACGAATTTCTTATTATAGTTATGTATTTGAATGTGCTTGTGAAAAAAATAGAGCTAGCACAAGAGAGCTCGTGCTTTTGCAGATACTACTGCTCAGGACAATGCTAATTTTAAAAAGGGGAGACCCTTGAAAGTTGAGTTAAAGACCAACGTGCAGTGAATTTCAGTGCAGGACAGGCAGACACGGCAGAAATCAGGAAGGTGGGTGGGGAGGACAGAATTCTAGGTACAATGGAGCTCCGTTGTACTAAAAATCTCAGAATACATGGTAGGAGCAGAGTCCACGTGCCTTGGCCTTCTTGTCTGGTGCTGGTGCAGGGACAGCGTAGGGCGCTGGTGTGAGAAGCTCAAAGAGGGAAGTTGCTGGTAGCCCAACTTCACACTCCGCATCCTGTAGGGATGCTGTCTGCTCCCAGCTGTGGATCTTGGTAAGTGGTTCTGGACGAGATGACCACCTATCCAGATTTTTCCAGGGCAAGTGTTAGTCATTTCAGAGTGAGAGCCCTAGAGCTAGAAGGGATCTCGGAGACCGTCTATTTCTTTCTTTCTTTTTTTTTTTTTTTAAGATTTTATTTATTTATTTGACACACAGAGATCACAAGTAGGCAGAGGCAGGCAGAGAGAGAGGGGGAAGCAGGCTCCCTGATGAGCAGAGAGCCCAATGCAGGGCTCGATCCCAGGACCCTGGGATCATGACCCGAGCCGAAGGCAGTGGCTCAATCCACTGAGCCACCCAGGCACCCCTATTTCATTTTATATTAGACTCCTGTGATGTCTTTAAAAAATGATTTTACAAACAAAAGGGCACAAAGAGGTAGTTCCTCAGGGACCCAAAAGCACTTATTGCAGTGGCTGGGACAAATCTTTACATGTCTTACCCTGAAGATCTTTCTTTTCTCTGTCCTGCTTCTCATTGTGGGCGATGGCTTCATTGTTCGGAGTATGTTCTTAGAACAGAGCCCGCCGGACCTCAGGAATGTAAGCCCAGGGACTGGGAGGGTTTCCTCTTGAGCATCCCCTGTGTTTCTCCTGCTAGGGAGCTGCTCTTTTGACTCCATGCGAAGAAGAGGAAGTGAATTTTAAAATCACGTGCTGGCTTTTTGTGGTTGTAGGTTTGCATACCTGTGGCTCACTTCCCAGGGTCTAAATTTCCTCCTCTGTCATATCGGATGCTTTGACCTCTGCACGTTTAAATGAGATAAGAGGTGGGGGAGGCCTAGTGCTTGGCTCTCTGGGTCAGTGTAGTTGAGGCCGAGGGCAGGCTGTTCACTCTAAACTGAGCTCGGGGCCTTGTGGTCCCCCAGCCCACCACTTTCCTGAGAAAGGCTCATTCTCTGGTGCCTTGAACTGGCCTGGTTACTACCTGCTTGGGGTCTCATGGTCCTTCTCCCAGGGAGGTTTTGGGGTGGGGGTGGGGTTAGATTATCTAGGCATTAAATCTCCCTTGTTTATACTACTTATTCCTTTCTCTTGATTTCTAGATGGTAGTCTGTAATTTTAACTTATTCATTCGTGTAGTTATTCTGTGCTAGGTTCTAGGGATCCAAGAGTGAATTAGATACAGCCCTTGCTTGGAACAAACTTAGAGTCAAGTTGGGGAGCAACAGTGGGATGTTTTAGAACATGGGTGCTTTGATGAGGGGCGGTGCATGGTGCCGCGGTGGTGGGGGGTGAGGAGGATCCCACTTCACCCAGTCGAGGAAGAGGTGGCTGGGGGGAGAGGGTTTCATAGTAGGCAGCACCTGAGCTGGGTCCTGGGGCATGACAGGAGTTAGAAAGTGTTCTGGAGTTGGCAGGCATGCATTCCTGGTGGAGAAAATAGCAGAAGGAAGGCCCAGAGTGGACAGACAGCACAGCTTATGTGAGAAACCAAGGGTGGTGTGGTGTCAGGAAAGGGGGGGACAGGCAGGAGAACAGGAGTGGAACTCTATATGTGACAGCAGCGCCCAGGCCCTGATCCTGGTCCCTTGGTCCCCTCAAACCCTCATCAGGTAATAGGTCTTGGGGGAGAAGGGTCTGTGTGCTGTGCCTTTTCTGGGTTCATATGTATATATACCAGAAAATTGACCATTTTTAACCATTTAAAAATATGTAGTCACAGGGTTGTGCAACCATTACTGCCATTTAGTTCCAGAATTTTCCCATCACCCCAAACAGAAACCCCACACCCATTAGTAGTCATTTCCCATGTCCCCCTTCCTCTAGCCCCTGGAACCGTGGATCTACTTTCTGCTTCTATGGACTGGCCTATTTTGGTATTTCATAGAAGTCGAATCACAATATGTGACTTTTTGTGTTTGGCTTCCTTCGCTGAGCACGACGCTTTAAGGTTCATTTATGCATCTGCACGTCATTCCTTTTTCTGGCTCAAGAACTCTCCATTGTGTGGGTATACCACCTAGTGTTGATCTCTTCATCTGCTGGTGGGCATTTGGGTCATCTCGGTCTTTGTCTCTTGTGAATAATGCCTCCGCGAACAATTGTGTGCAAGTGTTTGAGCACCTGTTTTTAATTCTTTTGGGCGTATACCTAGGAGGGCAATCGCTGGGTTATAATGGTAGTTTTACTTTTCACATATTGAGGGAATTGCTGGATTCTTGAGGGCCCATTGTAGCTTCACTCTCCGCTCAGAGCCATGCCCGTCTCATGGGTGCTGTTGGGTCCAAGCTCTGGGGAACACACTGAGCAGTTACTGGGTTCCAGGGGTGGTTTTATATACCCTCACTATCAACCCTAGGAGGTGGGTACTCTTCTTGTTCCTGGATTTCATGGGAGGAGCCTGAGGCATGGAGTGGTTAAACATCACACCCAAGGTCACACCGCTCCTAAGTAGCGGAGTGGGGATTTGAACCCAGACAGACTGTCTCCTGAGCCTGGTCTTTCTTCGACATGCCATATGATGCCTCAGACATGGGAGCATTCACAGACGAGGCTGCAGGCTGAGTCTGACTTGCACGGTGAGGCTGTGTGTGCAGCATGGAGCCCACATGAGTCCCCGGGTTTGAAGGCTGCCTCGGGGCCCACTCAACTGTACCCCCACCCTTCTTTCTATACCTTGCTTCTCCCCACTGCCCCCACTGCAGTCACTTGCCTTCCCTCTGTCCCTTTTAATATATGAAGATGGTTTATGGGCTTTTCTAGAAATACCATGGAAAGATAGTGGTGGGGATGGTCGGGGAGAGAGTGCTTCTTCATTCGATCAGAGGAGAACCCACGGGGTCCATCCATCCCGGGGGTTTTCATGGTGCCTGCCGGCTGCAGAGGTGACCCTGAGTTGGGCTGGGCTCTGGTGTCTGAACGCTGCTCCCCATCCTCCGTCACATGGGCCAGTCTTCATCTGCTGTTGTGTGAGCAGCACTCACAGAGGACACATCACGCTGGGGCTGCTAATGGCCTGCGGCCTGTGGATGAGCCTCTGTTTGTTCCCTTGGCTGAAGCTGAAGGTGGGGGACCCTGGGGAAGGGGTGGTTGGGCTTTGGAGAAGGGGAGGGCCCTCCCGAGAGATGAAGAGGGAGCCCCAAACCAGTTTGTCTTGTGGGAGCTGGCCCAGATTATGGTTGACAATACAAATTTGGGAGCATGCCAGGGCCATATTAATACTGCATGAGGCCGTAAGGGGACCGCAGGCTTGAAACCGGAGCTCTGGCCTAGAATGGAACTGAACAGTGGGCCTTGTCTTAAAGGGACATGACGTGCTCCTGGAAGCATGTGCAGCATTATTTCCCTCTATGCTGTTTACTATATTTGCACACAATGCCCCCGCATGGGTTTAAAAAGGAAATGACAATGGAAGATGGGAGGCGTTTTGATTGCTCATGGTGGCATCATGTAAAGCTCATTGACTTTATTTTTATTTTTATTTTTTAAAAGATTTTTTAAAATTTATTTGACAGACAGTGAGAGAGGGAATACAGTAGGGGAGTGGGAGAGGGAGAAACAGACTCCCTGCCGAGCAGGGAGCCTGATTCGGGGCTTGATCCCAGGACCCTGGGATCATGACCTGAGCTGAAGGTAGCTGCTTAATGACTGAACCACCCAGGTGCCCCAAGCTCATTGACTTTAGTTATCATTTCTTTTGTTACCTGGGCGAGAGGTGGGGGCTTGGAGAGGGAGACAGGAAGAGAGGAGGGAACCTGTGTCTCTCTCTGATACTGTGCTAAAATCTATCTCAGCTAGTCAGCAGATTGAGAATTCTGGGACTCATTCACAGGTAGAACAGAACGAATAATAACACTTTGCAGGCTCAGAATCACCAACACGACACACCGTTCTGCCAATTTTGATTCCTCTGCCCTTTGTGCTTGCGTTTGTGGCTGTGCTCACTGTTTCCATGGAGAAGGGCAAGTCAGTGCTGCTTCTTGGTGAATGTGCAGGCCACTTGCATTTGTCTGGAAACCAAGCAGCTACAAAGTATAAGTATCTGGATGAGGAAGAAATAGACGAGATCTCAGGGATTTATCCGAAAGGGTGACCTCCATTCAGATGGTGTCCTAGACGTGAAAGGGATTCAGCTGTGTGGAGTATAGTTTTAGTGGTAAGTGTGTTTCAGAATTTTTTCATCCTTTTCAATTTGGTGGTCCACTACAGTAGCTAGCATGCGTTTGGGTGTGAGTAGTGGGGACCACAGACTCAAGTTGGCTTACACGGTCAGGAAGTGCATTTCCTGCAAGTAGAACAGAGATGGGTGGGGGTGGGGGCTGTCTGGTGTGGATGGGTCTGGCTGAGTGAGGTCTGAGGTCATGGCTCCTCCTCAGTAACAGCTTCATCCTAAATCTCATTTGTCTCATGGCTATAAAATGGCTGCAGCAGGTCCAGGCATCGCATCCTGACACCACAATGTCCAGAGATGTGGTGGGACCGTCTCTTCTGGTGAGGGCTTGATAGAGGGAGGGACATTTCCTGGAAGTCTCCCAGCCAATTCTCCATCTGTTCTGTAGGCCAGTTCCCTGCCACTAAGTCAGTCAGTAGCAAGTAGAATAGGGATGCTTTTAGATGTAGACCAGACAGGACTCAGGAGCTGAGAAGGGAATTGGCCCAGCTTACCTGAGGCCCAGGGCAGTGTAGAGAAGACGTAGGAACCTGAACAAAATGGGGCCATGCTATGAAAGAAGAAAGGGGTGATGTCGAGCTCTCTCTTGCACTCACAGATAGCAAAAGGCAGCTCCCATGTACCTGGATGCATAAGGCATTATAGAATGCTCGAACCTGGGAGAGAAATCAAGACGATCTGCTCCAGTCCCTTTGTTTTACAGATGAACAGAATGGGGCCCCAGGAGTGGGGTTGACTTGCCCAAAGTCTCCTGATCCACCCTGGAACCCAGGCTCCAACCGTGTGGACATGCGTGGTGGTTGGGGGTGTTCCAGCTGATCTTACACTGTCAGGGCTTCTAGAAGCCATTTGTAGGGTCTGTCATTTTCTTTTAATAAATATATTGATCAACCAGGGAGTCCCTAAGTCTCCCCTATCTGGGTGTTACGAGCATAAGTACAGTAAAGAAGCCTTAAGGCATCCACAAGAGAACACATTCCAAGCCGTGAGGGCATAGCCAGAGCTGGGGATGTGTTCTCTTCTGGGGAGAGTTCTCATTTTTCATCTCATTATCTGATTCCAAGGACTTACAACTGCGTCTGGAACACAACTAGTACTCTGCAAATGAATGTCAAATCGCATTGATTAAAACTGCACGAGGCCATGAAAATGTTAATTGAATCTTATTTTAACCTGTACAATGTAGGTATAAAATGAAGTCATGCTAAGGATCCTCTAGACAGGATTGTCCAAAGAAAAATAGGCCATCCTGAGAGCGAACGTGTCTAGCCTTATTTGAGGACTGTGGTCTTGATGGCGGGTATTGACTGGGCTAGGGAATCAGGCAGTGATGATGGCATAGCCCGCTGGTGTTGAGGGAGGCTGGAGCTCATGTCCATGCAGGTCATCCATGACTGTCTTTGGCCACGGGGTCTGGAGGAAATGTGTCCTCTCCTGCCCCCTCCTTAACTCTCAGGGCACTTCTCAGAGCCTTCGCTTACCATAAGGGTGGCTCTGGTTGTCCATTGTGGCCTGGTGTCAATTGCAAAAAAAAAAAAGAAAAAGAAAAAGTGAGCGGGGAGTAGCTTGTGGACAAGTAGACCCAGATCCTTTGGTCCCTAGATGCCATCCTAAATAAGGCGAAATAAGTAGCCCACAGCTGTGTCAGTGTGCTTGGCATTTTTGTTTTTTCTTCTAGAATCAGGTCACCAGGACTATAAATCATTCAGAACCCAGAACACCGGTGACACACACCATCATGTTGAAGTTTCTAAAATCAGGCTCTGTTTCCTCTGCCATCTTGAGAGTGTCAGAAACTCCAATACATTTGAAGGTTCCCAGAGGAGAAAGGAATAGCCTTCTTAGTATTCTGAGAGAGTATAGTTTGCACATTCTTGGCTTCCTCAACATTCGGATTCTGGAGCCTGGTTGGCGTAGGGATGAAGCGCAAACCCCATCAAAGCTTCTCCTCTTGTCATGCCGATGGGAAGTTCTCCACATCTGCTTAATTACTCAAGCATTCCATGTCCCCCTTCGACATCTCCCACCCCCTGTTGCCTGCCTTTGTGCCCTGGAGATTTATCTTGCTATGTGCGTGGTAAGAGCCGAGTTCTCTGCAGAGTGAATTTTTGCAAAGCAAATCCCTTTCTTGCATTGACCTCACTTGGGCAGTGAAGATAAGTTTCCATGGGGGAAATATTGCTTAATCGTTTCTTTTTTACTTTTTTAATTGAACTGTACTATGATATGGAAAAAATGAACATCCCATAAAGTCTATGCATCTCCGTACCCACCCATGTGGCCAATAGCCAAATCAGGAAACAAACCATCTCCATGATTTCTTGAAATACACCCTTTACCTAGAGATAGAAGGCCCCCTTATATGTTCTTTTCATAGCATTTCTGCACACAACATACCCCGTCTGACACCGTCTGGCCTATACATTACCAAACTCAGGGAATTTCTCTCCCATGGAGGGGCTACCTGGCTTGCATTACTTATGTGTTAGCTTTGGACTTTTTTTTTTTTTAATTATTTTATTTATTTATTTGACAGAGAATGAGAGAGAGAGAGAGAGAACATGAGTGGCGAAAGGTCAGTGGGAGAAGCAGACTGCCTGCTGAGCAGGGAGCCCGATGTGGGACTTGATCACGGGACTCCAGGATCATGACCTGAGCCAAAGGCAGTCACTTAACCAACTGAGCCACCCAGGCACCCCTGGACTTTGTTTTTTATTTTTTTTTTCTAACAATTTTTTTTTATTATTTGACAGAGAGAGATCACAAGTAGACAGAGAGGCAGGCAGAGAGAGAGAGAGAGAGAGAGAGAGAGAGGGAAGCAGGCTCCCTGCTGAGCAGAGAGCCCGATGCGGGACTCGATCCCAGGACCCTGAGATCATGACCTGAGCCGAAGGCAGCGGCTTAACCCACTGAGCCACCCAGGCGCCCCTGGACTTTGTTTTTTATATGAGGATTCCTACACCTCCGTGTTAAGTAAACCCAACATATGAGAAAACTCATATTTACCAGTGAGACCAATTGAGGACAGTCTTATTTAACACTTTCATTATTTAACTCTTCTCTTTTCTTTTTTCTCTCTTCTCTTCTTTTCTTATCTATCTACTGCTTTGTCTTCTACTGTTCCTCCTTGATTGTTCCTTCAATTGGGTCAGCTCTACCCTTGCATTTATAAAGTGATTCATCTTAACAATCTGTGACTCTTCGTCGAGGGCCTACTATGCGCCAGGCACTCTGGCAGACAGTGTGTGAGTGCGGGAGGCAAGATACAAGGCCCAGTAAGACAAGGCTGCTCTCCCCAAAGCTGTGCCCCTCCTGGGGTGGGGAGAGGAGGGCACAGATATGCGCTAGCCTGACTGTGAACTTACTACATCAGTGAGACATCGAAGAGGCTGAGAGAGTTGGGGGAAATCACCCGACCTGAGGGTGGGGAGGAGGATTCTGGAGGACCGTGGGAAGGAGGGGACATTTTACATTGCCACTTGGAGGTGTGACTGCCCCTTGAGGAGACCCAGGCTCACGTTTATGATATGAACGACAAGGAGAGGAGTCTTACCGTGCTTTGATGGTAGGTGCTGCTATGTAATGCATGAAACTTACTCAGAGGGAAGGTTTTGGGTTTATTAAAGGAAATGAGAGTGCTCTGCGCTAGCGGCTCTGCAGGTTCAGAATGCCATCCAACGGGTTTGTTTAAATAGTTGGTAGCCCTGAGACCTGTTTCTCATTCCCTTGGTAGCTGGGCAGAGTTTGAATCTTTGAAGGTCGCCCTCCGAGGGTAGAGTCCGGAAGCAGGCCGGAAGCCAGCCCCACCATCTCCCTCCCCGCCCCACTCTGCCCCTGTCTGTCTTGCTCCCCTGCCAGCTTGCTGGAGCCTTGCTCCTGCGCAGGGACAGCTGGGAGGGGTGGGTGAGGGGTTGTTGCTAAGAAAACGATCCCAGCTTGCCTTGTCTGACGTGTGTGTTTAAATTAGCATCTTTAACTGCTGTTCCCAACAGTTACTCAATTTTGAAATTACTGGGATTTGGGGGTGGGGGGTGGTGTTGAGGGGGAGGGGAGGTGATTTGAAAAGGCAAGACATTTGCAGGTGTTTTTTGTTTGTTTGTTTGTTTTTACAAAGTTAAATAGAGGGAAGGCTATCAGCTGGGGGAATGGAAATCTCAGGCATGGTTGCAGACCCCCTCTGTGGAGTACAGGATCCCCCTACTTTGCCCTGAGGAGGCAGAGGTGGCCCCATGGGGCCAGTTAGGATGGCTTATGGTCCCTACGTTCTCTTAGGGTCCCCAGAAATCATGGTATTTCATGAGAATGTGGGGTGGGAACGTCTGACAGATACCTGCCCCCAAGGCGAGAGGGGTTGGGCCTTTGGGAATCTGGATGAGGTATGGGGGTGGATGTCATTCACCTATCCCGTTACCTCTCCCAAGGGGCCAGGTAGAGAGGGGGCATCTAATAATAACGATGACAATGCTAAAAATAGACAACGATAATGCTCACATTTATTGGGTGCCTCCTGGGTGTCAGGGAGTGAGCTGAGAGCTTCACATCTTTTAACTTGTGTAATGCTTACAGCTGCTCTCAGAATTGGTTCTCTGTTATCCATGGTTTAGAGATAATGGAACGGAGGCACAGAGAGGTCAAGTAACCTGCCCAGATCACTGAAGCACTAAGTGTTAGAGCTGGGGTTGAAATCCTGGTTTCCTGGCACTAGTGTGCACACCCCTAACCTTACATTTTGCTACCACTACGCATCAGGCACCAGAAAATGGAGGAAACCAGATGAGAGCAAGAATGTGTAAGTGGAGCTCAGAGTGATGTGCTGGGTGCAAGATAGGACCTCCTGTGGCTTTTTAAAGGTTGCGTTTGGATGAGGGTAACACAAAGATGGCAGTCTCTCCTGACCTCGGGGCCTTTGCATGTGCTGTCCTCTGTGGCTAGGTTATTGTTCTGCCTGCTTTGTGTGTGCTGGCTCCATTTCATCTGTCATGTCTTAGCTTAAAGCCACTGGGACAGAAAACCTTCCTGGCCATCCAATAACACCCATTCAGCAGATGTGTGTTGTATATCCATACGCATCATTCCAGGTACACTGCATATGCTAGCAAACAGACATAGACTGCTGCCTGTGAGGAGCTTAATTCTATTGTGGAGAGAGAAAATATGCAGAAAACGTAACATGTAAGTAAAATTCTGTAGTGTATGGTTTTGCTGTTCTGTTTTAGCACCTGTTTGCTCCTTTCACAGCCCTTATCACAATTTGTAATTATTTTCTTTGTTTACTTGATCACTGTCTGCCTGCCTCCCATGGTAAGTCCTTTGGGGATAGGGACCTTGGGTATCTTAGTCACCACTGTCTCCCAAGTGCCCAGCCCAGAGCCCAGCACAGTAAATGAGCCCATGCTCAGTAAGTGTTTGTTGAGAAAAATGAATGGGAAGTCAAGCTCTTGGACTTTGGGGAAATAACTAGACTGAGAAGTTTGAAAGTATTTTCCGCAGCCGAGCCCTTAGCGGTATCTTCCAAAGGCCAGGGTTGTTGGGAGAAATGATGCCCACAGGAACCTGGGGACCCCGGCTGAGCTGTCGTCTGTGCCTTTCCCTCAGGGCAGTCCTTGAGAAAGTCTCTTGGATGCCTCGCATCCTGTGTCTTTAAAATGGCGCTGCCCTTTCCTCTCAGTTGAGGACAGGAGGGAGGGTGAGGGCTGAGCTGGGTGCTGGAAGCAGAGGACCGTGTGGTATGGGGTGACCAGTGGCCTCCCTGGGTGCTGCACTTAGGCTGAGGGACAATGGAGGACACGCCATTCTCCTCTCCGTTCTTGGGTCGGTGTGGGAACTAAAGAGCACGCACCATTATCATTAGTAGTAAAGATTAAAATAGGAGCTAATGTTTAGGGAGTACTGCTATGTGTGGACACCTCGCCAAGCCTTTTAAGGGCACCCTGTCATTCAATCTTTACTAGTCCCTGTGTGGTGTGGAAATTTGCTGGTCACATGACTTGCCCAAGGTCACACAGCTGGTGGAGCTTGGAACCCAACCCAGGCCAGTCCCAGACCTCACACTGTACACCCTCAGACACGTCTCCTGGCTTGTTCTTGGTGTCCCCAAGCAGAAAGCTCTCACATTGTCAGAAGATTCCTAACTTGAGTCCGAGAAAGTATTTTTCATTCTGTGTTTCACTGAGGAAGGCCTCTCCTGTTGAGGTACTAGCAGGATTCATGTATTTTATAAACACTCGTGTTATTTATTGTTCTTGCTATTATTAATACAGGCCCCAATAACTCAGTCTTTGCGTGAGAGAGGCAGCGAGAGGGAGCCAAATGACCTTGGCTGGGATGTTAATACTCTTTTGCAGTCTCCTCTCGATTATCCAGGCTAATGGAATGGGAGGCAGTGCCCGCAAATAGTCATAAAACAAGAAAATCAATTATGTGCTCACTGGGGTGTTGACTGACAAGTAGGTACTAAGCCTTTTATGAGGCTGGCCTTCAAACACGACTCCCCTCTCTGCTGAGCTTTCAGGAGGTGCGAGATGGGCAACAGTCCATGTTTTGCGAGGCAGGGACGGAGAAGCTGCTTTTGCTCCAGACTTTGATCTCTGGGTAGAGATGGTGTAAGGTGCGGGGGGGGGGGGGGGGGGTCAGCGGCCGGGGGGGGGCTGGTGATGTTTTCCCTTTTCCGAAAGCAACTTGGGGGATGGAACGAGTTGTCTCACTCCCCCCCGGAGCGTTTCGCTGGCTGGTGTGGCCGCCTGGAAAAGGCCAGGGTGCTGTCCCGGGCCGGGCGCGGGCAAGGCCGGCGTGTCTTCGAGGTCTGTGGGACTGACGTGGCAGATGGAGTTTGAAGGGAACAGAAAGGTCACAGAGGCCTGGGACAAGGGAGCGGACGGAGCCAGTGGCACTGCCCGGTAACACTATATGGAAGATGAAATTGTAGCGTGGAGCCGAGAGATGCCGGGCCGGGGAAAGAAACCTCAGCATTTTCCATGATTAACTTTCTAATAGTAACTGTGTGTGTACAGCTAGTGCTTAGCAACGGGGAGATGATCTTCCCTGAGTGCGCATTAAGACAAGGGCACGTGGCTTCTCACCATTGTTGGCTTTCCCCCACTTTGTTTCTCTCACTGTCCTGTGGAGAGCCACCTGGGAGACCTGACCACAAGCCTGTTGTCCTTGGTGGCAGAGTAGGGAGGTGGCCGAATTGGTGTCCTTTCCCCACTGATCTGTCCCGGCCCCTGGAATCTCAGGCCTCAGGTGACCACGGTGCTCCCTCCCGGCTGCAAGTCAGGAAGGAATGGATGTCTAGCAAGCTTACCCAAAAGCTGGGGGAGAGTTCCTCGCCGGTCTCCTCGCCTTCTGTCCTGTGCTTTCCCCCTTCTCCTCAGCTCCCTCCCTCAAAACCAACAGTTTGTCTTAGATTTGTAAGCAGTCCCTGGAGAGAGAAACGGTGGGTTCACATTAGCATCCGTGACTTCCTCTGTGACCACCCGGTCCCCAGAGAAGGTGGCTGGAGAGGGCGTTGCTTAACCCAGAGGAAAGCTGGATGGCAGAATCTTGGGCCCCATGTGGCCTGTAGGGTGTTGGCCTGTTCTAGGTGCTGGGGATACAGTGGTGACACAGACCCAAATCCTCTCTCCTTTTGGACCTTATATTCCGATGGGGAGGGCAGGAACATAGTAGCTGAATGATGATTTAACTTCAGATTACCAGTTTAAGAACGTGAAGCAGGCTAAGGGGTAGTGAGAGGTAGGGATGTGAAGGGGCCTCTGTTTTACATAGGTGGACAGGACATCATCATCGCAGGGAATGAGCTTGACCTCCTTGGAAAAGGGAACTATGGGGAATGTTTGGGGGAACAGTGCTTCGGGCCTGTGGAAACAGCATCTGTGAAGCCTCTGGGGTGGGAGGGAGCTGGGCTGCCGGAGCCTTCCCCTGGCTACTCTGTTTAACTGCCCCCTCACCCGCCACTGTCCCTGGCTGTATCTCTTCCAGGGAACTGGTCACCACCCAGCGTAGCTTGGGTTTATACCTTGCTTTGTTCCCGGGGCTCACAGTCTGCTTCTCTGACTGCAGGGTCGCTGGTACCCACAGGAACGACTGGGAGGTACTGAGCATCAGTACCTTCTTGTCGGATGAGGAGGTGGATGGAGGCCTGTGTTTGGAGGCTGTGAGCAAGGCAGACGGTGGGGGAGGGGACTGGCAGGGCAGGCAGGAGTCAGAGCATGTAGGGGGCAGAGGAGTGGCAGAGAGCACTCCTTAGGTGTTTGTGTCATCATCTCACAGCCCGCCGGATGGGGTGGCCAGGGAGCAGGCTTCTTGCTCCAGGAGCCCTAGCTCAGTGGAAGACCATCCTGTCATCATACTTCTGCTTCCAGAAGCTGAGGCATTCTTATAGGATGTGCAGTTAATGAAAAAGCGCCCATACCGCACTAACGCTTCCCTCACTTTCCACAGGCTCCGGGGAATCCAGAGCTGTATTTTCAGCCCTGGTGCAGAATCACCAGGAGCCTGGACTCCTCCTGAGGGACGCTGGTGGTCCCATTCCTAGGTGCCTGAGGCACCCATGCTTGCTGTTGGCCCATTCTCCAGGGGCTGCTTGGACTGTCTGGTTGCTGCCCTGTAGTTGCCTTCTGGTCCTTTAATAGAGAAGGCCTGGGTTCCAGTTACGTGCTGTTCTCCCCACACAGCCTGCTGGAGGCCAGACAGAGGCAGTAGAGGGAGGAGTTCCTACTGAAGACCCGAGGGCAGTGGCCCCCTGGGTCCCATGTCATCCTCTTCAGCTGGAGTTTGCCCCAGGGAGAGGAAGCAGCACCTTCTCCCACCAACACACTCCTGCATTCACATATGTGCAGATGCCCCCAGGGGCACACCTGCACACACCCACACATGTGAGCCCGCCTCCCCTCATGCTCGCCTGTTTTTACACACCCTCACCAATACTGTCACCCCTCCCTCCACGCCCACACACTTCCACTCCCCAGTCAGACACATTTGCTCCCCAAACACACCTCCACAGCTGGGGGGTCTCTCGAACTCTTTGCCCACCTCTGTGCACTCAAGCCGCTGCCCTCACCTCAGCTCCCCTCATCCTCTCATCTTACCTTTCCACCGGAGGGGTTCTTGCCCTGTTTTGCGGCACCTGAGCCACAGAAATGTGATGAGGTGTGAGAAGTGGAAAGTTCTGCAGGTGTCCTGCTCACTGACAGCAAAGAAGGCGGAGGAGGCAGGGGTCCCAGCTGCTTCCTGAGCGTGTGGGGGGGGGGGGTCGGAGGGCTTCATGCTGTGCTGTTGGGAAGGATCTTACTTTCTCCTTCTTAAATTCAGTCATTTAGCCCCAGGTGCATCAGGCACTGTCCTAGGCGGTAGACATAGGTTCTGTTCTCTCGGGTTACGGTCTAGGGGTAGGGCAGACCATATGTAGGATTATTAAGTGAACAGAGTAAGTCAGGTAGTGATGGGGCAGTAGGACAAAGAAAGGCGGGTAAAGGGAAGGAAGTGGTGAGGAGGGGGCGCTTTCCTACGGGGCAGTGAGACAAGATCTCCTGGAAGGTGAGCTCTGAGCATGGGTCTGTTGAGGGCACCGTGGGAGGAAGGAACGGCAAGTGCAGTGTGTGGAGGGGCTGGAAGCAGGAGTGGAGAAAGGCCGGGAGTGGGGCCATGGGGGGGGATCACGGGGAGTTGGGGGTGTCCCTTGGATGGAACTTCTTAAACATCTGTCGCCCAAATGATTGTGGTCCCCTGAAGCCACTGGATGCATGGGCTTCATCTCGGGGGTCTTGGGTGCTCCCTGCGTGGTGCCGGCTCCAGGCTGTGCTCAGAAAATACCTGCCCCCGGGCAGCGTTGCTTGCTTCCGTTCTTGACCGAACCTCTTCTGTGTTCCGCGGTATCTGTGCTGGCTGCCGGGGGTCATGGGATGGAATGAGCCAGCCCTCCCCTTGAGGAGCTCCTAGCCCGTGAGGTGGCCAGCCGGAGACAGGAATACTGAGTGCCCCGAGAGGGATGGGCCGGGGCTGGTGAACCTGGGGGCTGGCGAGTGGCCCTGCCTAAGGGACAGCTCTCTGGAGAAGC
Source organism: Enhydra lutris kenyoni (assembly GCF_002288905.1). Taxonomy (NCBI): domain Eukaryota; kingdom Metazoa; phylum Chordata; class Mammalia; order Carnivora; family Mustelidae; genus Enhydra; species Enhydra lutris. The sequence continues at coordinate 30,895,020 of NW_019154096.1, read as the reverse complement.
TGATTCCTGAGCAGAATCTTCAGGAAGAAGAGGAATGAGCCTCCAGTGAGAGGGAAGAGGAGAAAGAGACACTGTAGGCAGAGGGGTGAGTGACAGGGATTAGGGAAATGACATCCTCATGGTATTTGGAACTAGTTTCCAGCAGCTGGGGGCTCCAGGGGTGACATGTGCTCTTGCCTTCGTGTTCTCTAAGTGCCGGGCCAAGAAGGAAGTGAGACAGGCCCCAGAGGCTGCACCCTTGAGTTGATGCTGTCGTGGGGGCAAGGCCTGTGGCTGCGTGACCCCCACTCCGATTCCCGTGACCGGGAGCACCTGACTCACCTGTTCCCTCCTTAAAGTGGTGGGAGCAAAATTTCCGGGCTTATTAGCGAAGCCTTGCTCTCTGGCTGGTGCTGCTTTTGGAGAGGCAGGCCAGGAAGACCTCCCTGGGGAGAAGTAGAGAAGGGTGGAATCCTTTGAACGTGCTCCCCAGAATCCAGTCCCTGTGTCCTCCCTTTCAGAGGGGACAGACTGCTGGTCTGCAAGTATGCTTGGATTGGCCTGCATGGTTTCAAAGTTTTGTTTTGTGCTTTTTTTTTTTTTTTTTTTGCATTAATTGCCTACATTTACAAAATGAGAGGTTTAGGATTTTTATAAAAGAACAAAACTGGATTTTTAGCTTTTCTTGGGAAAAAAAAAAAAAGATTACAGACCTTTGTGGGCCATGAATTCCCTCATGGTGACAGTTGGCAGAGCAGAGTTGTGGCCCTTGCCATGGACAGTCCCTTACTTACCACAGTCTGGTTCCTGTGGACACATAAGCTTGGACCCCTTTTTTGCATTTAGGAAACAAACACAGTTTTGTGTTTCTGCAAGTTCTCAGGGATGGCTATTGAGTCCTTAAACACTTCCAGATCATTCTCATTTCTCAACTAGAAGCCAGTGGGTGGGAGCCCCCTCTCTGTTTTTACTTGCTTCAGAGCAACTGGGTCTCACTGTATATCAAAAATAATTGGGGAGGGGGTGCCGGAGTGACTCAGTCAGCTGGGTGTCTGACTCTTGCTTTTGGCTCAGGTCATGATCTCATAAGTCGTGGAATGGAGCCCTGTGTCAGGCTCTGCGCTCAACAGGGAGTCTGCTTGAGATTCTCTCCCTCTGCCCTCCCCTCCGCACGCAACTAGCCCAGGCATGCTCTCTCTCTAAAATAAATAGACAAATCTTTAAAAAAAAAAAAAATGGGGAGACGTGGGGGTGGGCAGGTCCTAGATTGCATTGTTGGAAGACACAGGCCACATGGCCTGGCTTCTGTAAGAATGGCGTGTCCAGATGTGGGTGAAGACGTAGAAGGTCTGGAGCCCTCTGGAAACCTCAGAGCCTGAGCACGGAGAGCTCATGAGTGCCGGAGGCGGGGACGTGGCCAGGCCTCCTTTTCTCTGCCCTCACTCCCCAGCTTCCCTATCACCCAGGCTGCTCACCGAGCCAGGTCCTCAGTGAATCTTTATAGAAAGAAAGAAGGCATGATTGCTATGGTCAGGGTCTAATTAGGTGGTGATCCCTTCCTCATACCCCATAACACTGGGTCCCCTTTAGCCTCTGGGATTCACATGTGGTCATTTCCAGAAAGTGGCAAGCCTTGGGGTGGGCTGGGAGGAGGCATTGGGAATTTGCCTCTTGAGTCTTTACTGAAGTGGGGAGTCATGTTCTATTCTGTCACCTCTGGTCCCTGCTCTGAGGAGACTGAGCTCACACCACCTGGGCAGGCTGCTTTCATGGGACCACACATGGATTAAGGATCAGATGACCACCTGGGGAATGTGCCAGCTGGGCAGCCAGGACACAGAGTGAGTTGCTTCCCTTTGCCAGTACTTTCCAAGGTCTGGGGTTTGCCTGCAGCTTCTGGTGAGGCCTGGCCTCCCTCTGAGGGCAGATCAACACATACTTGGGCTCAGAAGTCTGCAAGGGGGCCCTGCTAGGCCCTCCAGACCTTGAGCAAGCCCTGATGCCCCAGTGCAGGCCGGGGGAAGCCACAGGCTGCTGGCCACTGATGGTAGTGGGGAGGCTCCGGGCCCAGGTGCTGGGCGGGTAAATGGATCTTTCAGCCTGCGGAACTTCTAAAGATAGGCTTGGGTGGTGCTCTGCTGGCACCGGGAGTGATGGGCCATCTGTGAACCACAGGCGCGCCCGCCGCCGGAGTGGAGGCCTGGGGCAGGCAGCATGGCAGTGAGAAGGACCCAGGTGCAGGAGGGGAGTAGGGCCGCTGCAAGGAGGGTGATTCAGCCCAGGCCACCCTCGAGGAGGGGCCCTTGCTGCCTGGCTGCGGGAGGACGGCAGCCGCCTGTAACTGATGTGGTTCCTATGGCTGGTTGGAGCAGATAAAGCACGAACGGAGTAGACGAATCGCCAGTGTGGCGTGTGCTCCTCTTGCCTGCAAGCCTCGCAGAGTTCAGAAAATGGCTTGCTTGGTTTCTTTCTTCAGTCACCACGTGGAGCCCCTCCACGTTCACCCCGAGTTGCCCATCCTCCCTCCCTGCCCTTTACCCTGTTTTCTTTGAATTATTTGGCTGTGAGGTGATGGACATTTTTTAAAGTTTGCTTTTGCAGCGGTGAGGCCAGGAAGCGAGGGCACGAGTAGAAGCAGAAGGGGCCGTTAGGAGGGCTACTGTGTTTTTGCTGGGGAGAGGTAAGGGTGCAGCCGTGGCTTGGATGAGATATACTGTCTCAAGTCTTAGAGGAGCCCCGTAAGAGACAGAGGAAGAAACAGAGGTTCAGAGGGTACCAATGACTTGTCCCATGGCCAGCAAGCTACAGGGCTAGCAGTGGCAACCAGAGCCCCAAGTTTAAGGGCTTGCACACTCTCTTCACCTCAGCTGTGGTGTCTGAGGAGGCCGCCTGCCTCCCTCTCACATGGCGTGATGCTGGGATGAGGCGAGCTGAGCAGAATCTCTGTGGGCCCTTGTAGCCCTTTGCTCTGGCGGCCATAACAAATACCCCGGACCTGACTGGTCGGCGAGACAACAGACATTTATTGTCCCACGGTTCTGGCTGGACATCTGGGAGCAGGGCGCCGGCAGGGGTTGGTTGATTCCTTCTGAAGCCTCTCTCCCTGGCTTGTAGCTGACCACCTTCTCCCGGCGTCTTCGCATGGTGTTCCCTCTGTACCTGGCTGTATCCTAATCTCTTCTTCTGAGGGCACCAGTCACATTGGTGTACCTTCCGAGGAACTGGGGGTTAAGACTTCAATATGTGAATTTGGGGGAGGGGATGCAGTTCAGCCCCTCCCAGCCTTTTTCCTTAGCCTGGGATTTGTGTGTGGTCTTGTTGTCCTTGAACCTTTGGGACCCACACTTGGTTTGTCTCCAGGACGATGACCAGCAGTAACAGATATTTGCGGGTGGCCGTGTGCAGGAGTCCAGCCCCGGTGCCCCAAGTGTGGGAGGGCCCAACGGGGTCCACAAAGAGAGCAAGTGTACTTTGTATAAGGCGGTGGGTGGGAGAAGGAGGGACGACAGCATCTGCCCTAGCCACTGACTTTCAGGTATCACCTGACAGCGCACAGATGCTGAGCGGCTTCCTGGATCGGGGGTTAAATAACAAAGGAACTGAAAAGAACGACCAGTATTTACTGAGCACTTACTAAGTACCAGGCACTCTCCCTCGAATCCTGTATGTTGGGATGCCAACTTGCAGCAACACAGAAATTCTGTGAACTAGAAGGTGAAGCTACATCTTAGAGGGTTTCAGTAACTTGTCCGTGCTCATTTCGGGCTGTTGTGGAGCTGGGATTTGCAGATGTGCTCTTTTTGATTCTGAAGTCTGATTATCTAACTACTATGACATGCTTCCTCCAAGAACTTGTCCCCAAAGAGAATGGCTGTTTCAAGCTCTGAGTTAGACTCAATTTCTTTGCTGTTGCTGGAAGTGCACTTGACCCTCGATCAGCCCGGAGATTGGGATGCCAACCCCACGTGTAACTTTTGACTTTCCCAAAACTTAATACCAGTAGCCTACTGTTGGCTGGAAGGCTTACTGATACTATGAACAGGTGATGAACAGCTGATTTCCTATGTTGTATGTATTTTATGCTGTATTCCTACCATTAAGTAAACTAGGGAAAAGTAAGCGTTATTAGAAAAATCATAAGGAAGAGAAAATACATTTCCAGTACTCTGCTCCAGAAAAATCTGCATGTAAGTGGATCCATGCAGTTCACACCCCCATTGTTCAAGGGTCAGCTGTATACAGATTTCACTTTGGTCCTGTGTTAAACTTGTAGGCGAGGTGTTCTTTTACTCTCTACCCCAGAGTTTGTAAAGTCTGGGTCCCTGGATGAGTAGCGCCTGAGGATTTGTGAGAGATGCAGGTTCTACTTTGGATCTCCTCAATCAGAAACTGAGGCTGCTACCAACTTGGCCCTTTCTGGGTGAACAAGTGCTCCAGGTCCTCAGGCTTGCTAACTTTTGAAACTGTTGGCTCTCATCAATCCTGACATACTCACAACGGCTCGTATTGAGAAATCCAAGGCTGGGTGTCCTTCAGGATTTGAACGCCGTACGTGGGATGAGGGACAAGGCAGCATCTCTCAGAGTCCGTTCCATGGCACGCTACCAGGTGTTATGCCAAAAGGTATCAGTGATCTGTAGGTTTCTTTACTGCAGACCCTTAAGATGGTGATTATTCTTCTACTCTTTTTGGAGATAGCTGTGTTTGTATTTCCCAAACTTATTTGACTGTTAAATCCCTTTTGTGGGGAGCAAGTAACAGGACTAATGTTTGTGAAACAATGCACTCCATACGGGCTTCTGGGGGAGATACAAATGATCAAATTGGGATCTTCACAATGATGAATTTTAATCAATCAAGTTGTGTTTACTCATCGGTATGCTGTGTTTGTTCCTGTGGCAGAAGCTGTGAGCAGTTCCAGAAATGAATAGGGATCATTACTGATCAAACACCAACTTTATGGCGGGCACATTGCAAGGCCTTACAACCATAAGGAGGTGATATCATTAGCCCCAGTTAGCAGATGAAAAATGGATTCATGGAAAGGCAAAATTGCTGGGCTTACAGGGGCTAGGTGGTGGAAATGGGATCATACCCCAGGACTCTGTGAGCCCCAAATCTCTTCTCTTTCTATTTCTATCTCACCTCATGGAGCCCGAGGAAGGAGATAGGTCGGACACTCATGGAACAGAGGAATAGACCCGTGCGTTATGCTGTGAGGTGGGACCATGATGTGCTAAGGGCAGGAGTAGGGCATGAGCTGCTCCCCAGCTGAGTTTAAAAAAACAACATTGTTTTTCTGATTATAAACATAACACCTGCCCCTGGTAGGAAATCCTGAAAATACATTTAATGTATACCCATTAAAATGGCTATTAGCCAAAACCCAGAAAATAACAAGCATGGGGAGATGTAGAGAAATTGGAACTTTTGCACATTGCTGGTGGGAATGTAAAATGGTGCAGCTGCTGTGGAAAACAGTATGGCAGTTGCTCGAAAAATTACACATAGAATTACCATACGATCCTGCCCTTTCACTATTGGATATATACCAAAAGCAAATGAAAGCAAGGACTCGAACAGATATTTGTACAGCCATATTCATAGCAGCCTTATTCACTGTAGCTAAAAGGTGGAATTATCCCAAGTGGCCACTGACGGAAGAATGGGTAAACATACACTTAAATATTATTCAGCTTTTTTTTTTTTTTTAAAGATTTTATTTCAGAGAGAGAGCGCCTGTGCGAGCTGGGGGAGGGGCATAGGGTGAGGGAGAGAATCTCAAACAGAATCCATGCTGAGAGTGGAGCCTGACACGGGGCTCGATCTCTTGACCCTGAGATCATTGACCTGAGCTGAAACTAAGCGTCACTTAACTGACTGAGCCACCCAGGAGCCCCTGTTATTCAGTATTTGTCTATCTATCTATTTATAAAAGATTTTATTTATTTATTTGACAGAGAGATCACAAGTAGGCAGAGAGGCAGGCAGAGAGAGAGGGGGAAGCAGGCTCCCTGCTGAGCAGAGAGCCCGATGTGGGGCCTGATCCCAGGACCCTGAGATCATGACCTGAGCCGAAGGCAGAGGCTTAACCCCTTGAGCCACCCAGCCGCCCTTATCATTCAGCTTTTAAAAGGAGGGAAATTCTGACACAAACCTGGACAATATTAAGCTCTGCGAAAGAAGGCAGTTACAAAATACGTGTTACGGTTCTACTTTTGTGAGACACGAAGTATTCACATTCGGAGAGACAGAAAGGAGAAGCGTGGCTGCCTGGGGTGGTGTGGGGAGACTGTCTAATGGGTGCAGTGTGTCAGTTTGGTGCAATGGAAAAGGGCTTGAGACGGATAATGATGACGGTTGCACAACAATTTGAATAAACTGAGTTATGCCACTGAGCTGCACGCTTAACATCGTTACAGTGGTAAATTTCATGTTACGTGTATTTTACTGCAATTTTTAGAAAGGATAAAAATGAAAGCAATGGTTCCTTCTAAGAGTGATCGCAGTCAATATTTTAATATATTGCATATCAGTCTCTTCTCTGTGCATTTATGTGTACATATAGATCTTCTCCCCATTTCATTAATAATTTGTTGAAAATGCTTTTTAAAAAAAGATTTATTTATTTTAGAGAGCGAGTGCAAGCACACAAGCGAGGGGAGGGGCAGAGAGAAAGAGAAAGGATCTCAGGCAGGCTCCCCACTGAGCATGGAGCCGACTGGGGGGCCTGACCTCACCACCCTGAGATCACCACCTAAGCTGACACCAAGGGTCAGACTCTTAATTGAGCCATCCGGGCACCCAGAGATGTGCATTTTAATGATGCACATTAGTTTCTCAAGTAGCTGCACTGCAGTCTGCTTAACAATCGTCCTGTTGTTGGTTGTGTAAGTTTTTTCCACTTTTTCCCTGTTTTAGGCTGTGCTGTAGTTAAGGTCTGCATATGTCCATTTTTATTCACACCACAGATTGTTTCCTTAGGACAGACTCCTAGATGTGGAATTCGCTGGGCCAGAGTGTGCATGTTTTTAAGATTCTCTGTACACATTGCCAAGTTGCTTTCCAGAAAGGTCATGCGGCTTTCGTGCAATCTCACCAGAAGTGTGTGAGAAAGAGTGTCTTTTTTCATTACCTTCCCTAAAGGGAGACTAGAGGAGGCGAGGGAGAAAGAGAAAGCCTGGGCCCTTCAGATCCCAGAGCTGGGTCTTAGCCTGTGCATTTTTTTTTTCCCCCCGGACGGTTAGTGGGCAAGCCAGGACAGGGCTGATTAGTGCTCTGGCCAGCCAGGGGTTCGAAGCCTGCCTGCGGGAAAGAACAGCCGGTTCAGGGATAATCCCTTGCTGTTGGCGCTCTGGTTCCAGTCTGGAGATTTTTATCAGGATGATTGCCAGCCCATTTCTGGGCTGAGGCAGCGCCGGCTGTCTGCTGAGCTGCTCAGGCGGGGTTCACCGGGCTTCGTGATTCGGCCCCCAGACCTCTGAAATGAGTCCCTGTGTTGCTTGTTTCCGGTATACGCTGACAGAACATTTCAAGGTGTGAGAAAACCGTGCCTACTTTCTAGCAGGCATTCTTCTGTTCATCGGGGAGTGAAACTAAGCTGCGAGAATTTGTCCTTCCCCCTGGTCTTTTATAGAGCCATTTACCTTTTAATTTAGAGGCTGCACCGCCTTTTCTGTTTTTAAAAATTATTTATTTTTTTTGTGGATTGGAGAAACAGATGTTTGCTTGCTTTAGCCCATTTGGGGAATAGTGTGCTGCTCTTTATTCTGAGCGGGCAGAGTAAACACAGGTCTGGAACGAACGGCTTATTCCTCTGGAATCAAGCTCTGTTGGCAGTGGGAGGGGCTGCGAGCTCTGAGCCTGGGACAGAGAAAAGACTGTCTCCTTCTCTCTTTCTGGCTCCCTCTCCTTTTTTCTCTCTCTCTCCACATTAAAAAATTTTCCCCCCGTGTCTGTCTGTCTTTGTCTCTCTCTCACACACACATGTGCACAGTACTTGGGAATATCAACTCTGTCTCTTTGGTGTCTTTCTGTGTAGGAAGCCCTGACAGGGTGCTCTGAAGATTTTTTCTGACTTTGGGCTGTTCTTGAAAGAGCATGTGTCCTGGCTCTCACCATGCCTAGAGGAGAGGGGCTTCCTTGAGCTGTACCTCTTGGGTGTGGAGAGGATGAGAGGAAAACAGGATGAGGCATGGGCCTGACCGAGGAGACTTCCTGTTGATACATTGAGAACTTTCAGAAGAAAGTCTAATTAGCTCTACAGATGAGCCAGTGGGGTCAGATTCACCGAAGAGGGATAGATGAAGGAGCCATGTCACCATTCTCCAAGAGGAGAAAGAATGTGTCTTTCGATAGAGACTGCGGTTTCCAGAACTGGCTTTCCCAGCCCTTTTCTAGTCTATTGCCAAATGCTAATGACTCTCCCTGTCATTGCCTGCATGCATGCCTCCTCTCCGTTGCTGCTGCCTCTTGCCCCGTCTGGGCTTCCATTGCTGCTTGCTTGGACCAGTACAATAGTCTTCCAGCTGGGTGCATGACTCTCATTTCTTTTTTTTTCTTTTCTTAAGATTTTTTATTTATTAGACAGACAGAAATCACAAGTAGGCAGAGAGAGAGGAGGAAGCAGGCTCCCCATTGAGCAGAGAGCTCGATGCAGGGCTCGATCCGAGGACCCTGGGATCATGACCTGAGCCGAAGGCAGAGGCTTTAACCCACTGAGCCACCCAGGCGCCCCATGACTCTCATTTCTGATTAGTTATACATCTGACTGCCCAATCAAATGTTCTAAATTTCAGTTGGTTATTTCACTTTTCTCATCAAATACTCCTTCATGGCTTCTAATTAGCCAAAAGAAAACAAAAAGTCCAAATATTTTTTCTTGGCATTCAGAGATCTCCTTATTTCTTCCCTGTCTTCCCACCCCTTTATGTCTCTGGGTACCAGCCCACCAAACTACTCCCTATCCCTGTCTCATGTGGTAGCTGGTTTTATCCTTTCTGCTTCCTTGTCTGTGTACTCTTAGGTCCCATTAATTCTTCACAGCCTGGGGCCAAATCCTCCTCTTCCAGGGTGCTCCAAACTAGAAATAATCTCTCTCTCTCCTCTCCCCAACACCCTCCTGCCCCATCCCCTGTCTTAAAGCACTGCTTGTTTGTACATTCTGTTACTAGTCTTGTCTCCTTGGTCTTGGTAAAACTTGGGTTCACCACTGAGTGCCCGCGTTGTCTGGGTACAGTGCCTTGCACATTACACATGGCAAACATGCAGCAGTGTTTGAGGAAGGAAATGAACAAATGACCCAGGGCATTCAGTGGTGTTCACACCTGCCCCATTTGCCCTCCCCTCACTTATACCGGTTCCAGCTGGTGAGCCACGCAGCCCAGGTACCAGGGCATTTAAGCAAGCTTGTTTGTTTCCAGGCACGTAGCAAGGGGCGGCAGGTTAGTGATTCATGAGTAGGTGGAGAAGGTGATCGCCTTGAGAGCTGCTGACTCAGCCACCAGCCGCTAACCTGGGGCTCCTCTGGGCAATGAATCAATGAGTGGATGGTGTGAATGAACAGATGGTCACACAATCTCAGGGGACCAGAGTCTCCCGGATCCATGCTTCCCAGCTTTCCAAGTACACAGCCCAGAGCCTCATGGGGAGTGCTGGAAGCCTCAGTCTAAACATGGCATCCTTTCTAAAGAACCAGTTCTTTTTGAAGGTTTGGAAATAAATATTCTTTAATATTCAATCACAGTCATCACGGGAGAAATGCAAATATGCATATATTTTAAAAGATACAATGTGACACTTTCAAGAAGCTTCCTGCCTGCTCAAGTCTTGCCTCGGGTTCTCACCTAAGCTTCTCTTGCTAGGTGGGATGTTGGTGTTCACTCTTCTCACTTTCAGGGGCTGTGATGGAAAAGTCAGCAAGGATCTGGGCTAGTTCTTTACCCCCTACCCCACCTGGTTGCTAGTTCCCCCCACTGTCTGCCACGCCATGGCTGATCTTTAGCAGGGTGTAGACTGTTATTTAAAGATTGCACAGCACAGGGTTCAAATCCCTGCAGCTGTATGGATAGATACTCTATCCTGAGGGCGATGGGGGAAGGGACACTCCCACTCTGTCTTTCCAGAGGGGAACATAGGAGTGCTGGAAACATGATAAGACTGAAAAGGACAGAGGAATGAATTACATAGCTGATGACGTAGAAACCCGTGGGCATCAGTGTGAGAAACATACTCTTTCAGAGAGGAGTATAACCTAAACAAGGGATAATCGGAAGCACTTCAGCTGTTGATGCTCCTCAGTTATATCCCCTTGTGGAGTGCCCCTCCCATGCCACACCCCACCAACCTGTGTTCCTGCCCCTCCCTGCAACCCCCACCCCAGCCCTTCATCATGATGAACTTGGTCTAGCTCTGTGTGACCTTGGGCCACTCACACATCCACTCCCTCCGTGCCTGACTTATTGAGTAAACACCTGATCCGGAAGGTTGTTGTGATGACGGCTCTTGTAAGATGCCTCGTAAAGGTTTTGGGTTTGATACCTTGTGACTAATACGGCACAAACCCTGCTCTGCTGTAGAGAATCTGTCTGCGTCTTTACAGTTCGAACCTGGCAGTGGCCAATTGTTTGCTCTCTTGGGTTTCCGGAGAAGCGGTTTAAAGAATGCCAACCGCATGCAGGCGGGGACTTGCCTGATTTGTCCCCATCTCCCTCCCCGCTGGAAGGGTGCCTGGGGTTTAGTAGGACCAGTACTGAATGGCCAGATACAGGAAGTAGATCCATTTAACATCTGGGGGCAGACAGGCTCCAGAGGATGTGCCGAGTCTCTGAGAAAGTTAGTTGTTAAAATACTGTGAATTTAATGATCTCTTCAATTGGAAATAAAGCTACCAGCCTTCTCTGGATCTTTCTTTAGGAGCCTAGCACTAAACCCTGGGTTACGTGGAATGCCCCGGCTGGGTGGCATATAGATGTGTCCAGGATATAAGTGAAGTGACTGTTCTCTCCAAGTCACTGGCACTAGGAGAGAGGTCTGTCTACTCTCTCTTTAAGGGGGCTGGACTGACTCTCTGAGCCTTGGAAGAGAGGGAGGAAAAACCTCAACATGTATGAAAACAGTGTTGGAGGGGATCAAGAAATCAGACTATGGGAAGGCTGCCATTATTCTTCTCCAGGTAGCTTGCTTTATCTGGGCCAGTAATTAGTCTCAGTCATGAGGTCATCAACTATATATCCCTTGTACGTTGCCTTTGATGTGTTTTGCTCCTATGAGTTGGACACACAGCTCCTACAGACTTCAAACCTGTAAATATGATGTGTCCTTTGTGCCTTTTTGTAAACTATATATTCGTTGCTTCAAAGAAAGGAGACCGTGAGTTCTAAGATGAAGAGATGGTAGTTCAACCTTGGAACTGTCCTTTGTATACTTCCCTGGGATTCTTGAGCTGGCCAGGTTGGTTCTGGTTTGGAAGACGGATTTTATTGTTACGCTTTTTTTTTTTTTTTTAATTTGACAGACAGATCACAAGTAGGCAGAGAGGCAGGCAGAGAGAGACAGGAGGAGGAGGCAGGCTCCCCGCTGAGCAGAGAGCCCGACGCAGGACTCGATCCCAGGACCCCGAGACCATGACCCGAGCCGAAGGCAGAGGCCCTAACCACTGAGCCACCCAGGCGCCCCTATTGTTACTCTTTTAAACCACGAAGTCTGTTACCACCCCACTCTCCATCTCTGACCTAGAGGGATTAGAGTCGACGTAACTGCAGTATCGTAGCCCCAAAGGGTCTGATTTGTCTGCATTTCGTTGATAGTGTTGCCAAGTGGTCTTGGACAAATCAAGCTAAATTGAAAAGTATGTATTATATGCTGAGGCTAATTATCATCCTTATCCTTATCTTTTCATTATAGCAACTTCTGTTTGGTGCTTGGAACTTTACCCACGTAATCTCATTTACTTCTCACAGTAACCTAGGAGGAAGGTATTAATGCCATTTCCAGGTGGGACCTCTGAAGCTCAGAGGGTTCAAGTGGCTTGCCCACAGGGTGGGGGAGGGGTAGGAATGACATTTGACCTTGGTGAGGTGGGACTTCGGGCTTTGCCATCAGACAGAGCTGGTCCTTCTCTCGATGTCTGGGGGGTATGAGAAACATATAGGTGGTGCTCGCTCCTTCCAGATCAGACACAACTGAGGACCAGCCAGGCCGCGTATGTTAAACCTGAGATCTGATTCCTCTATGGGTAAGACAAAGTTCAGAGAGAGGACTTCCTGGAGGAGAGGGCTTTGTAAGGGCCTGATGTGTGGAAGTTTTGGGGCAGGGTGGAGGAGGGGCAGGCATTTGGGGTGAAAGAAGTAACCTGAGAAAGGATTCAGAGGCAACTGGCTCAATGTGTTCTGGCCTCAGTTTCCCCAACTTCCTGGGCATGTTTAACTATGGACAAAGTGACTCACGACACATCTTCTCCATGTAAGAGAAGGGCTATCGAAGAGAGACACCTCTTGTGGCAGGAGCACAACTATCAGTGGAGTATCCAGGAGAAACTTCTCTTTTTGTGACTTTTGTCTCTTCCCAGTGACTGTGGCTGTTGTGTTTCAGGACAACCCTATGTAGTAGAAAGAAGCTTCTTTTGGCGTTCTCAGCTGTCCTCAGTGTGTTTGAGTCCTCTCTGCTAGGTTCTTCTGCTGTGTGACTTTGGGGCTGCCGCAAGCCTCTCTAGGCCCTCTGAGTCTCACCAGGCAGAGGAGACATTACACCGGTTGATAGCCTTGGGCACTTGTAGCTTGAAAATGCTCGAGCATATGATCTAATTGTGATGACACATAGTCAGCACCAGTGAAATTACTGCCACATCTCAAATCGGAATTGCGTCTTTATGAGTGGTTGTCTCCTGCCTCCTGGGACGTGTTCCTTTCACTAGGACACACCTGACTCTGGTCAGCCTAGGGAGAGAGAGAATTTGCTGTATGGCCCGAGGCCTGTCCTGCTTGCCTGTCCTGCTCCTTCCAGCTCTGGGTTTGGCACTTAAGGGCAGTGTCCTGGGGCTCCTTTGTGCACTGAGACTGGGGGAGGGGAGGGGTGTGCAGGATCTGGGTCTGCCTCTGCCCAGCTCTGTGGACTCTCCAGGGGGAGGGAGAATGGGGCTGGGAGCAGGAAGGGAGGGCGATGTGGGCCGGGGAAAGAGGCCCAGGAATGACAAGCTCAGTGAGTCACCCATCGTCTGCTTTAGCTGGAGAGAGTCAGGGAGGGGTTTATGGCTTTGCCTCACACAGCAGGGAAGGAACCAACCACAAGAAGGTCAGGGGGCGGTAGTCCTCCCTGGGCACAGGCATGGAGGAGTGGGTACGGAAGGTTCACGAAACCCCGGGGTAGGGGGCAGAAGAGCAGTGGGGTTTGGTGGCCCTGCTGTGCATCCCTGAATCAGGGCAAGAGCCGTCAGTGAGTGCTTCCCCAAAGGCACTGTGAGCGCCTTGCAGAAGTGATCTCATCGTCTCTCACAGCCATACAGAGAGAGAGAGAGAGAGAGAGAGAGAGAGAGAGGCATTCTTCTTTTTCTTCTTCTCAGTTTGTGGGTGATTAATCTGAGGCACAGAGAGGTTAAGCATCTTATCTGAAGTCACCCAGCAATGACTAAGCAGGGCCTGGGGAGCCTATGGGCTTCATCACTGCATCAGTGATTCTCAGCATGGAACTGCATCAGAACCACCTGCCAGGCTGCCCCATAGTTTCCGATTCTGGTTGGGTCCGGGTTGAGTCTGAGAATGTGCCTTTCTGTCGTGTTCCCAGGTGTGGGGTGGGGGGAGAGGGGGAAGGGACCACAATTTGAGGACCACTGTTCTATCCTCTCATCTTTCCCATTCTAGGCTCCCCACCCTGTGAAACAGGAGGGATGGAGTCTCCCACCATGAATGTTCTTTCAATTACTCATAATTATGTTTAGTTTGGGCCAATTTAATTTATGAAAGAGTGATAGCAGTTTGATAAACTCTCCTGTTGCTACTGTGTTTCTGTCCCTTGTCTCTTTTTATTTTGGAAAAGTTGCTGCTGGGGTGCCTGGCTGGCTCAGCTGGTGGAGCAGGAGACTCTTGATCTCAGAGTCATGAGTTCAAGCCCTACGGTGGATATAGAGCTTACTTGAGAAAAAAATTTGCTACTGTATGTTTTTTTTTTTTTTAAAGATTTTTATTTATTTGACAGACAGATCACAAGTAGGCAGAGAGGCAGGCAGAGAGAGAGGAGGAGGAGGCAGGCTCCCTGCTGAGCAGAGAGCCCGACGTGAGGCTCAATCCCAGGACCCTGAGATCATGACCTGAGCCGAAAGCAGAGGCATTAACCACTGAGCCACCCAGGCGCCCCGCTACTGTATGTTTTGATGCTTTCTTAGTGCATTGTCCTTGACTTTTAGACACCCATTTTGGATTATATTCCTTATCCACACAGAACCTCTTGAGTAGTCTGATGTCTTTCATCTTGAATTTCTCCTGATCTGGATACCAATGCCTCTAACCTGGCATCATGCCGTGTGTGTGTGTGTGTGTGTGTGTGTGTGTGTGATATGTATATATGTATTTTTTTATTCTAAAAGCAAATATGCTTTGACCCTTCTGCCTTTCTTCTGGTTTTCTTTCTTTTTTTTCCTTCTGTTTCTTTGCAATCTCCTTTGTCTTGCTATGATGAACAATTTTTAAATTTAATTTTATACTTTTTAAAAAGATTTTATTTATTTATTTGATAGAGATCACAAGTAGGCAGAGAGAGAGGGAGAAGCAGACTCCCTGCTGAGCAGAGAGTTCTATGCGGGGTTCGATCCCAGAACCCTGGGATCATGACCCGAGCCGAAGGCAGAGGCTTTAACCCACTGAGCCACCCAGGCGCCCCTATACTTTTTTTGAAAGATTTTATTTATTTATTTGACACACAGAGAGAAAGCACAAGCAAGGGGGTGTGGGAGAGGAGCAGGAACCCCACTGAGCAGGGAGCCCTATGTGGGGCTTGATCCCAGGACCCCGGGATCATGACCTGAGCCAAAGGCAGACGCTTAACTGACTAAGCCACCCAGGCATCCCTGATTTTATACTTTGCTTTGGTATAAGGTTAGTTCTATCTTTGTTGCACCTGGGTGGTTCAGTTGGTTCAGCATCTGACTCTTGGTTTCGGCTCAGGTCATGAGCTCAGGGTTGTGAGATTGAGCTCGGTGTCAGGCTCTGCGCTCAGTGTGAAGTCTGTCTGAGATTCTCTCTCTCTCACTCTCTGTCCCTCCCCCAACTTATGCTCTCTGCCTCTCTAAAATCAATCAGTCAATCAATTAATCAATCTTTAAAAATATTCTTCAGTCATCTTTTGCTAATGGTTAATGTACAGAAGGAAACAGCAGCTCTTGACTCTCTACCATGTATGGTCGTAACTTTTCCCTCTTCTTATTCCTCTACTCCTATCATATTACATTCATATTTTTATTGTATATTCTGACACTTTAAGCCTCTACTGTATTACTGCATTTTATTTGTTTTTACATTTTACCTTCTTTTTAAGGAAGCTTAGTTTTTAATTTATTTTGTTTCGTGATACGTCACAATTATAACAATTGAGAACTAATGGATCTTCATGTTCATTGCCAGATCTTTATTACCAGAGGCATTCCCATTATTGGAGCCTTTACTCTGATTAATATCTTTCTCAGACGTGTGAGAAACATAATGCCTATATAAGCTTCTAAAACATTTATTCTGATTCATTGCACCTTGTTTCTTCCCATGTCGAGGACAGCTTAGCCCTGTTGCTGGGTTTTGCTGGGGAGTAACCCACTACCAGCCTGAGTTTTCTTCCTTTCCTAGGTTGTCCATCATCTTTTGTTGGGAAGCTTACACCTCTTCACCATGAAATGAATAAATACATAGTAGACCCTGGGTCATCCGTCAGCCTTTCAATCTTCAGACCCAGTTCTGTCTTCAGTATTGGAAAGTTTTCTTGCATTTTCATAAATTTGCTGTTCAGTATATTCTGAATTGATTGCCTATCCTTTTTAGCTGTCATCTTTTATATAACCTTAGATGGTCTTAGATGTCATAGTATTTCTGCTTATGTCCTTCTTCCTCTTTATTTTGGGAAGGCTGTTTGTTTATTTTTAAGATTTTATTTATTTGCAAGCGAGCGAGCAAGCGAGCACGTGCAAGAGCAGGGTGAGGGGCAGAGGGGGAGGCAGACTCCCCACTGAGCAGAAAGCCTGATGTGGGATTCAACCCTGGGACTCCAGGATCATGCCCTGAACCAAAGACAGACGCTTAACCGACTGAGCCACCCAGGTGCCCCTCGGGAGTGCTTTTTAAATTTGTCCTTCACCACCCATCTTGTTTCAGAGATGTGTCCCCTCGACTCTTATTGCAGACATGGAATGGATGGTTCCTCGGTGCTTCAGTTATCCTCAGAGTTATCTTTTCCTGAGCACCTACTATGCTGTAGGCACTGTGCCAAGCATTTGGTACGCATGACCTCAGATGAGCTTTAGAACAAGGCTGAGAGACCTGTGCTTTGAATATCTTCCCTCTGCAGATCCGGATCCAGATGCTCAGAGAGATGGAGCCCTGCTCAGCCTCCCCCGGGTGGTGAATGCTGGGGCCAGGGTTCACAACAGGGCCTGTGCCCTTGGCCTTGATGGTCCACCACCTTTCCAACCAATGATTCTTTTCAAATCTCTTCTTCACTTTGAGCACTACAGTCTCTGCTTTCTGTGTTTTAAGAGTGCTTCTGCAGGTCTGGTGGGAGGATTTTTGTGTTTTCCATCCATTAACATGGACGGTGTTTGCCTGTCTATAAGGAGGATCCATTTCCTGGGTCCCGGTGCTGTCCACTGCATTGCTGATAGAATGTTTTTCCTGGCTCTTACAGCAGGGCCGTGGTTGATGAAAGGAAGTCTTGCATGACCCAGCGAACTGTAAGGCAGGGCAAGTGAGCTCCCACCATGAGGACTTCCAGAAGGGAAACTTAATCCCCGTGGTATTTCTTCCCTGAGTTTGGTGAACCCATCACACCAGGAGCCAACTGTTTGCATCTGGCTGGCTGTTTGACCTGGCCACCGTGCCAGGTACAGACTGTGCCTGAACTTGTCCTTCTTCCTGGAGCTGCCACCTGCCACAGCAGGGACAAGGCCTTGCCCCCAGCCAGTTTTCTTCTTGGTGTACCTGCCATGTGATTCCTGGGGCTTCCCGGGGCTGCTGCTGACACACAGTGCTGTCGTTCCTTGGTGACAAGAGGGAGCCAGGTGTGCTCACCATCTCTGCCCCGTTCTGTCATCCTGATCTTGGCAGCTCTGCTCTGCAGCTCCCCAGCAACCTCCACTCCTTGTAGCACGATCCTGCTGCCACTTCTGCCAAAGCAAGGCTGTCCCCAGAACTGCACTGCCCTCTCTCCTTTCTTCATTGAATTTGCTCCGACGTTCTTTTCGGTTCCTGGCACCGGGGTGGCACCTTTTCTTCGTTTCCTCAGCTGTTGTAGGTTTTCCAGGCTTGCTGTCCTTGGTTGATTGTGTGCACAGGACACTGGACAGGAAGGTGTTGCAAGCCTGTGCTTATGTCACTGCTGTCACCTGAACACGGACGCTTCCCTCTGAAGCCAGCGGCAAGGGCTTTTCTCTCCGTACTTCCCATGCTCTTGGCAGTGGGGAGGGGGTAGTCATGATTTCTTTCTGATTTTTTACCTGCTGATTGCACCTCTGGCTTTCTCCACTTCCCCCAAACCTCAGATCGTAAGTCTTAGCGGAAGACTGGGGGTGAGGCTCTGGATTTCACGCTGAGTTGGATAAACCATCACAGCCTCCAACTCTGTGACTCTGTGCCATTGCTCCTGGTGGTCAAGGTCATGTTGAACTAAGCTCTCTCTTAGGAGATCAAGAGACTTCATAATAAAGAGTGGAGGATCGAGTCCTGCATCGGGCTCCGTGCTCGGCAGGGAGCCTGCTTCTCTCCCTGCCTCTGCCTGCCTCTCTGTCTGCTTGTGTGTACTCTCTGTCTCCGGCAAAATAAATAAAATCTTTAAGAAAAAAAAAAAAAAATAAAGAGTGGATCCTCTGCCCCCTCTTCTTACACATCTCATGGTCTCAGGCTGGGCACTCGGGTTTTAGAGGACTGTCTGGGGGTCTGGACATAAAATGTGGCGTTGATTCATTGTCAGAAGGTGAGAGAAGTATTGTCAGGAATAGACTGAGGGTGTGAGCTCACTTACCCTGAACCAGTGTGGACTTGGTGTATCACTTCCCAGTCCGTCTGTGTCTGGCGCTAGGCACAGTCCTAGCCTTGAGGCTTACTTGATGGAGAGTCATGAAGCTACTTACCGTCGAGATGCATGAAATGTGATCTGCGAACAGTCTTCACTCCCAGCCTAATGATGGCAATCTCTCCCTGTTGGACTTCGCGTATTCATTAATGACACGATAATAAAGCACACTCTGTTTCAGAAAATTCATTAAGGGATGGTGCAGGGTTTTTCCAGTGAGAGCGAGGACAGCTCAGTGGCTGATTCCCCAGGCAAGTTTGAGGTTTACTCTCTGAGATGTTGCTTGTTGCCATGCATTGACCTCTGTAAACA
Source organism: Enhydra lutris kenyoni (assembly GCF_002288905.1). Taxonomy (NCBI): domain Eukaryota; kingdom Metazoa; phylum Chordata; class Mammalia; order Carnivora; family Mustelidae; genus Enhydra; species Enhydra lutris. Next base: position 30,876,468 of record NW_019154096.1, on the reverse strand, counting down.
CCGATATTTTCATTTGCTTTGCCAGTGGAGTAGCTGGTGATGGCCTAGTGAGAAAGACTATAGGAAGAGAAGGTCAGGATGGGAGGCTGGTGAGGAAGGGGAGCAGGAAGCAGGTTGGGGGGCAATGAATTGAACTTCAGAGAGGCTTGGTTGAAGGTACTCAGGGGATGCCAGGTAAAGGCAGCCAGTGGACTGCAGGTCTGGAGAGAATATGTCCACGGTGGTGTAGACGGTGGCATCGGGCCTCTACGTAGTTCTGTGTCTTAGGAAACTCACTTAACCTTTCTGAACTTTAGTTACCTTACCCATAAAATTGGAATATTCATAATATGCTCACAGTGCTTTTGTGAAGTCAAGTAAGTCAATAAATGTGGTGTTGCTGGTCTGACAGGGTACTCAAAACCTCTTCCTTGAAGAGTGCTTTTTCTGGAACATTCTCTGTAACATATATGAAGTGTTCTCCCACCTAGAAGCTCTGTCCCCTGGTGAAGAGGATCTTGATTAGAAAGGTAAGAGGATTTTGTTGTCAGCGAAATGGTGCTGAGGACTGACCAGGCTGTGTGGTCGTGGGTGTAGCAACACTGAAGATGATTCAGGGGCCCTGAGGTTCAGGAAGAAGAAGAGATGGACAAGGAGTCCTCAGGCCAGTCTTCACTGGAGATGAAACCTGTCCACCCCCATGAAAGCCTTCTGCCTCCTGAGGCTGGGGCCTCCCAGCCTCCAAGGAGGGCTCTGCTGCTTTATCAGACCGATTCTCACAGACTGTCTGGCCATCCTGCTGCTAGGAATTGCCCCCAGCAGGACGACTTTCAGAGAGTGGCAGCCTTCTGTGAGAAACCGCAAGGAGTGGGGCAGAGGGCACTCACGGAACGGAGATGTCCGTCTCCAGTCTGAGGGCCTTTTCTTTAGTCTCTGTGCAGTGTCGGGCCCCTCCGCTCCTGTGCCCACCCCTCAGTCTCGGGCCACAGCACCACTGTGTCCTTATGTGTCAGCCTCTGAGAGGTGGCAGCCTCGACTTGCCAGTGTCTCAGGAGAACATTCCAGGAGTGATGCCTGGGGGAGTGTGCTCTTTCTCCTTCTGTGAACGAGAATATGGCCTGAGAAGTCAAGGAAACTCAGCTGATGTGCTCACTGGTGCATGTCATTGGGGTGCAGAAGGTAGTGGGGGGAACATTCTGTTTTCTAGGCAGGGCAGCTCCTGGGGCTGTAGAGCAGGATGGGGGTGAGGCGTGATAGAGGTGGCACTTGATGGTAGGGTTCAAAGTCAGGTAGCGGCATGCTGGAGGGCGAAGAAGACGGACCAAAGGGAGCCAACTGGCAAGGCGTCCATCTTAGCAGATGGAGGCACGAGGCCCGAAAGCCCAGGGCTGGGCTGGAGCCAGGAAGTCCTTTTAGACATCTAGCCTGCTTCTCAGGACTCTGCCCCAGTACATTAGTGATGCTAGGAATTCCAACTTGGCTTTTGAAAAACAAAACAAAAAACCCCCCAAAAACTGTTTTTGCTTTGGGAAACCCAAGTTTTGTAGGTTGAATTATGTCCCCTGAAATGGTACTGAACTACCAGCCCATGTCCCTATAAACGTGACTTATTTGGAAATAGGGTCCTGCAGATGATCAAGTTGAGAGGAGGTCATTGGGCTGGGCTCTCCTCCAGTATTACTGGTGTCCTTATCCAAAGTGGAAATGTGAATGCAGACAGGCACACGGAGGATGCCGTGTGAAGAGGAAGGCAGAAAGTTGGGGCGATGCATCTCTACACTGAGGAATGCCTATGACTGCCAGCAAAGCATCCGAAGCTAACATCTCTCTCACAGACTTTACAAGCACCTGACCCTCCAAACCCACCCCCGAAAAATAGAAGCCTCTGACCCTGTAGACAACCTGATCTCAGACTTCTGGCCCCAGAACTGTGAGATAATACGTTTCTGTGGTTTAAGCCCCCCAGTTTGTGGTTCGTTGTTATGGCAACCCTTGGCAAATGTGTATGCTACCTCTCCCCACTTCCTGGAAAACCACTGCCACTGATGTCAAAGGATTGTGTGTGTGACAGTCGGACCCTGGCGAGTTCCCCCGTGGGGAGCAGGAGCTGCTCTCTGACCTGCAGAGAATCTGGGAAGCTCCTGTGGGTAGAGGTGGCCAGTTCACAGCTTGCCTCTGGGGTCTTTCTTCCCCATTTCCTTGCCCGTGGACCTGCTTGACCAGACCTTGCTGAAACTGCTGTGGGGTCAGGTGGCAGGTGAAGCTGCCCCTGGCGCGGGCTGTGTGTGCTGAGTCCAGCCAGGCAGCTGGGCTGCGCTCCTGCACGGCCCCACTGAGGGATTCCCCCAGCCCATAGCCTGCCCTCCCCCCTAAGCTGGAGGGTTAGGTCCCTGGGTTGCTCTCGGTCTGGTTGGTATGAGGCACAGACTGAGCAGAAGCCAGCTTTTTAAGTCGAGTGCAGCGTTGTGAGTGTCCGTGGCATTCAGTCATCCCATTCCCCTGGTGGCACAGTCAGTTATATATTTATCCCCCAGCCAGTGCTGGTTGTCTTTGGCATGTTTGAGTCCACTTCCTTTATGTTAACTAACATGCTCCCGGAGGGTGAAGAGCGCCCCCTGTCTTGTTCGCCTTGCACACTGGAAGCCACCATTTGCCTAGGGCTTGTCTTTTGTAGTCCCAATCGGCAGGCCTGCATGGGGTGTTTTACCAGTTCATCCTCACTGGGCAGGGAGGGAAACAGGACTCCAGGCTGGAGTGATTTGCTCAGTGTTATACAGTCAGAGCTAGACTGGGGTCCCCTGCACACAGTAGGTCCATAGGAAGTGAGGTAACTTGATAGGCACCATATCGGAGTTCTGTGTTTGGTGGTTCCCCCAGTGTTGCATAGGTTTCAGTCTGGCGACCTCTGCTAAGACAGTGAGCCACTGGGGACAGGGATAACCTCTTTGCTGCAGCCCCCGGGGCTCCTAGCCCCGGCTCAGGCACTCATTCCCCTCCTGTGCTGATTGACGAGCATGGTGTTAAACGTGTGGTCTTTTGCAGGCAACTCTAGGAGGGCGATGAGCTTTATAAATCTGCCTGGTGCCTAAAATTGAACCACACACATAATTCACTCACACGCACTTGCTCAGCCGGGCTTGCATTCTCTCTGCCATCCTGTCTCCAGCTCACGCCTGATGCCTTATGATTCTGGACTTCTCCAGCGCACAGTGGCATGTCCGGTTGTCCCAGATTCCTGACCTTTGGGCCTTGGGTCCCCACGGGCAGCTCACTGCTAGCCAAACACCAGGCCCTGGCCCTCAGTGAGGCTTCCTCAAGCGTTCTGTGGCTTTTCCCTGCTGCCAGGGGCGGATGGAAAAGGGGGTGAGACGCCAGGGCTCCCTGGGATGGGGGGGCTCCTGATCTGCATGTAGGGGCCCGTTTAGAAAGACTTGACAGAAACCTGGAGTACTTATTGAGTCCATTTAAAGGACCTGACCCAGGGCCGGGAACTTTGGGGAGTGTGAAGACACATCACTCTCTCCAGAGACGAGACAAGCAGCAGAGGATTCTAGTTAAAACTTAAGATTTGTTTTCAACTACTGGTTCAAATCCCCAGTTACCAGCTTTGACCTTAGGCAAATGATTTCAGTTTTCTTAATTTAATTTCTTTGTATACTTTCACGAGCACCGGCATAGCGCATGGCACATTGGAGGTACGTGGTAAACATTTGCTTCACAGCCCGGCCCCTCTGCCTCCCCTGCAGTGACAGGAGCTGACCCACAGACCGTGCCTGCTGTGTGCCGGGCACCTCAGGAGGGGCTCGACAGGGGCTGGCACATGCCATCTTCCGAGGAGCCTGGGAAGGACCGCACCCAGACTGGGTGCAGGGAACTGGCTAAAGTTCAAGGTGTAGAGCTGGGGTTTGGCATCAGCAGTCCGGCCCCTTGAATCTGGGCCTTGAATCGCCGTGCTATGTGGCCTTGCTTAAACCCACCTGTGAGGTCTTGGACAACTTTCCTGTACCTCAGTTTCTTCCTCTTTAAAGTTGGAATGATGAGGGTACCAGCTCGGACCCTTAGAATCCCTTGAGCTTTGTAAAGGGCTTAGCGGGATGCCTGGCCCATCATTAACACTTGGTCGGTGGCAGCAGTTCCTTGATGGGGAACACATGTGCACAGGTGACCAGAACTGTAAGCTCTTCGAGGCAGAATGCCAACAAGGCTGTATAGCTCTTTTATGATAGGTGTTTGGAGTGTGGCGCTCAGCATGGGCTGCTTAGGAGAGATGGGGAGGGGGGTGCTCCAAGTGAGGAGGGCAGTCTGGGCCATGGGAAGATCTGGGAAAGCAGGGAGTGAGGAGGCCAGGTGCTAGGAGGGCGTGGGAGGTTGAGGAGTTTAGGTGGGGGGTTTGACCTATGGGCTGTGGCGAGACTTGAGGGATGGCAGGCTCGTGGGGACCACTGCAGAGTCTTCTGGCCTCTTAGCGGCTTAGCCGTTACAGACGGGAGGGACTTCTCATTCATTCGACTCTAGCCGCCCGTCCCTGGTGAACAGAGTGGTACTCACAAAGGAGGGGACCCAGCCGGGCACACAGGATGCTTGCCCAGTCTTTCCATCTGCTGTCCCAAGGGGCTAGCCCTAGACCCTGGACACATCCAAGGCCCCGAGTTTACTGCCTTTCAGCTGCTGTTTGTGTCACAAATGCCTGTCCCACAAGGGGTGTTAAAAATAACCCAGTGGCTAATAGCATTTCTCAAAATAACTGCTTGCAAAGTGCGTTGCTGGAGCGAATGACTACTAAAATTAGATTCCCCAGAGTGTGTGTGTGTGCCTCTGTGTGTGTGTGTGTGTGTGTGTGTGTGTGTGTGTGTGTGTGATTTTAGACTCCTCTTCCCCAGGGTGAGGCCCATGGTTTGCGCCCTTTTGCTCTGTGCCTCCTTTTGTCGTCACTGGGTGTCCCAGAGCCATGGTTACCCGCTCATCACTGCGATGCCCACGTCCATCCCCCAGTCCTCGGCAAACTGGAGCGGCTGCTGCCCTACATTGCCCAGTTGTGCTGCCCCAAAGAGGAGGATTTTGAAGAATCTTGGGGGTGGGGTGGCCTCATTGTAGCAGTGGCCTCATTCCGTGGTGTGCCAGGTAATAATAGCACGCTGTGGGGGGGAACCTCGCTCGGCCTGCTGTCCAAGGGGGAAACTGGGCCACGGAACAGTGAGGCAGCCCCACTCAAGGTGCCCTAGTAACTGAGGGCATGGACACATGATTGGCCAAGCCCTCGTTCCAGGCCACAGCTCCAGAATTCTTCAGTGGTCTTCCGTGCCAGTCCTTTGGGCCAGCAGGCAACTGGGTCACTCGAGCCCAATCAATTCTCTGTTCACTCATAACATAGAAGGGAATGTGGAGATTCTTAGAGCAAGTTACAAAAACAAAGTGACTCAGCACTGGAGGGGAGAGGGATTTTGGATGCGGGACAGACAGAACCTGAGAACCAGAGGTTGGTTTTCCCTTAGGTAACGACCCGCCTGGGAAGAGGTGGGCTCCAGTGTCCCCATAATTGACATGAAGGGACATTCAGGGATTCATGAGCAAGCATTTCTTGAGCGTCTGCTATGGGGCTGGCTCTGTGGTAGGCACTGGAATTACAGTGAGGGGGGGCAGGGTAAAGGCAAGGTCAGGACACACAAGCCAGTGGCAACCCCTTAGGGCCTGGCATTCTGTGTGGCCCAAGAGGAGAACTGCATCATCTCTACATTGGCTGTATTCTCATGCCCACTGGCCTTGTACTGCCCCTAGAGATTGCGGTTCTGGAGGGGAAAGCCTGCAAATTTTTTTCACCTGAGTGGAGGCCCAGGAAGAAGGGAATTTCCCATTCCCCATGGAAGCTGCATGGGGTGGAAAGTTTCTCTAGTGGAGAGATCACAGGCTCTGCAGTCAGGTGGACTCTGTGACCATAGGCAAATTGCTTACCCTCTCTGAAGCTGGTTCTTCAGCTGTTTCATGTGAATCAGCATAGCACCGACATCCAAGGGCTGTTGCAGGGCTTAAAAGACCTAATTGATCCAAAGGGCCTAGTGGGGTCCTGGCATGTAGTAGGAGCCCCCACACATTATAGAGATCAGTAGTAGTAGTTACATCAATATCAAAATAAACTGGGGGTTTGCCTGAGAGGTGCCAGTAGTCACTGCTTTCAGTCAAGGTGGTGGCAATTTCATTTTGGGGTATTATTAAGGCATTACTGTCTGCATGGGTGTCAAAAAGCTGGAATCATGGGAAACCAGTTAGGCCAGTTTCTAACGCTAGAGTCAGGGTTGAGGTGGGATGTGTTTTGAAGGGTTTACCTGTAATCAGACCTTAGTAAGTTATATCCATTATGTGTGCTGGGTGTTTAAGAAGAATCATTTCTGCAAACCCACATGTCAGTTGGCAGGACCCTAGACATGAGGACATACTATCTTCTAACCCAGTGATTCTTGACCAGGCACAGCATGGCCCTCCCGTGGGACGTCTGGCACAACCGGGATGGGAAATATTCTGTAGTACACATGATGCACCCCCGTCCCCAAACAAAGAACTGTCCGGACCCAAACCGTCAGGGCTGAGAAGCCCTGCCCTCATCTAGAGATGAGGGAACTGAGCCCCGGTGGGGGGCCGTGACTGGCCAAGGGCAGCCAGCACTTCTGAGCCGGAGCTGGGACCCAACACCGAGTTGGTTGACCAGAGGCCCGGCCTTTTCCTGCTATACCTCAGTGCCTTCATCCCGCCGTGCGAAGCAAATCATTAACTGTAATCACGTTACTGAGCTCCTGCTCCACACTTGGTCACTTTCAGGGCATTTTGTCTTGTCATCTCCCGAGTTCTGCTGGGGGCGCGCCAGGTTTTCCTGGCTAGCTAATACAGAAGGGTTGCTAGATTTAGCAAATAAAAATAGAGGATGCCCAGTTACATTTGAATTTCAGATAAGACATATTTTTTAAAAAAGATTTTGTTTGAGAGAGAGCGTAAAATAGAGTTATCACAATAGAGAGATCACAAGCAGTGGGGGGGGAGGGGGCAGAAGGAGAAACAGACTCCCCACTGAGCAGAGAGCCAGAGACTCCATCCCAGCACTCTGGGATCATGATCCCAGCCAAAGGCAGCTATTTTTTAAAAAATGATTTTATTTATTTATTTGACAGACAGAGATCACAAGTAGGCAGAGGCGGGCAGAGAGAGATGGGGAAGCAGGCTCCCGGCTGAGCAGAGAGCCTGATGTGGGGCTTGATCCAGGACCCTGGGATCATAACCTGAGCTGAAGGCACAGGCTTTAACCTGCTGAGCCACCCAGGCGCCCGCCAAAGGCAGCTTCTTAACTGACTGAGCCACTCAGGTGCCCTAAATTAAGACAACTTTTAAATTTAAGCATGTCCTCTGCGATATTTGGGCTATACAAATTTAACAAATTATTTCTTGTTTATCTGAAATTAAGGTGTGATGGGGGCATCCTCTTTTTGACCTGGCAACTTTACAGTCTCTACCCACTACCCAGAGATCACACACAGGGCATGGGGCTTCCCCACTCCTGCGTGAGGCTTTCGGCAGTACTCACAGGCCCCTCCGCCTGAAGGGTGAAGGTGGAAAGCGGCAGGGGCCCCAGAGAGTTGAGCAGGCATCCCTAGCTCCTGGCCCACAGGTGTTTGGCCATTTACTCTCGGCTAGAGGCTCTGTAAGCCAAGAGGGCAGCCAAGCTGTCCTTTTTTTTTTTTTTTTTTCTCCCTAAATAACGAGAATAGTTCAGCCAAAGTGTCAGCAAGTGAGCTCAATCCCTCCAGGTCTGGGGGGAGGCCTGGCAACTTTGCCCCTAAATCAGGAGCACAGTGTCCTTTCCATCTCACTGGCTTCCCCAGAGCACTGTCACCTGGGCCTGAGGAACGCCTGGGCCGCATATGAAACCCCAGCACCTTCCAGGATGGAAGTCCTGTCCCCACCTGGTCCCTAGTCTGGGCCTGCCCCTGAGTCTGGAGAGGGGGTGAGGACAAGGGCAGGGGTGAGAAGGGTCGCTGGCCTGGCTGCTCTGCCCTCTCAGCCTTGGGCCGTCCTGCTCCCTTTGCAGCCCTGCACCTTGGCTAGCCTGGGCCCTGGGCTCCAGAGCAGTTGAAGTTCAGGTGCTGACAGCCCATGCTGGGGGGGTGGGGGCTGCTGCCCAGCCCCATCCCTTCCACCGAGGTCTAGGCTTGTTGTTCCTGGGCGTCAGGATGCCCTCTGTCCCCTCTCTCCAGAGCAGCCTTTTGCTCCAGGAGCTCATCCCTGCAGGACATCCTGAAGGGCAGTCAGCTGGCCAGGATGGTGGTCTTTCTTCATGTTGACTGGGAAAGCCTTTGAGGGTCTTTGGGGGCAACGTCTTAGGGGATTTACCACATCTGCTGCCACCTTGTGGACATCCGTGGGCCACCAGAGAGTCAGTGGATACTCGTCTTGGCCTTTGTTGTGTAGGTGCTCAATAAATGCGTCTTGAGTGAACAGATGAAGAAATGTATAGTAATTCTGTTTCACCGAAGGAATCTGACGAAGTCTGAAGCTGCTGCTTTTCAAGCTTGAGCAGGCATCAGCATCACCTGGTGGCCTTGCTCAAACAGAGATCAGCCACGACCAGAGGATCCGTGGCTCTGGAGGTGTAGGTGGGGATCAGGACTTTGCATTTGTAACAAGTCTCCAGGGGATGCTTCTGGCCTGGGATCACACTTTGAGAACCATGGTCCTAAATTATTGCCCTTCTCAAATGCCTTGCATTTCAGTGTTCCTTTAATCTAAATAGTCATTAATTAATGAACGACACAAATCTTTGTTGAATGCCTACTGTGTCCCAGTGCACCAAGTTGGGGGCATAAAAGGATAAAAACAGCCTGGGGGAACTCACAGTACAGTGAGCGAACTGTGCACTGAGAGCAGTTGCCACCTAATCCAGTTGTTTTTCCTGGATACTGTGTTCAAAGTGCAAGGGGAGTGCAGGAGAAGGGACATTTGGGTAGGATCCCTTTGAAGATGAGCATGACCATGTCTCCTTTTCTCTGTGTATTGCACTTCTTTGTGGCTTGTGTCTCTAGTTGGCCAGTGAGATCTTGAAGGACAGAGATGGGGGTGACTTTTGGTTTTCCCTTTTTAAGTTTGCCCAAGTTCTGGGGACATAGTAGGCAACCACCACCATCACCGCCAGCAACAACAACAATGTATTGCCTGAAGAAAGATGTCGGTATCAAAGAAGGGAATGCCTAATGGTGGAATTTTAGGCCCAGGTTTTTGTGGGGAACTTCCTGATTTGGATTCTATTATATATGCCTGCTTCTAGGGCTTTCCTGGATAGAGACCATCTTAAGCAGGAGGGGATACTCCCTGGTCTGCAGTGTCAACTTGCCCCTTGAGTTTATGGGGAATGCTGCTGACTCTTACCTATAGAGATTCTTGGAACTTGCCATGCTCTTAAAAAGCTGATTTCCAAGAGCCTTAAGTGGTCCCGAGCTGATGCTTAGCCAGGGACTTAATGGCCTGAGGGGATATGCCCTTGCAGCAGCGGGAAGAGGCCCGGGTACATTTCTTGAGAACTTAGGTGTTTCAGGAGAGAGGGAAGCCCCTCTGTGATGACTGCTCAGGGCTATGGCTGCTAATTAGAAACTGAGAGAGGAAACAGGAGCTGCTTGTTCTGAGCTGCTTGTTTGGAGCGGGGCTAGGAGAAGCCGTGGGGCTTTGCCTGGGCTCAGGGCTGGCTTCCTTGTGCTTTTTCCTCCACACACCCTCACTCTTGTAGTCTTTGGCTTCAGGAGTGCCCGGCAGGTGCAGAACTACACCCGCTGTCAGCATCTTTAATAACAAAAGTATTCCTAACCATTCCTACTGTGGAGCGTCTCCTGTGTGCAGAGCCCTGCTCTGGACAAACACCTTCGACTCATAACAGATTGGAAGAGCCGAGAGGTTCAGGATTGTCTGTGCCGATGGAGCGCGCGCTCTCAGATGGTGTTTTGAAGCACTCTGTATGTGACTTCTTTGGTCTTTAAAACAACCCTCATAAATGAGAGTATAACTGGCTCCCTTTTAAATGAAAGAATACTGAGTGACACCCCTCCCCCCAGAACCTCTGTTAATTACACTGTTGTCCTGCTCGAATGGGTGGTGGCAAGGGGTGGGAGGAAGGTGAGGTTGAGGGAAGGGCCTGTTCTCATAACTACTATGAACTCTGTCTTAGTGGGATTGCCTAGCCCTTGAGAGCAGGGACGGGCTGCAGACTCTTTCCCGCTCTGCTAAGTTGCCTTACAGGGTGGGGCTAATAAAACCCTCAGACTCACCCAGAACCGCTGCCTGGTCCACACCTCGGGTGACCAACCATCCTGGGTTGCTTGGGACTGCCCTGGTCTGAGCAGTGAAGGCCTGGCATCCAGGGAAGCCCCGTAGTTACACTGGGCAGACTGGGATGGTTCGTCACTGGATGCCTAATTTGATTGGCAAGGACACTAGTGCCAGGGGGACACAGCACGCATAAGCCCAGCCATGGTTATGGTAGGGAAGGATCCTGGGCCTGTTCTCTGACTCACGATCCAGTACCCCGTCCTCCCACAGCCTGTAGAAGGGGAGCTCGGGCTCCTGTTCTCTCCCAGTGAGATATAGTATGTATAGGCAGCTGCTGTTTTCTCTCTACACTCCTCAGTGCTTCTCATTGTCTGTTGGAAAAGGGACCCTCATTATTGAGAAGCTTTGGCTGAAAGTTCCTCATGGAGCCCTCGTGCTGGGCTGGGGGTTTATCAGGGTAACTCACGGAGGGGCTTACGGAATGCACTTTTCCCAAACAAGAACACAGCCATTCTCGATCAGGGACGGGGGGGCCATCGGCAGGTTCTCAGCGTCAGATCTCGGGACTGGGATCCCATTCCATGTTCAGTGAGAACATTGAACTCTAGGCCAGCAGTCTCCAAAGCGTAATGCACAAAACTGTGTTTGGGGATACAGGAAGAAAATACTAAAACACCGATTTTACTTTTACCATCCTTTTAAGTGGCTATTTCTGTGGACATTTCATGATGTCTGTGTTCTAAACAGTCTGGGAACTGAAGGATACGCGTGGACACGTGGGGAAGTGCCGCGCCTCTGGAAGGGCTCTCCCTGCTTCTGAAGAAGAGGTGTTTTAATGCTAATGAGATCTCTTGGCTGGAGGATAGATGCTAGAATCACTTTCAGCAGGGGGAGGTGCGGGTGGAGCGCAGAGCGAGTTTTAGTGTAAATGGGTAGAGCATCCCTCAGTGGATGTTCTGCTGGTGCCAAGGGTAGGTGCTTCTGTGTCTCATGGATGCTGCGGACTGTACGGATGCTAGCAAGTGTCAGGAGAGTGGCCCTTGCTCTGCGGAGGTAGCTGTTGCAGTCACGTTCTGCACACCCATTGTACCACGTCTCTAGCAGGATGAGCGTGTTTCCTGATGAGCCCCAGGAGACTGTGGCACATAGACCAGCGGTTCTCAAAGAGGGGTCCCTGGCCCAGCAGCCAGGAGCACCACCTGGGGACTTGGTGGAAATGCACATTCTTTGGCTTCACCCCAGACCCTCAGAATCAGAGAGTCTGGGGTTGGGGCCCAGCCTGCCTTGGTTTAACCAGCCTTCCAGGGGATTCTGATGCCCAGGGAAAATGGAGAACCACTGAGCTTCAGCGGCGGGAGCTTGGAGTTTGAATCTTGGTTCTGCCCTGGCTGCTTCTAGGGCCTTCTGCAAGTTCCTAATGTCCCTGAGCCTTGTTTCCCCATCTGATTAATGAGGGCTATATCCTTTCTCTCCCAGCCTCAATACAAGGATTAAAATAGGAGATAATTGATATAAAGTGCTTACCACTAGGCGAAACATGTAGTGTGAGTTACTGTTTCTCTCATTAATTGGATTATGATGGGGCAGCAGCAAGTTCTGTAAGTGGGGTGGGGGGGATGGGGGGGGGACTGTAAAGTCTGACTCCCAGTTCCTTTACTCACTGGCTCTGTGACTTTGGGTAAACCAGTCTCCTCGTCTATAAAATGTGGCCCAACTCACAGGAGCCAATGAGATAAGTTGCCCCAAGTCCTTTGTAATTTGTAAGCTACCGATCAAATATGAGATGTTTTTGCATAGTTATTGACTGGGGGGGGGTGTCTTGTACTTTGTCCTCTTGGAAAATCCTTTCTCTTCTCCCAGTTGATAAAGCCAGGAATCCCACTGTGCTGGACCTCCAGGCTGGGTCACACAGGGACTTTTTGGCCCAAGGATCTGTTTTTCTCTATGCCATTTCTTTCCCTCCCACCCTGACCCTTTTAGGCCAGATTCTGTTCTCAACTTGCTTCCCCTTGTGGCCTGATGTTGATTCTTTATTAAAATGTCAACCACAAGTTATGAAAACTGTCTGGTTTCCTAGAGGTGGGGACCATCCAGCCTGTCCTTTTGCCATTATGATAATTGCTTGGGCGGCTATGCCGAGACATCAAAGAAATGGCCTCCTCCCCTTCAGTGTCTCAGTGCTGTTTTTGCTGCGTGAAGAGTCCCAGTGCAGAGATAAGCTTTGCTTGTCATTTCACCAGATTCTTAAACAAGGAAAACGGACAAGCAGCTTTCCTTTCACCACGCTCTCCTACTTTTTCCATGGCGATGTCCAGTGACAACACACCCACCACCAGAGGGGCCTGGGGCTGGCCATCGCAGGCTGCTGGACGGCTCCTGTCTTCCCAGAGAGTACTGAAGGCCCTGGGAGCGGGTCTGCAGCTCTGAGCTAGAGCCCGAGAGCCCGGGGGAGGTGAGCCCTCCACCCTGCTATTTACCATCGGGATGCAACAGCTCTCCTCACCCCTTTCCTCTTCCTCCCTGCCTCAGTGAGCCACACAGGGATGAAGTGGAAACTTGTGTCACAACCACACGTCCTCATTAGGCTGCTGATGAGAGGGGCAGCAGGCAAAATGAGTTGGGCTGGGCAGTGGCATCTCTTTACTTTTCTAGCAAGCTGCCAGGATGTCCTTCCCCTGTAGGAGTGAAGGGAGTTGAGGAGAAAGGAAGGGTCAGAGCAGAGAGATTTCTGATACGCTGTTAGTGGTGCAGCCAATTAAAAAGAAATTAAAGCAGAACTCTCTGATGGCTGCTGGAATGCAAAAGTCTTCTCTCTTGGCCCCTTTAAACCCTTGAACAAATTAATTGGATGGATGTTGACTGGGTATCAGCTAAAGGCTTAGGTACCAGTTCTTTCTGTGGCAGGTAGAAAGGAATGTGTGTATGTGTGTGAGCGTGCACAAGCAAGAGTGTGGGGGAGAAATGGAGGGAGGGACTCAGGGGGTGTGGGGTGGGTTGGGGGGCAATTCAAAGATTGAAAACTTGCGTGTGATTTGAGCATTCTGGGGTATAGGAGACAAAATGTGCTGAAATTTCCTTTTGAAGATAATCAGAGGGCTGGGAGAGAGACCTTCCCTGGTTGGAGGCTGTAAAGCATTCTTGCTTCCAAATGTGCTTTTGCTCTGAGACTCCAGTCTCAGGTGAGCTGTAAGGAAGACCCATGTGGCTGGGTGTTGTTGGAAGGGGCAGTGGAAGGTGTGGGGTGGCCCCATCGTGCTAGTAGTTGGCCAGGGTATGGATGGGATTACTTTACCTCTGTGCTGACACACATTTGTCCAGAAGCTTTTTCCACTGTGTGGTTGGGTGATCTCAGAGACAGAAGGAGGAGGCTGCCTCCCCTTGCTGGGACCTGGATATTTGGGGTCCTCTGAATTTCTCCCTGACCTTGCGAGGTCCTCAGCCCTGCCTCTCCGCAACTTCTCTTTCCTTTTTGCATTCTCTTTAAGAACTTAGAAAATGGTAGCTGTGGCCCCTTGGCCCAGGGTTCCAGAACAGGTACCTTAACTGTGGTCAGGGCAGATGAGCAGGAATGGAGCAGAGCCCCATCATGCTTTTGATTCTGGCTGCTTGGAGCAGCTCTGCTCCATCGTGGGGACAGTGCTGGCCTCCCTGGGAACAGTTCCCACCACACACTGAGCCATAAAAAATTAAACTGCAGGGCTATCAAATATTTAATCGGTCTGATGAATGAACGCCTGCAGATTCTTATGAATTCTTTGCTTTGATTAAATAAAATTGAAGTATGGGAGTTGTCTTTTGAGCACTTTAGCAAAAGGCGAATCATAGCCATTACTTTCTGCTTGGGATCTGGTTCCTGGGAGCAGCTGGAGTCTGTTATAAGCCACCTGTATCATGGGTCATCCCTGACTCTCTGTGTTCCAGAATTTTGGACTTAACCCCGGTTGTAGTCAAGAAGGGCAGTCCTAAGACCAGCAGCCCTTTACAGTTTATGGCATTATCCCAACAGATCCCAAATGAAATATTCTCAACCTTGGGTAACCCTCTGATCTCCACAAAACAGGAAGAACAATGATCATGAATAATAATTATAATGATACTTACTTAACAAGATTTTGTGTGAGATCTATCAGGTTCCTTGTACATAGCGCCTAGTAGGTTCTAAGAAATTATCACTATCATTATTACTTTATTTCTACCATATCGTGATTGAGTTGTATCTCTCCTTGGATTTGGGAAGGCTTTGGATTTTGGAGGATGTCCCTATGTAGGCTGCTGCCAGCAGTTTCTTGGAATTATCACATGACCATTTTGTTAACAAACCTACGTGTTCATCTATCCACTAACTTAAGGCTGTTGGCTCATGCTAGATACAGGAAGTGTAAGTGATCAGGCCCCACCCACCTGGAAAATATGCTTTCATTGGGGAAATCACATGTATACACTAGGTAAGTGTGTGTGTGTCTGTGTCTTAATATGTTCATCATATAGGGAGAAAAAAAGGTTCATAAGAGTTGAGATTACTATGGGTAGGGTTCTTAGGGAGAGCTTTCAATGAGTCGTAAAGCCTGTGCTCGGGAAAGCTTGAAGAAGCCTATATAGTAGGCCATGGGGTTTCAGAAAAACTCAGAGAAGGTTCCAGATATGCAGGATCTCTGGGGCAAGTTTAGGCTTAAAGGATAGAATTGTTCCAGGAGAGGGGTCTGTTTCCTTATTTGCCTAGATGCTGTAATATACAGGAAAAGTACACATGGCCCTATCTGATTGCCTTTGTCTCAACTGGCGGAAGATCTAGTCTGCTATGATTTGTGGCATAGGAGCAGGATCAGCTCTTCTGATCCTGCTAGGATCAGACCTAGCCTGCCCAGGTCTGGGGGGAGTGAGGGACACATCCT
This sequence comes from Enhydra lutris kenyoni, assembly GCF_002288905.1. NCBI lineage: Eukaryota > Metazoa > Chordata > Mammalia > Carnivora > Mustelidae > Enhydra > Enhydra lutris. The sequence goes on along the minus strand of NW_019154096.1, from coordinate 30,861,301 downwards.
GAGGTCTGAATGCCCTGTGATGTATTGGTTGGTGGCTCAGTCCTGTGTGGGGCAGATGCCAACATCAGGTTGACATGCATTGACGTCCCGATTGATGAAGTCAGTGTGTCCTGAAGGAGGTGCACCAGCTTCTGTCTTGGTTGAAGGCCAAGGTGCCCCACGGGACTATTCTCTTTAACTTATCCAATTAGTTAGTTGATGAGCAAGTATTTCCTGAGATTCGAGGTGTGAAGTATTAAAAAGAAATCTCTAAGCTTGGCTCTGTAGGGGCGCAAGGAATTACAGCAGGGACTGCCTCCTCTGCCCAAGGAGCTCCCAGTCCAGTGGAGGGAAGACACACATGAAAGAGAGAAACACATGAAAGGTTGACAACTTTTGCTAGCCTCAGGGACAAGACTGTGGGTGGCAGTTTAGGTGACATCCCAAGACAGCATCTGCTCAGTGACACAAATATGCGGAGTGGGGAGTGACCTCTGGGCAGGGGCAGGGGCAGGGGTAGGGAGCCTGCCTCCTTGGCCATCCTCTGTGTTTTCCTGCTTCATCAACTTACCTGCGTGAGAAGAGATAAATTCTGTTTCTTCAATTCAAACTCCCAACAAGGATGGGTATACCTCTGGACATTCTTTTCTATTTCTTAGTCCCCCTCCCCTGCTTACCAAAGTGCTTTGGACACATTGTAAAATATTTGCAAAGAACAGAAGCTTGAAGAGAAGAGAAATAAAATCACCTATAATCCCATTGGAAACATTACTGCCATTCATGTTTTGCTTTATTTTCTTCCAATAATATTACCATACATTTTTTTTCTTCATAGTGATGACATCACAGCTTATGTACAATTTAGTGTTCTGCAATTTTCTTTAGCATTGTCATATAATCAGTATTTTCACATGCATTGGGACCCCATAAACATATTTTTAAGTGACTCATAACCCGTGATATGGATACTCAACCCTTTTCCTTAGATTTTCCTTTAGTTTCCCCCTTTTTCTGTTATAAATAGAATTGCACTGAATCTCTTTCTTCAGAATTACATACATTACCCATTTTTTTCGTTTATTTAAAAAGCCTTGAATACCTCCGGTGTGCGAGACGATGTGCTTTTAGCCCTGCGAACGAAAGGGCTTTTAGGCATAGTGTTGGATATTGAGAATATTTTGGGATGACTTAGGAGGAAACCGTCTGAAATCGCAAAACACACATTTATGAATTCCGTAAGAACATTCACGGTTTTGTGATGTTGTTTCTATAGACACAACTCCTGGGTTTTCCTAGCATGTTAGGCAGTTTAATTGTTCTGGGCCTCAGTTTCCATATCTGTAGTCACTAGATGGGTTCCCAGTTGCTTCTTGGCCCCAACAGTCTGTGGTTCTAACTGTGAATGTAAGATGACGCCAGTGTCCCTCTTTCCTGAGGATTCACTAAGGTTTTTTGTGTTTGGGGCCTCCTTGGTGCTGGGGGGCCTGGACACAACCTCTTCCCTTCCCCTCTTGGTCATATCACGGGGTCCACTTGCCCAGCTCTCCTTCTGCACAGTAGTGCATGGCTTGACTGCAGCCCAGCTCTGCTGGGAATTGGCCGAGACATAACCAAGTTTTATAAAACTGAGCAGAACAACCAAGGAAGGAAGACTTCACCAAATACTGACATGGCCAGAGGTCCCCTTTGAAACATGAGCAGAGCAAATGGCAGGGATCCTGCCCCCGTTAAGCCTGTGATAAACTCCAAGAAAGTATTGTCCTGAAAAGTGTTGAAAGCAGAACATTGCAAAGACTAAAAAGATGCCACAGAAAGAAAGGCCACGGGACATCTGGTACCTGCGGGGCATTCGGTGTGGGTGAGTGTGTGTGGCAGGGCCCAAGGTCCACAGACCCAGATAAAGGCATCCACATTTATGAGGTCTTGTTCACAGCTTATACATAACATGATTGAGACAAGCCAGCACATTTGCACAGGGACCGAGGACCTGCTAATTTATTAAGGATAGCTGTTTCTTGCTGGGGTCAAGCTTTTAGCTTTGTTGGCTCAAAGAACTTAATTTTAACGATTCACACAGAAGGCATCAGGTTCAGAGAATGGACCACCAGTCAGCACTCTTGAATGACTGGGGCATGTAACTATAGAGGCATGTGACAAGGGGTGTGGGGGGGAGGGAGTATCATCTAAGTCATAAATGACAAAGTGCCTCCTCTTATCCCTTACTCATGACGGACATCCTTTATCTTTCAGGATATTCTTTCCGGCGAAGCCAAAATGCAAGTTCAGAATCCTTCTTAACACAGTGCTCCAAGCAGCCGCTAGTAAACAAATGGGTTCATTGCTCTTGGAGTAAAACATTCTTGTCGTTCCCAGGCATAAATGCATTCTTTCTCCTGTGGGCAACGCCGTATGGGAAAATAAATCAACATCTAGAACGTTCCTTGGTGGCCTGATAAATTGCCTTTCTGGACTCAAGCGATGTTTGTCCAAGGACCTGGGTACCATCTTGAGTAAAAAACCAGGGAAGGTGGGAAAACACAGATACCCTTTTTATTGCTGGCCACCAGAATGGAGATTGGTTCATGTTGTGATAACGAGTTATGTTGTAGGCACTTCCCCAAGGACTTGTCTCTGTGGTTTATCATGTGTTCTCCGTAGCAACTCCTGTGGGATGAGCAAGGTTGGTATTATCTCCATGGAACAGATGATAGAGGCTGAAGGAAGATAAATGACCTGCACGAGGCAAGTTGCACAGCTAGGGGTTCTTCTGGAAACCAGATGTCCCTGCCTCCGGGCATGAGTTCCTTTGGTGTCTCTTTTTTACAAACTTAATTTTCTTTAACCTTTTGAGTTTGCACTAATGTGAATTCCTCTAGGGGAGGGTCATGTCTTATTGCTGTATCTTTGACTACTTGTCCTCCCCTGTCTCGAGTATTGTGACTAACGCAGGAAGTGATTGGGAAAATTTGATGGCATATAGGTCGGTGGAAGAAACATTTCTCCATTCCCTCCCTCCCCCTCACTACTCCCCCCTCACTCTCTGCTCGCCCACCCTTCCTCCCTCCCTCCCTTCCTTCCTTCCTTCTTTCCTTCCTGTAGGAAACATTCCTCTTCCCTTCCACGCTGGCCTTTCCCACTCTGGGGTTGGGGAGTGTGCCGTGGGCTGTAATCACAAGGGCAACTCTGGCTGCAAGGCCGCCCAGGTACAACCACACCTGTGCAGCAGGTAATGGCATTATCACTCCACTGGGGCTTTCTTTCCCACAAGGAGTCTTGTCATTAAACCCTTATTTGCAGCCCTGAAAGCAGGAGCCACAATCCTCTAACCAGCTCAAGAATAGGGGTCCTGAATAGGGTGATCCCAATTCTGAAGGCCTTCCAGGAGGGTGACAGTGTCTTCGCTGGCATCCCCAGGCCAGGGCCCAGGGCAAGGCAGAAGGAGAGAGGCCAGAACTAGGAGGAAGTGGGGCTTGGAGGGTGGGAAGTAGATTGGATTTAGGGCTGTAGGGAGAGGCGGGAGGCCAAGCAGCCTAGCTCCCCAATCCCTCTCTGGACCATCTTTGTTTTCTGATTTATAATGTGTCCCCTTTGGGGATGGCCTTTTGACATGTGCTAATTATAAGTCGTCCTTTGGTGCATTCAGAGAGTTCTAATAATTAGAATTTCTAATTCCAGTCCTTTGAGCTGCTCCCAGCAGCCTTATCCTGTGAGAGGAATACATGACACATTTGCTCTCCTGCTCAAAGTCACTGCAGGAGGCCAGCAGCATGCAGCCTTGGAGGAAGGATCCAGATTTGCTGAGAGTGGGGATGAAAACTTCTCTCCCCAACCCAAAGTCCCGGAAGAACTTCTCTCTGTGGTTGGTTCATTTTTAGAGAGGAATATTTTCAAGGGACATGGGATAGGGCAGGGTGGTCTGAGGAATCATGGTGGGACCCTGGGCCAACACTTCAGGAATGTCAGTTTCCTTTCCTGTATACCAAGGGGGTCAGATCCGGGATAGCCCAGGCACTTAACAGTTCTGAGATGATCTGAGTCTGTGATGTGTGGTCATAGGGTGTTCAGAGTTGAAGCCCTGAGATCACATAGTGATCCTAGCAGCTGCGTGCTGCTAGCTACGTTGACTTCATTTGCAGATAATTTGATAATAAGGTAGTAAATAACTTTAAGGTCAAGCAAAGTAAGCGGCCACGCCCTGTGTTTCTTTGCACTCTTCTGCACTGTCTTGTTTAACTTCCCTGGTCCTTGGTTTCTTCATCTGTAAAATGGGAATGCTTCTACTTGGGATATGGTCTTGGTGAAGCTTGGTGTCAAGTGCAGAGCGTCGGGGTCTGCGTATTGTCACTCTAGCCTTGCACGGATCCTGCGGAATGGGCGCGCGCTGCGGTTTCTTCAGCACCTCATCCCACTCAGGGCCGCCATCTGAGAGCATCTCTAGGGTCCTGCAGTCATTGGCGCCCAGGACTGGGTGCGGAGAAGATGGGCACTCCGGCTCCAACTCCGACTGAAGACTCACCCTGCCTTGCTGGGCCGTTGCCTCATGGGATGGCTAGAAGAGGACATCAGTCCTGAGAAACCCCTCGGTGTCTGCCTTTCTGTCTCATCCACTAGTGACGGCGAGCGCGCTGGGTCCACAGCACGTATGCTCAAGTTGTCTTACTCACAGATGGGAGGTGGGTGGAGGGGGGTGCTCAAGGCCATGCACCTGAAAAGTGGAGGAACCAGACAGGGGCGGGACAGGAACTGAAGCCTCAGCCCTGTGGCTCCGCCACAGCACCCCTACCTCTGTGTTCTTCTCTTGCGGTTGCCTCACTCTGCTGTCTGGGGCCTCCCCGTCCAGGCTTGAGCCCCAAAGCTGCCCCTTGTTAGCAGGGGTCCTTAAACCTGAGGACTTGAGAGGGTGTTAGTGCTGGAGGGACCCTTAGATGTGTTTAGGTCTGTTTTAGTTAGTTGATGCTGGAATGGGGGCTAAGATGATTGAGAAATTCCCAAGGCCACATAGCTTGGATGACCAGCCCTCCTGACTAGGAACGCAGTGCCCTTTCTCCCACACCTCATTGTTGCCTTTCTTTCCCTGAAATTCCATCAGAGTGTTGTGCACTGGTGAAGGCGAAGTCCAGGGTTCCATTTTATTTGGCTGATCTTTGAGAGAGGGGAAAAAAAAAAAAGAATTTAAGCCCTTGGGACTATGGCCCACTCTCCCTGTATTGTCAGCTTGGGCCGCAGCCACAAATTTCCTGGGGGGCTAGATGACAGACATTTATTGTGCCACGGTTCTGGAGGCTGGACATCTGAGATCCAGATGTCCTCAGGGTTGGTTTCTCTCCCCTTGGCCCTCTTCTCCCTGGGTCTTCATGTTGTCTTCCTCATGTGTGTGTCTGTATCCTCCTCTCCTCTTACAAGGACACTCGTCAGATAGGCTTAGGGCCCACCCTAAGGACCCCATTTTAACTAACCATCTCTTCGAAGACCCTGTCTCCAAACCCAGTCTCAGTCTCAGGTACTGGCAGTTAGAACTTCAACATTCGGATTTTGGGGGGACCTCTTCAACCACTAACACTCCCCTTCATGTCACGCTGTGTCTAATTTACACCCTTTGCTATCTGTCTGGTCTCTGTGGGCATTTGCATTCCTGAGCCTGTCTTCCATCGGGAGTGTTGGTGAATGATCCCACCACAGTCCTCCAATGGTGGCTGCTCCATGGGTTTGCCTTGGACTGAGGGCGGGAGGACCAGGTCTGCTCAGAATACATTCGGGGCCCAAGAGGGAGCAGGCAGTTCTAGGGAATGTACCTGATTAAAATAATCATATCAACTGGCCCTCAAAGAGACTTATTTATAGCCACAGTGACACATTTTTTTAGGATCTAATTTGGATTACACTCTGGGAATCTTATTTTTAGGCCCAGAGGCAATGCCTGTAGGCAGGTGACCTTGTGTCTGGGGGCTTTGAGTCCATTCTGTCCAATTGGAGGCTCTCAGAGTTGAAGAAATTTGAAAGGTTCCATCAGCCCATCTTTCCACCTGTCACTTGTATCACTGCCCCAGGGTCCCACTGAGGGACCATCCTACCTCTTTTGAATGCCTCCAGCACCAGGGAGCCCCTTTCTATCCAAGGGGCCCATCCTCTCCTTGGAAAGTTAGAAGGAATTTTCTCCTTTCTAAACCATCCATCTCCTGTCTGGTCTATCCTTGGGAATGGACAGAATGTGTCTAACCGTTGGCAGCTCTTCAGAGGTCTAGAAGATGGGGCTGATGGTCTTGTTGGCCTTTCCTGCTCCAGGATAAGGGCCTCAGTTTATGCTCCAGCAGCCCCTCTCTGGATGTAGTTCTGCCCTGGTTTTTGAGGAATGTGATATTCAGTTCTGGGGTCCTATACCTTCTCTCATGGCATCAGCTGTAATCCAGGTCTAGATGAAACTTAGCCAATTGTAGTCAGCTGGTCTTGTTGAGAAATTTTAGAGAAAAGAGACCACTTCTAAAAAGAAATCACTCAACAGACACCTGTGCTTTGGTTTGGCCAGGAGAAAGATGGAGGCTGAGTATTGATAGAGGGGATCTGCCCGTGAGAGGGGCAGCACTAGCCCCCACCCCACCACCAGGGACATGGGTCAGGCCACGGGATGGGAGGATAAAGCCGAAGTGCCCTGGTGGGTGGTCCTTCTGGGAAATGAGCATTCGGGCAGTTTTGGTTTGTCAGCCTCACCCTGCCAGGCCTGAGAATGGTGGGGCCCTTCCTGCCACATTTGTGGGTTCTGCTGACGGGGAGAGCTTGAGAGCATCTTGTGTAGGGCTGTGTCCCCTGGCTCACAGCCGGCACACCTTCAATGTCACGCTGATTAGAATGTGTGCACCCAAGACTCAGCTCTGCGGCTAACCTACCCTCTGTGACACTTTGAGCAAACGTCCCCACTTCCCTCATCTTTAGATTCTATCTGCCTCCTTTCCTGTTTGGAGGAGGAAATGGGGTGACACTTGAAAAAAAACAAACCCCAAAGCTGTCTACAGTGTCACAGGTGAAAGGTTAGGCAGCTGCTTCTGCTTGGACAGATATGTATATCGTAGAGCCCAACACCGACATCAGAGCAAAAAGAAGTAAGTTAGTTTTCAGAGGTGGAAAAACCAGGCTGTAGACTTTGTTTCAGTGGAGCTGTTAGAGTAGGATTGGCCTAATGGTCCAAATACCAATTTTTCTGTTTCCTTTAAAAATTGTGTATTTTCTATTAAAGGCAAGAATACAGTGTGTGTGTGTGTGTGTGTGTGTGTGTATGTGAGTGTGTGTATTTATTCTTTGGACAAATGAGGGGCATTCCTTTGAGAACACAGATGCCCACATACTCACTCCCACCCCCTGCCCCACTTTGCTCCTGCTGGCCCCTTCAGCTCGCCTAGCTGCGCTTACATTACCTAAAGGAACCCAACAGAAGAATCCAAGTTTTGGGACAAATGCCTAGAAATTGCGCTTCTTAGGGAGGTCACTTTCAGTGGCTCTCCGAGAGAAACACTTGTCCCTTGAAACAAGATGAGAGTTTTCCGGGTTAGACCCTGCAAGATGGTAGATTCTGTGGGCAAGCTTTTAAAATGATGAAATTACTTGTTCATGATGATTGGGATTATAGTCGAGTGGCTTATTTCTACTCTTCTGCCTGGCTTGCTGCTAAAAATAAGATTCGGGAATTAGATTTTTCTTTTCTGTCCTCAACACAGAGCAGCCTCAGTGAGCACAGGCGCTGTTACTGAGGAGAGTTCCTACCCAGACCTCACGTGGTGACCAAGCTCCCGCCGCAGCTCTGGGTGCCCAGGAGAAGGGGGTGTGGCCTTTGGTTTATGTTTCTAGGGGACGCTTGTCTCCTGACTCACCCTTTCTCCGTGTGGACACTTCACCTGGTGTCTCCTACCCACGTCTTCCCTCTGTAGTGTCCGGGGAGGTATTTTATTATTATTTATTATTTTTTTAAATTTAAATTCAGTTAGCCAACAAAGAGGCTCTTTGTATCATTAGTTTTTGATGCAATGTTCAATGATTAATTAGTTGCATATAACACCCCGTGTTCATCATATCATGTGCTCTCCTTAATGCCCATCCCCAGTTAGCCCATTGGCCCAGCCCCCACCCTTCCGTAACCCTCAGTTTGTTTCCTAGAGTCAAGAGTCTCTCATGGTTTGTCTGCCTCTCTGATTTCTTCCCGTTCACTTTTCCCTCCCATCCCCTATTATCCCCTGCCCTATTCCATATATTCCACATATGAGTGGAACCTATAGGATAATTGTATTTCTCTGATTGACTTATTTCACTTAGCATAATCCCCTCTAGTTCCATGCATGTCAATGTAAATGGTAGCTCTTCATCCTTTCTGATGGCTGAGTAATATTCCATTGTAGATATGAACCACATCTTCTTTATCCATTCATCTGTTGAAAGACATCTCAGCCCCTTCCGTGGTTTGGCTATTGTGGCCATTGCTGCTATGAACATCGGGGTGCAGGTGCCCCTTCTTTTCACTACATCTATGTCTTTGGGGTAAATACCCAGCAGTGTGATTGCTGGGTCATAGGGTAGCTCAATTTTTTTTTTTAAGATTTTATTTATTTATTTGACAGAGAGAGATCACAAGTAGGCAGAGAGGCAGGCAGAGAGAGAGGAAGGGAAGCAGGCTCCCTGCCGAGCAGAGAACCCGATGCGGGACTTGATCCCAGGACCCTGAGATCATGACCTGAGCCGAAGGCAGAGGCTTTAACCCACTGAACCACCCAGGCACCCCGGGTAGCTCAGTTTTTAACTTCTTGAGGAACCTCCATGCTGTTTTCCAGAGTGGCTGCACGAGCTTGCATTCCAGGGAGGAACTTTAATGACAGAAGTCTGTGGCGTCACCTCCTTGGTGCGCTCAGTCAGAGTCCTTGCTGCTGGACCCTCCATGAGGGCAGGGACTGTGTCCATCTTCTTCTTCAGTGTAGCCATGGCATTGTGTGAGCTGTTCATGATCCTTTGTGGAGTAAATGAATAGGTTTCCACTCCTAAGGTCCTTTCCAGAACTGTCACGGGGGACGGAGAACTCCATTTGCTTCTCTTTCCCCGTTCCCTGAGACACAGTCCGGTGGAGAAGATGGCTCCTGGGGTTTCTGCCTCGGCCCCCAAATCCTGTACCTCTCCAAAAGGGACTCAGAGCACAGAGCCTGAGACACCCGCAGGCCTCCAGCCTTTGCTACCTTGCTCTCTGTGACTGATGAGAATAAAGAATTTTGGTAGCCGTCTTAGGTCTTCATCTGCTATTAGCTGATTAAAATGAAAAAAGAAAAAGGAAAAATTTGCATTCTGGGACAGGCTGTTCTTGATGCAGTTGAAGAAAGACCGAGGAGCTATCAATGACTCTCTGGCTTATGTGGCCCTATTTTTGGCCTCAGACCCATTGTGAATTGCTATCTTTCCCCCCAATCGTCAGCGGGAAAATCCATCAACAAATTAAAATTCCCTTTGGAGTCAGAACAGGTTTGGTTTCTGGGTTTCTAAATGACCTTAATCACCAAAGCCACGCAGGGTTGGAAGCCTCAGAGTCTCTAGCTACTTGCTGAGGCAGCAGGTTGCTGGGGTTTTCACAGTCTGGCCAAGCTTCTGGGTTCTTGGGGGATCCCTCTGGGAAGCCTTCCTGATTCCTAAAGGTCTTCCAGCCCCTTCTTTCATTGGCCTGACCCAAGTGGCTCTCATTCAGCTTTAGGTGGGTTCACACACCCATGGGAATTTCTCTACCACCTTTCAGTTAACTAGTCCTAGGCCCCCAGGAGCCCCCTCTAGTGGCCATTATGTGCAGGGGCCCTTTGGAAGACCAATCGAGAACCAGGCTCGGGTCTCAGACTGGCTGCTCGCTGTTATCCTTGGATGGCAGGGAGCACTGTCCAGCGCCATGTCCGCTCTCCAGCTCATCTCCAAGTAGACCATCTTGACCAGGAATCCTCTGTCTCCAGGAAACCAAAAGGACTCCCATAGTGTGGGAATTCAGATGGCCTGTCTGTGTTTTTCTCTCAATGCTGTTTTCTGGAGCCACATCCCGTGGGATCTGATGTTGATAAACTGGAGGAGAACCAGGCTGCCTACTTGGGCCTTCGGAGGTACTGGGTGGGGAGAATGAGGGGAGCAACAGGCAGGGCCCTAAAGCAATGATGAGCAGGGGATGCAGCCTGAATAGTGGGAGGAACAGAAGGTGCCGGAGGGCAGGTCCGGGAGTTCAGACTGGATTGGGGTGAGGTGGTTGGGGTGAGGGAGGAGGCTTGCCTGCACTGCTGAGGGCTCGGTGTGCTCACTGTAAGCCTCTTTGCTTACATAGAAGAGTAAGATCATCATTTTGCCAAGACCGGGTTGGGTTAAGGCTGCGTGTTAGTAATAACAAGTGTGAGAACCATTTATTGGGCACTTACTAAGTGGGAGGAATGGGGTGCTCAACACAATGGTGAGAGGAAGGGACTATTACTCCGCATTTGGCTGACGAGAAAAGTCAAGCTTGCTAAAGTGTCATAACAAGTACCACACACAATGGGGTGGAGGTTGGCAGGGGTTGGGGGTGGGCGGAGCTTAAACGACAGACACTTGTTTTCCAGCTGTTCTGGAGACCAGAAGTCCAAGATCAGGCAGAGTTGGTTCCTTCCGGAGGCTGTGAGGGTGTTAGCGTGTAGACGGTCATCTTCTCCCTGTATCTTCACCTCATCTTCCCTCTGTACCTGTCTGTGTCCTCTTCTTGTAAGGACACCAGTCATGTTGGATTGGAGCCCAACCTAAGGCCTCATTTTACCTTAATCACCTCTTTAAAGACCTTAGCTCCAAATACAGTCACATTCTGAGGTTTTGGAGGTTAGGAATGCAACAGGAAGTTTTCTGAGGGTGGGAGGACATACAGTTCAGCCCTTGACAGGTGCAGAGAGGCTAGGTAACGTGTCTGAGGTTGCACAGCTACAGGATTAGAAGTCGGGGAGGCTGATTCCAGATTCCCCTGGTTCTGTACGTCCTGAAAAAAATAATGAAGCCATGCCAAAGCAAGGGAATGCAATGGTGGCCTATTTTAAATGTTTACATGAATTAAACAAAGGAACACTTTTAAAAAGAAAAAAAGGCAAATACAATATGATCATGCTATGCGGAGGACAATTACTTAATATGCAAGCATATTAAGCATAAATTAATTCTAGTGCTGCCAGGGGATGAGATCTGGTTACTGGACAAAAGTGCAAAGTTGATGGACAGCAGTATCTTTTCCCCATCCTGTGATGTGCATGTAACCTCATCAGGGATCGCTTTGAGGTCACATTCGGGGGCCCCCAGCACAGCTCCTGCCTGCCTTCTTGGGGTAGACGTTCTGAAACTTTGGGACTCCCCAGTCCGTGATCTTGTACTGCCATGCTCTGCTTCCTCCCTGAAGACTTGGCAGCTTGGGTTCTGGACTCTCCAGGAAGCAGCTGTGACCTTGGGAAGGTCCTGTGCCTCAGGCTTACATTCCCCATTTCAATGGCGGTGTTATTGTAAAGGGGACCTTTATGGGTCTTGGCAGATCCAAATGGCCCACGACTTTGGGGCTGTGACTGAGAGCTGTGTCACCTGATCCTGTGGCTGACGATTAAGCTAAATGAAGTGTAGTAATGCAGTATCTGGAACCCTGTTAGATTGTCCTCGATGACACCCAGAAGTCCTCGGGTCTTCTGAGTGCCCGGCATAACGTCTGCTGAGTGCTACTGCCTGCCGTGGTTGAGGATGACTGCATGGCAGAGCCCTGTTCTGTCGTGAGGGAACACAATCAGGAAAGAGGAGGTGATGAAAGTGTGGTCGCTTGATCTGATGTGGAGCCCACCCTATCCTAGTGACAGCAGAGCCGTGGCCTCTGCAATGTGTGGTTCGTTTTAGCAGATGGAGCTATAAGGCCAAGAGCTATGGGAGGTGATGCTGCGTGTCTGAGGGAGGTGGCAGTAGCTTTATAACACGGTGTCCTTCACAGTCCGGCTGAGAGGTCACTCTGAGATCTTGGGACAGGCTCTGTGTTCTTGGCATAGGTGTCTGTTTAATTTCTTTTCTCTTCCTTTTCCTTCCCTTCCTTTTTTTTGTATCTCCTCCATCCCTCTTTCCTCCCTTTTTAAGTACTGTCGATGAGAGCTTTCAAATCGAAGGGGATAATTTGCCTCCCATGGACATCTCCATTCCGTGTGATGTAATGGCTGTACCCTTGGCTCTGTGAACGGGTGCGGAAGGGATATTTGCTCGTGGTTGATCCTTTCTGTCCCTCTCTGTCCCCTTACTCTCTTGCCACGGCCGGATTCAGCCTGTCTCATGCATTACATTTTCTATGACTATTGAAGCCCTCAGTGATTGATTAGAAAATGTAGTGAGTCCTTTCTTGGAAGTTATCACAACTTAGCATGTATGTGATGTATATAACATGTGTGTATGTGTGTGTGTGTGTGTGTGTGTGTGTGCGCGTGCACGTGCTTCATTTGCCTGTGTGTCTCACTGGAGAATAAGCTCTTTGAGGACAGGGATCCAGTCCAGGGCTTTGCAGAGCGTGTGCCTTACAGTAGGTCTCAATGCTTGTTTGTTGAATGAGTGAGGGAGGTTAGTGGTTGGATGAGTCTTTCTTAGGAGCTGAAGAAACAAGTTCAGGTAGCTAGGTGTTTTGCCCAGATATCTCTGCCATCCATCAGCTGACACAGACCTGGGGTCCATCATTGCACTGTGTTCCAGGGGACCACAGCCACACCCATCACTGTCCTGCCCGTGGGGACTCTCCTTTCTAGTTGGAGAGGCCAGGGGAAGGTGGGGGAGAGCCAGGCAAGGAGCTGTACTGGGCAGTATGTCGGGCGAGGCACAGGCAGCCAGGCTTCCAAGGGGCAGGGAGCTCTGAGCTGGGGACGGGTGGGTCACCCTGAGCCACACAGCTGCTCTTTGCCCCCACGTTCAGCAGCTGTGGTGCGCTCCTAATGTTCCTGCCAAGGGTGTGCCTTTGCTGGACTTCCCATCTCCTGCCAGCTGAGCCCCTGCTGCGAGCACTTCTGGGGGTGGTCCCATTCCCTGCCAGGCTGGATTTAGGGCCGTATTCCAGGGGCATTTCCCTAGGCTGGGCCAGAGCGTGGACTTGCCAGCCCCAATGCCACAATGTGGGCAGCGCTCCCTGTAGTTTGGGGGTGACTGAGGGATGGAATTGGAAATCTGGGTGGGTCTGGCTCACTCTCAATGTGAGATATGAGGGGAGAGATTGTTCTCGGGAAGGGCCCATCCCTGAACAGTCTTCATTTGTTTTTCATTGGAGGAAGGTGCCAACACTCATTAGATGCCTGCTGTTTGCCAGGCGCTCACAAGATGCTTTGTATATGGTATCTTATATAATCTTCCCTACCGCCTTCTGAAGTTAATACTGTTACTGTGCCCATCTTACAGATGAGAAAGCTGATGTTCAGTGTGTTTAAGTGGCTCTCCTGAGGTGGGCACAGCTAGTGAGTAACAGAGTCCAGATTCAAATTCAGGCTCCCCCAACTCCAAACCCCAAGCATTTCTATGCAAGATGAATTCTAAGGCCCGAGAAGAGCCAGGCGGCTCCAGAGACCGGAGGTGCCATAGAATGGAAGGCCCAGCCAGGATGCCTTTCTTTCCTGCAGACTGCCTGGTGTCCCTGCGTCAGGGGCCACCAGCTTTGCCCTTAGCTGAATCTCTAGCCCACGGGCGCTTCCTAGAATCTGGAAGGCCGAGTGAGCACTTTGCTCTCGGTGCTCTCGGAAGCCAGCAGTAGGCAAGGAGCCCTGCTTCTGCTGAGGTCTCCCTGCTACTCCCAGCCTCCTCAGAGACTGGGACTGGGCCACAGGTGGGAGCCCTGGAGGACCCAGGCCTGTTCCAAGAGAGGACCCTCTGAATTACTGGTGTGTGCTTGGGTGTATTTAAGACTCTCCTCTGTTTTTTGGTTTAGAACCCGAGCCATGTCCCTTTGCTCCCCACCCTGTAGATCTACACACAACCACAGTCCTGTGTAGAAGAACCGTGGTTGGCTGCCGCAGCCCCCGGAACTCATGGAGGGAAGCAATGACTTTGATGAAACGAGATAAGCAATAATTTAAAAACTTTCCGTCTCAGCTCTGTGATGTAATTTCCTCTCATGGCAGATTTATCTGCTCAATTCTGTGCAACTCAGACCAATATTAGAATGGCTTCGCCTCCTGTTTGTCTGCACACCGGGCTGAGCTGGCTGTCAGGGACCCGGGTACCCTGAAGCCCCGAAGAGACTTTGCCTTAGAAGGCAGGGAGCCGGTGCCTGGATTTGGCCCTGCTTGTCTTTGGTTGTGTGGCTCTGTCCCACTCACTTAACCTCTTTGACCTCGGAGGTCTCCTGTCTCAAATGGAAGTTCAGTAGGGACACCTGAGTGCCTTAAGGCAAGGGACAGTGCCAGACCTGGGATTTTTAGATGCAAAGCTCCGGCTTACTTAGCATGTCTCAGATTTGTTCCTTCCCCATTAGCAAGAGGCCATAACGCCTTTTTTAAAAAATGTATTTGTGTTTGTTGTTTTTTTGGAATTAAGAGCCACTGAGGTTTAAAATGGAATTAAGAGACCATCTTCCTCAGTGTGTCCTTCAAGGATCATCTCTCCACCTTCCTCTCTCTGCACTAAAAACATCAAGAAGAGGGAGGGGAGCATAGCCTGGTAGGCATAGAATCATTTAATTATAGAGATCTTCCCCGTTCTCCTCCAAAGGCTTACAGATGGAGGGGCTGACCTGAAACTCCTATAACCTACGAGAGAGAAACAAGGCTCCCTGGCCCAGTAGCCCAGAGGAAGAAATTGCAGCACTTAGAGAGGTCAGGTAGTTCTCAGAAAGTTCTCAGAAAGTCACGCAGCAATTTGAAGGCAATAGAACTCAGAGGTGTTGACTCCAATCCAGTGCGTCTTGAATTTTGGTATGCCCAGGAATCTCCTGGGAATCTTGTGAAAATGCAGATCAGGAGGTCTGGGGTGGGGCCCGAGATTCAGAAGTTCGGACAAGGGCCCGGGTGACGCTGTTGCTGCTGTTCTGAGGATTTTTTTTTTTTTTTTTTTAAAGATTTTATTTATTTATTTGACAGAGAGAGATCACAAGCAGGCAGAGAGGCAGGTAGAGAGAGAGGAGGAAGCAGGCTCCCTGCTGAGCAGAGAGCCCGATGCGGGGCTCGATCCCAGGACCCTGAGATCATGACCTGAGCCGAAGGCAACGGCTTAACCCACTGAGCCACCCAGGCGCCCCTGTTCTGAGGATCTTGCTTGGAGTGAAGTGAGGTGGCCGGGGTCTTCGAGCCCTCTGTCCTCTCCTGCTTCCTCGCTGAGTGGTGTGCCCCCAGCTTTTTCCCGAGTTTTCTTCCTCTCGTGCTGTGAAGGCCTGGGCTACTGCCCCAGGGCTTCCCTGGCCCATTTCCTCTGGACTCCTCTTGCTCTGTGTTTGAAGTGAATGTCCCATCTTAGCTGGTGTCCGAGAGGCCCCGGCGCACAAGCCTGCCTGCTGTAGGCTCCTGGTCCCTGTTCCGCGGAGATTCGAATGCCTGGACCAGCTCCCTCCGGAGCTGTAGGCCCTTGTGAGTGCTAACCTGATTTGTATCTTAGAGTGTGTTCTCTCCGTGGCTGTGCTAGCACAGCGGCGTCCCCTGCTCACCGGGGCGGTGCGACAGAGAGCTTCCTCAGGTCTTCTTGAACCGCGCCCTCCTTGCTCCCATTGCTCCGCAAGTCAGGCTGTCTCCCTCGGTGCTGGGTCCTCTGTGCTCCTGGTGGAGAGATGATCCACCCCCTTCGGTAGATGTGGCGGAAACACAGGCCCAGGGCACGTGACAAGTCAGGTCCGGAAGGGCAGTGTGATGGGCCTGAGAAGCAGGGCCCGTAAGCCCTTCACTTCCCCGCTGGGGACAAGGCATGGAAAAGGGACCTTCTCCCAGGCCAGGCAGGGTCGGGGGACTGTCACTGAGCCACTGTTTTGAAAGATGCTAGTCTGAAGGGACTCCAAGTAGGGGGCCGTGACCCATGCCACTCTCTGGTAGGATGGTTTTTCTTTCCAGTTCAGCTGGAAAATCCTTGTGCTAGAGAAGGCCGCCAGGTTTTGGCCAGTGGTTCCTGCCATGCCCTCCCCACCCTGGGGAGACCTCTGACCCTGGCCCCAAACCAGTCTTACCAAGTGACTGGGTTTGGATTTTAGCCCAGCTTCTCCCACCTGTGGCCGAGGCGTTCATGAGCAACACTGCCACAAGGCTGGGGAGAGGCAGGCTGGGTCCCAGGCTGGGCCAGGGTGGACAGGGCCTCTCCGGGGGCGGGGAGGGTGGCTTCCAAACCCAGGGCGACGTGGTCAGTGGCCGGCACTTCTTAACCGAGCTCCACCTCTGGACTTCAGGCCTGGGGGTGTGGAACTTCATGCCTTCTTTCACCGATTAAACACGAGCGCCAGCTGGGTTCAAGGCCACGGGCAGGCTGCACCGAGTGGGAGGGCAGTGAACAGGACACAGTCCCTTTCTCAGGGACCGTAGGCCTCTTCCTGGGCAGGCATGCTGTGTCCATCTGTAAAAGTAAGAGCTGAAAGCATCAGGGAGTGTGTGTGTGTTTATGTATCAGTGTGTGCTTGTGTCTGTCCGCCTATGTTCATGGACATGCGTGTTCATTTGCGTGTGTGTTCGATATCAGTGTCAGTGTGTATCCATGTTTCCATGTGTTGGTGTATGGTTGTCTCGTCCTGACCATTGCTGTGTGATCTGGAGAAAGTCACTTGGGCTCTCTGGGCCTTGCTTCCCTACCTGTGAAATGAAGACCCTGGATCATCTCCTTATCTTCCTAGAATTATTCAGTCACGCGACTGAATGAATCACTCCACAAACGGCAGTCTGAGCCATTTGGCCTGCAAAGCCTAAATTATTTACTGTTTGGCCTGCTAGAGAAAAAGCTTGCTACCCCTCTTCTAAGTGCTTTTATAAATATGGACTTATTTAATCCTCCTAACAACCCTATTAAGACGGTGTTGTTATCGTGGCCCCTTGATGGATGAGGACACTCAAGCCCAGGGGCATCAGATACCACGCCTAAGGCTACGCAGTTAGGAAGTCGGCAACAGGATGTGAACCTCCGCAGTGGGGCCCAGAGGGCTGGAGCCCTGGCCACTCTACCGTGTTGAGAGAGGACCCTGGGGAGGGACAATGGGCTGAGAAGATTTTGGTGCTGGTCTTCAGAGTGCTACCTTGACCTTGCCAGGCTCTTGTCCGGAGTAGTGACATGTCAAAGCTCTGCTTTGGAAATTGCCATAAAGTGGATGTCCAGAGACCACCCTACCTTTGGGGATCCTCAGTCTCCAAACTGTACCTCGGAAGCTCTAGATTGTTCTTGGACGTTACACCTGCCTGTCATTAGCTGGGCACTGCTCACGGAGCTTCTCTGCGAAGACTTCCTCATTTAGATCATCGGTCAGTGTTTGTACAGTTGCCACGTGCTGTGGTCTGTGTCCTAGCTGCCTGCTGTAGGTCGTAAATGCTTGGAAGGCCTGCGTTGTGTTTTCCACGGTGGTGTGTTGTTTGGGGCAGAATGGTGTCTCATCAGGCCAGCGGATTCTGGGGCCACAGTGGTATCAGAAGGGATCTGTTTGGATGCCTGCACCTCGCGAGGCCTCACCCAGACCCAAGAGTCCCATGCAGGGAAGGTCCGTGTTGGAGCAGGGGCTGTGGGTACCCCGCCCCGTCCTTTAGCCCCCTCCACTCCTCTCCTGTGCAGCTACCCCAGCTCGGTGCCCAACCCACGGCTCATAGCCGAGGTGAGCCTGGACAGTCAGTGCCCGCAGGCCCGGGCCCAGCCACAGAGCACAGCATCTGGCTCCTTAGTGGCATAGCTCTGAGGCACGTTCTATACCAGGACTGCCACGGAAGCTTCAGGGGTGGGGGAAATGCTCTACATCGGTGCTGTCCGGTGTGGTAGCCGCTGGTTACATGTGCCTGCTGAGCTCTTGAAGTGTGGCAAGACGGAGGAACTCAGTCTTGAATTTTCAGTCATTTAATGTCAGTAGCCAGATGTGGCTGGTGCCGGCTGCGTGGAGCAGGACAGCTATGCCCTGTGTGGCAAGGTCTCCAGGGGGACTGAGCCTGGCTCAGCTATCTTCTGCAGTGTCCTCACTGTTAACAAACCCTGCGTTGATTTACGCACCTTCCCCACTCCCCACCTGATTCTTCCCTGGAGTTGCCATCCAAAGAACCTGTTCATTCCAGCCATATGAAATTGCCCTTTTTTTTTTTTTTTTGGTCAAAAAAATGGTTGAATGTTAGTACTTTCATATGATTCAGTTTGCACTGAAACCCCCACCTTGGGTCTGCGTCTAGGGGGAGCCCCACCTCATGGGGGTGCCGAGGTTTGTGTGGGTTTGTGTGCAAGCTAAGGGAGGGTGGTTCAAGTCATTCCCCGCCCAGGCAGGATCTTAATCCCAATCCTGCGTCAAGGTGGCTGTATGGCCTCAAGCAAGCCACTAATCCTGTCTGTGCCTCAGTTCTCTGTGCAGATAATCCTGCCTGCTCCCCTGGCCTGCTCCCTGCCCCCCCTGCCTTGCATGCTGCTTGGAAGGAGGCAGGGAGCTCGTAGACAGGACTAGTCATTAGAAGTGAGTGCAGTGAGGCTGTAAGGTGCCATTCCCGGGCTCGGTGCCCCGGCTGCACCCTGTCCGTGGCTGGAGGGAAGCTTGTTCATGGCTGATGGAATCCGGATGGCGTGCGTCTCTGATGCTAGGATGGGCGTTCCTGACTGCCTGGGATGCCCATGCCCTCAAGCCATCTTTGCCTACTCCCGTCCTTGTGGCAGGGTGCGCTTAGCCGCTCACTAAGGGGACACTGGGGACGCTCACCAGTGCGGCGGCCATCGATCAGATCAAGAGCGTGATTTAGTGGATGGCTGCAGAGGTCCTCATGTGTGTTTCCCTTGCCCACCGAAAAGCAGGAAACAGTTTGGGTGGTGATTGTGAGGTTCATCCTTTTTTGATTGTTTCCCGGAATGGAACTAGACAGGCTGGGGGCACTGCACATGCAGGCCGTGTGGATTCTCCTCGTTCCCTCCAACTTCTCGAACTTCCCTCAGCTCAGGCTTGCCTTGCCAGAAGCTCAGCACCTCCCAGCCTGTTCATGCTGGAGGGAGGCTGAGCCATCAGGGACCTTTCAGGAAACCAGGGCTCATGCCAACAAGTGCAGTAGGAGTGTATGTGGGGAACTAAGTAGAGAGGTACTGGAGGGGCTCAAAATCGAAGCATGATACGGAGAGGTGACCCCCAGAACTGCAGTAGTAGAAGCTGCTAGCATCCCCAGGGCTGGGGGGCGGGGTCAGGGAGAGCTGGTTTCCTGGAGCTCAGAGTCCACAGCATCTTGGGATGCTGGAACTTTGGAAGGTGCTGGATGGGGCAGGACCACAGAGGAAGTGACTCTAGGAACAGCAGGAAACCCAGGGATTGTAGAGGCACTGTGGAGACACCACGCAAGGCAGAGAGAGAGGGAGAAGTGTCCTGGTTTCTCTCCTCCTCTTTGCAGGAAGAAAAATGGTCTTCTGCCTGTATTCTTCTTGGCCAAATCTCCCAGAAATCAGAGGGCAAGGGGGTGGAGGTGGGGGCAGTGTTGGGGGTAGTGTGGTTTGTAGAGGGGAACTCAGGACTGGGTCTGAGGGCGAATGACCAGCATGGGGGCTTCAGAGAGCCTTTAGAGATGTCCTCATCCCAGAGCCTGCAAAGGAGCTTTGGGGAGCCCAAGCATCTCTGGAGAATGTAGGCGCTCTTTTGTCTCCATATATGCACATGCATTTTCTAGAAAGAGCTGATATCTTTCTTCAGATTCTCAAGTCACCCAGTGCCCACCAAAAGACACAGCACAATCGATAGATGCACCCCCCTCCCCACCAGTCTTACTCCTGGGAAGTCTGTGGGTGCAAAGAACACGTTTGTCCTCTTGGTTTAGGGTCCTTTGTGCTAACTGGCTGTTGTCCTTCAATTGTCCTGGTTATGTGAGTACGTTAGGAAAGTCCTCTGGCTGCTCTCTGCCTCTCCAGAGCTAGCTGTGTGTCTCCTCTAGCTGGCCAGCTTTCCTGATCTCAGGTTCACAGAAATGCTCCATCCAACATGCCCCTGAATCTGTTGGAGCCACACCACTGATCTGGATCCTGGTTTAGGTGCACCACACAGTGGGGGACATAGGCAGAGCTGGCCCGGGGAACAAAACCCAGGTCTCCTTCACTCCGTCTCCCTTGTTCAATAAACATGACCCTTGCACCCACCAGGTGCCAGGCATCTTGCCAGGTACTGGGGAGACCGTGCCGATCAAGATCGATGATGACCCTGCTGTCACAGAAGTAGAGGTAGAGTTAGAAAGCAAGAGAACAAAAACACAAACAAGATAATTTCTGACCATGATAAGTGCCAAGAAGATAACAGAACAGGGAAATGGGATAAAGAAGTGAGGGTTGAGGATGGGAGCTATTTTTGATGGGGAAGACCTCTCCTAAGAGGACATGTTGAAGCAGAGATGTGAGGGAGGAGGAGTCTGCTTTCCAAAGGAAAAAGCATGGTGGATGGGGGCAAGAGCCAGTCAAAGGCCCTGGGGTGGGAATGAGGACCCCAAAACAAAAAATGGGCCCATATGACTGAAGACAAATGAGAGCTCCTGCCCTGACAGTTTTTGACTCTTCTGACTGACCCTGCCATGCCCCATGCAGACTCTTCTTCTTGCTTTTGTGGGTGAAATGGGTGGCCAAGTGCTCCTTCCTTTACCATGCTGTGTTCTCAGCCGGGTGTGTGGCAGGTGGCTGGAAGCTGGCTTTCTGCTCCCCGGAGCAGTGGCTGGATGTTTTGGTGCCTCTGAGATACCAGGAGGATGGCAGATTGTTTCTGTTCAGTCCATCAGTCACACAAAAGCCCAGAGAGCAAAGAGCACAGGCTTAATTTATTTTGTTTATTTTGCAGAGGAAATAGCACTTCCTTGGAGTGAAAGCTCTGAAGACTAAAAGCTGAATGGAGAGGGGGAGTTTGGATTAAATGAATGGGCTGACCAGCTTTGACCCACTTTCCATCCAGCACAGCAGTGATGACAGAGGAAATTGCATTCCAGCTTTCTCTGTGCCGGCCCAGGGGCTGGTCACTTCTCCAGCCTGCCCTTGCACAGGGGATGGGACTGGTGGGCAGGCGGCGCTTGATGGAAGTGTTCTTGAAGGTAGCTCATGAGGGGGGTGGAGGGTCGCAATGTACAGCTGTCTTGTGCCCTTCCTGAGTTCATCTTGGACCCTTCAAGCCTGCCTGACAGTACTCCATCCCCTTAGTAGTGAGGGCAGGTGTAGATTTAGGTGAAGGTCATTTTCTGGTCAATTTTCTGAACTGCAAGGGAGAAATCACTGCTCCTCTGGACTGCAAAGGAGTGTTCAAAAGGGGAAATTCTCAGGAGGCCTGGGGCAGGCTGGGCAGGGAGGGCGGGGGACATTCCAATGCATCACTGTGAGGGGTCTAGTGATTACAGTGTGTAAGACCTGTCCATGAAGGGCTTACTTCAAGGCGTCCTGGGTTTCATCTCATTAACTGGTGGCCCCAGCAGGTTACTAATCTGGTTGAAAGGACTCAGTTTCCTTGTCTCTAAAATGGAAGTCCCACCTCTCAGGGTTGGTGTGGGGTTCCAAAGGGATGTAGGATTTGAAAGTGCTTCCAGGCACATAGTAGGTACTTAGTAAATATAGTTTGCTTAATTGAAAGAATGCATAAATAAGTGAGAAACCAAAATTGGTATATTATCTGGAACTTTATAAGGAATGAGCATTGAAATGGCAGTGACAAGAAGGAAGTTAAAGTGCACTATTGCAAGGTATCCATGAAGATCCATCATTCCAAGGGCTTGGCCAGCTCTGTCAAGTGTCCTTACTATAGGAAGGACATGCTCTGGACATAATGCTAATTGTCCTGCTCCCATAGCATGGATGACTGCGAATCACAATGCTGGGTGCTTGGGTCTCTTTGTGGATTTCTTGCTCCTCAAGATTCTTTAGACAACATTTCATATGAGAATCTTACAAGGGACTAGAGCCCTAGAATGAGGGAAGGGTCTGACTATGGCATTTTAAGGGTGCTTCCCTAATGAAATAATTACATCATTAGTTGCCAAATGAAGAAGGAAAAGAGAAGGCATCAGAAGGAGAGCCACATGTTCATATGCAGTGATCACTGACTAACTCTGATTTTAACAGGCCCTTATGAAGAGTGATCAAGAGTCATCTGACTTAGGGCTGATGAGAAGAAGTTCAGGAAGGCTGAAACACAGAATGAACTACAGCTGGTAAAAAGAGCTAAAGATAGTCCTAGACCTTTGTAAAATAATAGCCCCAGAGTTAGAAGGTGAACAAGAGGGGATAGTATCACTACTCTGGAAAGGTGATACTCTTAGCAGACAGAGAAACAAAATAGAAAAGTGAGTGTTTTCTGTTTTTTTCTCTGCCTTCTCCACCTGGAATGAACCCTCTTTGGAATGAAGAAGACAACAAGTCCCTTGCAAGGAGCTAGAGAGTCATTTAAAAATGTGTTTCTAGGATCAAGTGGGTCCCATGGCAGGGTCTTGCCATACACTTCCTATAGGACGGATATGATTGCAGAGTTTTGTAGGGGAGTCTTTTGATTGATTGTTCTTTTCATTATGGATTGTATTTTCCTGCTTCTTTTGCATGCCCGGTAATTTTCGATTAGATGCCAGACAGTAAATTTTACCTTGTTGGGTGCTGGATATTTTAGTACTCCTATAAATATTCTTGAGCTTTGTTCTGGGACACAGTTAAATCTCATGGAAATGGTTTGATCCTTTTGGGTCTTGCTTTTAAACTTTATTAGATGGGACCAGAGCTGCCTTAATGTAGGGCTGATTTTTTCCCCACCATAGAGGCAATGCCATTCTGAGTACCTAGGTGAGTTTGCTAGGGCTGCCATAACAAGACGCCACAGGTTGAGTGGCTTACCAGCAGAAACTGATTTTCTTCCAGTTCTGGAGGCTCGAAGACTGAAGTCAAGGTGTCTGTAGGGTTTTTTTCTTCTGAGACTTCTCTACTTGGCTTGCAGATGGCCGTGTTCCCTCTGTGTCCTCACATGATCATCTCACTGTCTGTGTGGTCTGTATCCTAATTTTTTCTTAAGAAGGACACCAGTCATACTGGATTAGGGCCCCACCCGAGGACTCCATTTTGGTTTAATTACCTCATTAAAGAGCCTGTCTCCAAACACTGTCACATTCAGAGGCACTGGGGGTTAGTGCTTAACCACAGGAATGTTGGGGGGCACAGTTTGGTCTGTAACCTGTTGCCTCATGAATTTTGAGGTTTTCTGTTCTGGCTGGTTGGACATGACCTATTTCTAGCACTGTGTGAACTCCATGCTGTTCTGTGTGCCCCTTCAAGATATTTCTGCCCTCCACCTTGGGCAGTTTCCTCACAGAACTGTGCTGATCAGTACCTAGACTCAAGGAGGCCCCTCTGTTGATCTCTAGAGAACTCTCGTGGCAGCTTTCTCCTCTCTGATGCCTTGCTCTGTGAATTCTGGCCACTTTAGCCTCCCTGGAATCCCAGCTCATCTCCTCAACTCAGCGAGAGCTCTGGGCTCTGCTTGGGTCCCCCTTCTCTGTGCCATATCCCCCAGATACCCTCCAGGTGGCTGGCTGGGACAATCATGGGCTCCTCCCTTTTGTCTCTCAGGGATCACTGCCCTGCTCTGCCTGAGCTCCAGTGTCTGTAAACCCTATTTCCAATGTTGCATCTGATTTTTTAGTTGTTTTGAGGAGGGGGTGGTTAAATCTCATCCCTCCTACTTCCTTTGGCGAGTCTTTGAATAGTGGAGACTGCCTGGAATGTTCTGGAACTTATTGTTTCGCTAGTATTTCTCAGTGTGTGTTAGGCGGTGGATTCTGGAACCTCCGTTCTAATGATACTGTGGCTTATCCTTGGGAATAATTTTTGATCGGATTATTAAGCTGAGTGTTTGTGATCTCTTAGAGGTGCCAGTGGTGGTCACTTTGGACTCCAGATAGGTCAGGCTGGAACTACCAGCTGTGAAAGAACTGATGTCAACCTATAGTGCTTCTTTACCATGACTTACCCTTAATTCATGTCAGTGAGGCTTTGCTGCACGCCAGGATTTCCTTCTGTACTGAGAGCAACCTTCTCAGGCGGGTGCTGTCAGCCCTGTTTTCCAGAAGGGGAAACTGCTGAGAGCTAAAGGAAATTTCCCAAATCTAGAGTTTGAAAGCAGTTCTGTCGGCCCTTAAATGAGATGCTATGTTATCCAGTATCTTCATCAGCATTTGGATTAGGGAGGATTCAAGAGCTGGGACTTCAGCTCAATCAGCAAAACAAAAACAACAGATTAGGTGCAAGACCAAGGATGCTTTCTGGTCCCTGCATTGAGATAAGAAAAGATCTCCACAAGCAGATGGAGGCTAAAATTTATTCCTGGGAAAGGCCTCATTTTAAGAAGGGAACTTAAAGATTATTGAGTCCTCGCCTTCCATCTGGTGTTAGTGGTGGCCAGTGGCCAGTAGCTTTTGTGGTGGTGTCACATTCATAGGCAGACAGGAAGCAGGACTTTCTTTTAACTAACCTTGTCTCCACTCTGTGAAGGGTTTTTCCGCGTGCGTTTCTAAAGTGTATAATTACCCCTGGTTAGTTGGATGGACAGATGAACACAACCTTGGATACAACAAAGTCCAACTTTGTTGATTGTAAATGAATCATCACCTTGCCTCTCCATCACCATCAAAATGCTTTTCATACTCCAATTAAATGAACCCACTTACTGCATTGTCTATTGAACTTTTCCAAAAGTTAACCCCTCTGCCTCCATGTAGAGAAGAGCTCTGGTTAGAGGTCAATGCGCTTTTGCTCCCTTGGGTGTCCACCCCATTCTCCCTTTCCAGTGTGGCTCCTTCCATGTGATCATCAGTGGGTAGTGGGGAGGGGACAGTATTGTTGAATTTTGTTAGACCACTTTGCTGTCTTGGAATGCCAGCTCGTGTCCAGAGCAGTGACCAAATATTGGATCGGTGCTTTTATTTCCACTGCCATTAGCAAAGCTTTGGTGGGAAGGAGACATCAGGTGGGACGTTTAGTTGGATCCAGGGTTGTTCCACAGAAAATTCTTGTTAGGCCTGGTTTTCTATTCACAACAAAAGGAGTTGTGAATTTCAAAAGCATTTTTTGAACATCCACAAACTTTTGTTTATTGCGGGTTTGTAATTGAGCTATATGCACAGGGAGGAAAAAGAAATGGGGCAGGTTGATCTCTGAAAATAACTGTGCCCCGCATGGTAATGGCTCTAAGCCTTGCCCATAAGCAGGAGGGACAGTCACTAGTGTATGTGGTCCACATGCTGCAGAGAGTGTCCACACCTGGGCAGGTGGACCCCTGGCCTCTATTTGACTCCATCCAGACTTCTAACCCAGTTCCTGTGGCATCTCTTTGGGAAGCCACCCTTGTCGCCCAGATTGGAAGTGAGCTGCTTCCTCTGAGCCCCAGCTGCCCTTCTCCCATCTCTCTGCTGTTAGGGCTTTGATCGTTTTCTGCCTGGGAGTTGAGACACTTAAGTTCTTACTTCCTTAGTTGGACTGTACGGTCCTTGGAGGACAGGATCCAGGTCTGAGCCATCTTTGTGACCCCTTCAGTGTTTGCCACAGAGCATATGTGACCTCTTGTTGGTGTTTCCTTTTTATCTGCTTAATGTCCTGTAGCCAGTGTATTGCATGTGGTGAAAATAAAAGAAGGGTCTTACCCTGTTTACTTTGAGGGTACCTCTGGGTCAGGCTGCCCTTGTATTTCAGGGGTCCAGGGGCGGTGGGAAGTGGCTTCAGCTGGGATTTGGGGCTAAGCCATTAAGAGTTTGGGTCTGTTACATTCATTAGCTGGCTTCTTGTAGTGGGTCTCCAGCAGCCCCTTATCTCTCCTTGAACTCAGGACAGTGGGACCGTTAAGGTGGATCTGAGGCAGACAGGCCGTCACTGGTGAAACTCTGAAATTTCTAAGGTTTTTATTACCAGTAGTACATCCTCTTACTAACAGGACATCTTAAAGTAGAAAAAGAGGCTTTTATAAATTTATGTGTTTATCATAGAAAATGTGGGAAATAACAAAAAAATTATAAAGATCAAGCAATTTCTTCCATAACTCTACAATACAGCAGTTGTATTTTATTATTACAATGAAATGTTATTCTGAAAATGTGATTAGGTCATAAGATATATAAAACTTTAAAAAATACTGCTTTTTAAGAATAAAAGTAACATATACGGTATTCAAATATTTCATAAAGATATAAAGTGAAAAATATAAGCTTTCTGCCCACCCATCTGCCCTAATCTTGAAACCTTGCTCCGAAGGTGCCAACTCTTCAAAGATTTTTTGTATCTTCTGGGGTGGGGGGTGGTAGGGAGGAGGACACCTGTGCTCGGTTTCATACATGTGACCAGTTAGGTTTATAGGCCAGAAACAGGTAAGGATCATCTCCTCCTGTTGCTAGTGACCTTTCAAAAATATTTTAAATGGCACTGCCTCAGGCCATCATGAAGCTGTCCCATCTCTGTTCTCTGTTGGGCATTTAGTTTCTTTCCAGTTTATCTGTTATTAGAAGAAATACTTTAAAAACATTTTTACATAGAATTTTGCCCTCCTCTGCTTTTTTTTTTTTTTTTTTTTTTCTTTTCCCCTTTCCAGGATAGAATTCCAGAAATGGAATTCTCATAGCAAAAGTCAGAAACTTTTCTGGCTGTTGGCAGATACTGTCTAATTATGATACATTTCTTCTATAGAAATAGGACCCTTTCTCTTGCCTATACATTCTTTTTGATGTCTTGAAGATTAACAAAGTAATACAAGACGACCTGCTCTTTATAAAAAGTTCAAACAATGTGCAAATTCATGCATTGATTAGTAAGAGGGGCGCCCTTCCTCGCTCCCCCCCTCTCAGCTCAGAAATAAGCCCTGGTGGAGATGAACGAGGTTCAGACAGACTTGAATGAGAGCTTGGGTGTGGCCGTGTGACGGAGGGTTGGTTACCCAGTCGCTGGGCCTTGGTTTCTTCATCTGTAATCCATGGGTGCCAAGAATCCCCCTGCTGGGTTGTGAGGGTGAAGTGGGTGTGTGCAAAGGGCCTGGCCCATGGTAGGCACCGTTACAGGGATGGTCTTTGTTGAACGACTGATCGCGGCTCTCTGTGGGATGTGGAAGCCACAGGCTCAGGCTGAAATTGTGCTGGAAAGCACTCCCCTCGTTTTGAGGAGTGCTGGTCCTTCTCTGCCCAATTTGGGTCCGGCCTGACAGAATCACAGCGCTGTGAGCCCCGAAAGCAGGAGACAGCCGCTGTTGCACTAAGCTTATATCCTAGCGAGCTCGTCTATGCGCTTGGGAGAAGCAGGATATCCTCACCCCCTTTGTTAGGATAGACACACCTGGACTCCTATTCCTGAGAACTCTGACATTAAGGAGAGAAGAATCAGGCCAGAGGAGTCCCAGCTTGGATGGGCACGGACGGAGTGTCCCCTTCGAAACCTCGGCCGGCTCAAGATGGGAGGCATGACACCAGAAACCCTCCTGTTTATGTGGCACTAAACTCTGCAAATATCTTTAGTAACACTAAACCCTGGGTTGTTTTAACATCTCTAATTATAACCTGTTTAACATCTACCATGCTGTCACACCGCCCTGATTAAAGTGCCATGGGGAGCATGGCTGTTCACGCCCAGGAGCAGCATTGCTGGGGAGAAGGTGCCGCTAAAGCGGACCTTCCAGGAAAATTGGCTGAGCCATCACTTTGGACACGGAGGACCCAGGGAGCCACTGTTCTGGGGCCGGGGCTCCAGCACGTCCCCGCTGGAGCGTCTCCCCGTGGTTCTCAGGCCGCGCGTGTGAGGTAGAAGAGCAGGTGTGCTGTGCAAGTCCCAGAGGGCCAGACCAAGGGTTTCCCGGGGTGATGGGTGAGGATGCTGGCCTCAGCGCCATTGAGTCTACCTGACAGCTCCTCTGAGTGTGTGTGGAACAGGGGCCGGCTCTGCGAGGGCTCGGTCTCCAAGTACAGAAACCTCAAGTGATTCTGTCTGTTGGGCAACCGTTCCTCGAGCATCTTCTCTGGGAGGAACCCCGGGCTATGCTCATCACGGCCAGCCAGTGAATAGTAAGAGGGCGCCAGGCACTGGTGCTAACTGGGGGTGTTGGAAATGGACTGACTGTGGATATGGGATGTTTGCTGGGGACCGACACTAGTGAAAGGAGGGGGGCAGAGGCAGCCATGGCCACGGGGACAAGTGGAGGGCCACTCCCGCGAAGCCCCCGGCAGCCCAGCAGAAACCTCGGGGCGGATAGTGACCAACAGAGTTGACGTCTTCCGGGTGGAAGGGCTGGGCCTCTCTCTTCCACCTCAGGCACTCAACAGATGCCGACCGGCTCAGGAATAGTGGGACCTTGGGTGAAGCCTCTGCCTGCAGCAGAGTCTGACCCTGACGGAGTCGACAGCTGGAGGCTGCCTGCTGACCTCACGCCCTGAAGATCCCTTGAAGGAGGATAAGACCAGGGCTTGCCCACAGGCAGGAGCCACCTGACTAGGGAACTGGGGTGCCCCCTGAATCATGAAGGATACCTCAGGCTTTGGTAGTCACAGAGGAGCTGGTGGGGGTGGGGGGGCTTCATGTGAGCCCAAGAGTGCGAGTAAAGAAGAACAGCTCTTCATCACCAAGAGCCAGCATGCACAGCGTCCAAGGTTGGCTGTTGGGGCAGAGACTCTGCCGCCATTAAGAAGCAGCCCAGGGGAGCACCTGGGTGGCTCAGTGGGTTAAAGCCTCTGCCTTTGGCTCAGGTCATGATCTCAGGGTCCTGGGATCGAGCCCAACGTCGGGCTCTCTGCTCAGTGGGGAGCCTGCTTCCCTTCCTCTCTCTCTGCCTGCCTCTTGGCCTACTTGTGATCTCTGTCAAATAAATAAATAAAATCTTAAAAAAAAAAAAAGAAGCAGCCCAGGGGGCCGTCCGTGTGAGTCCCCTTCCCAGATGGTTGCTTTCTCCTCCCCCCCGCCCCGTCTTCCCCCACAAGCCCATTTATCTTGTCACCCTTAGGGAGGCGATGTCAGCCTGGTGATGTGTCTTCCTGAGTGACCTGGAGTGGCCTTTCCTCTGGGTCCTCCAGCCAGTTCGCCTTTGGCAACTGGGAAGATTATCTGCTTCCTCCTCCACAAAGGCTGCATTTTCAGGGCTCATCTCGACAAAGGTTGAGGTGACTTCTAGGGAAGCTGACCAGAGCCTTGAGAACCTCCTTGAGCCTGGTCATCCAGTCTTATTCATAGGCTCTCCTGAGGGGTGGTGCGGGGATCCAGAGAGAGCATCCCAGCTCCCAGGTGTAGAGGGCCACCCTCAGCCTCGGACAGGCGTCTGGGAAGCTAGCAGCCAGGCAAAACCTGTTTGCGGGGCATCTTCAAGCCCCTCTGATGAAGAAAGCCTGGTCTTTGGGCTGAAAGCTTGTCTGTTTAGATTTCTGAGCTAGCCCCCGAGGTGAAGGGATTTTTCATAGGTACCGACTCTGTTCCACTTCCCTGGTGGTCTGGGGTGGGGTGTCTCCTTAGCCAGGGGCTTGTGGCATCAGGGGGCCTACGAGGAGAACACAGAAACAGAATTACCACGCCTCGAAGGCAGGTAACCCGGGTCCAGCCAGCTCTCTCCCGACACCTGCCTTACCCATCAGCATCCTCTCGCTCACACGCGCTGTTCTGGCCTCCTGCCATTCCGCCGGCTCCCTGGCCCATGCTGTCCCTTGGCTGGCAAGGGCCACACCTTGAGTCCTTGTCCCTTGACATTGGATTTCTTCTCGAATATTGTCGTGGTGTTTTGGGATTTGATGACGGAGCACAGATAGAATGGCCCCGTGGCCTGTTTGTGGTAACCTCCCTTGGCCTTGACTAATGACTGCAGTGACATCTGTGGGCAGGAGGCAGGTCCCCGGTGCAGCCCTGTGTGATTGAGTTTCCAGAGTTATTCCGTATCAGCAGTCAAGAAGCCAGATCACTGGCTGCTACTCCTACGGCTCGTACCTGGTGTGGGCTTCAGGTTTCAGGGCCCTCCCACTTGGTGCCAGGTCGATTAGGAAATACCTCACGGCCAAAGCCCCAAGTACTCTGCGGCTGCAGTAACAGAAGTGTCCAAAGGTACAGTTAATCAGAAATTTTAATTAAAGGATTTTGTTGAAATTGGTCATTCATCTATATTTTTTCCCATCTACAAGTTAACCAGAGGGAGCTATGTGTCTTTTTATTTTCCCACCCCCTGCTTGCATTGTGTGTGTGTGTGTGTGTGTGTGTGTGTGTGAGAGAGAGAGAGAGAGAGAGAGAAAGAGAGAGAGAAGGAGTCTTTCTGCAGAAGACCCAGAGGTTGGTCATTCACATTAACCTTGGTAGCAGAGCTAACCCCCAGGCCCACATCAGCTCTGCACACAAGATATTCTTAGAGTTTGCCTTGACAGAAAGCTAAGATAGTAGCCCCATTTCTCCCCCCTGTGGTTTTGTTGGGCTTTTCTGAACCTGCACAGAGCTTGTTTTTCATCTCTAAATCCTGCTGTGGGGTCTTGGCTGCTGGGATTCCAGCATTCTCGTCCTGTTTGGGGCAAGCCTTGGGTCTCTAGTGGGTGCTCCTGCTGCCACAGTTGGGTTGCTATGGAAACCAACTCTCACAGTATGGTCTAGAGCCTGGTTATCTCTCCATGTCCTGCCTCTGACCTGGGGAAAAAATGGTGATGGTGACATGGTGGCTCATGGCTCGCTGGGAATTCCTGGTGCCATCCAGTGGGGCTTTTCCAAGCCCTGCTCACGGTGACCACAGTGGGAAGTGGGTAACTCTTGGAGGGGTGGTGTTTCTCTTGCTCAGGGTGGGTGGGTCTTTACCTTTGGACAGGCTACCGAGCTGCGCCTCCAGGCTCAGCACTGCTCACTGGGGGCAGGGAATCCTTGGGTCTTTGGGAATGCCTGGGAAGTGCCCAGGATAACCTCTGGAGTGGATGGGAACACTGGGGCTGTTAGTCACCCTGGGGACCACCTCTGCCTCTTAGCATGGAGACAACTATGGCAGATTGCATGGCATTGTACATCTCACAGGTCAGCTGATTAGATCGTGAATATCATTGCCATGTGGCTGATTAAAGTGACTCCAAGTCAGCTAACAGGTTTCCTTTTCATTATTAATTCCAATCAGAGACGTTAGGTGCTATTCAAGGATCTAGCTACTGGGCCACCTACACTAGACTTCCTCTGGATGCCTGCGGTTTTTGAAGGAGAGAGAGAAAAGGTCTTTTCCTCTGCCTTGCTACTCATCCTCGGAGAACTCACTTTGGGGAAACATTAGGTGATTCTCAGGACTAAGTCTTTTTTTTTTTCCAGAGCAGATGGAGACTGGACAGGTCACCCCAGTCATTCCACGTGCTGGCCAGTCTCAGCCCCATGAAGCAAGCTCCTACTATGTGTCTGTTACCTTTTGAAATGATATCCTTGTAACTCTCAAAGCAGCGCCTTGCCGAAGGCATTTTTAAAATTGTCGTTTCTTCGATGGGAAAATGGAGGCACAGAGAGGTTAAACGTATCACCAGCATTCACCTAGCTAGGAAGAGGCACTGCTGAGATTTGGCCCTGACCTCTGACCCTCTGTCCCACCAGAGTCGGTGAAGGGCCAGCTGGGCCTGGTCTATCATGTGCAGGGGTCTCTGCATTTCACGAAGGCTGCCATTCTCCCTGACAGGCAGATGTCTCACCCTGTCCTCTGTTGTCACCAGAAGCCCAGCCCAGATCAGCTTCCCTAACAAATTTTCCAAGCCATGTTCATAACCCGTAAGTAGCCTTGAATGCCCATAAGGAGGTTTACCAATGGGTCTCATGAAGGTAGGTGTCTGTGGAAGACTCCATGAATACAAGGGTTTCAGGACCAAGAGGGTCTGAGCCCCTATCTGCGGGAGTGTCCCAGAAGCCTGCTGGGACCACCAAGAAGACCTTTCTTTGGGGACAACATTCATGTAGAGGCATTCTGACCCCTTGGTGGGAGACTGGTGGCCTCTAGGGCCTTTTTCTCTCACCTGGTTTCCCATCTGTTGCATGTACCCATTCCCTCCAGAATCTCGGGCAACCCTGGGCTGTCACCATGGTATCTGTGTCATTGGGCACAAATGTTAGCTGAATAGCAGACATGTGCTAGGAAGGAGGACTCTCCTGGCACCTCAATCACCTGTGTGGAGTAAGCGGCCCCCCTGGCAAGGATGGGAAGGGGACAATGGCAGACGGTAAACAATAGGTGTCAGACAGTGTATAAGAATGTGTTCAGATTCACACTGGCCAGGATCGGGGTGGGGGGCAGCTATAGATGCTGAATGTGCAGACTCCTGCTCTCTTTTGCTCGGGTGTGAAGGGGGAAGAGGGCAGGGAGAGAAACCAGCCACTCAGGGAACATACGCTGACAGTCTGGTGCATCTGGGGGTGGGAACTGGATGTTGATAGAAGCTGCCAGTGACATTCCTTTAGGGAGCGTTACCATGTACCAGGCTCTGGGGGAAACCCTTTACGGGCTCTCTCTTTCTGGTTTCATGAGCAATCCTGGAAGGTCAGTACCATTGCTGTGCCCATTGTACAGTTGAGGGAACCGAGGCATTGAGTGTTTGAGCCACTTGGCCAAGTTCTTAAAACCAGTAAAGTAGCAGATCCAGAAGGCCATGATCCAGGCTTTTCTGACTTCAAACTTGGGAGCTCCGGGGTTGGCGGGGGGGGCAGCCGAGGAGCTGGGGCGAGAGTGTGCAGCCTGCAGGAAGGCCGCCTGGAAGGGGAAAAGACCAGTGGGCAGGCGTGGTGGCTAATGTTGGGCTGGAGTATGGCACAGGTCTAGGCATCAAGGGAAGGGTAGGGGGTGCTGAGTGTCAGCTTCCCCTCGTGGGCACCGGGAAACCAGAACCGGTGTTCCTGCCCTTGAGTAGTCACTGGGCTCACCTCCTGGATCTGGGTCCCGAGAGTCCACTCCTTGGCGTGACTGCTATAGTCTGGGTGTGGGATGGGGCTGGAGTGATGGCTGAACATGGCACAGTTGTAATGCACAAAAGGCCCTGAGTGGCTGGAGCTAGGTCTCAACCCCATGTGTAAAGAGATACCTTCATACAAAAAGACCTTTCGAGTTTCCTGGATGGTCTCTTTCCTGACCCCATGGCCCCCTGTGAGAACCGTGAGTGGCCAACCCGGCTCTGCTGGGAGAGGGGCGGGTGCCCGGTGGACCCAGGGTGTTTTTGAAGCTGCCTTAAGCCTGGGGCTCGCACAGAGGGAAAGTGGCCTGGATCAAGTACATGAAACTCTTGCGTTCTTCATTCTGTTGCTTGGGAGCCCTTTCTTTGCTTGCAAGACAAAAAACCCTCCCAGCGTATTGTCCAACCCCTCTATTTATAGCCACCAAATAATTAAGCAGATCAACATGTCCAGGATCAGAAGGGGCCGCCTGGCTGGTGGGCCATATGGTGAGTCTGCAGGGTCGCTGTGTGGCTAATCGGCGGAGGGGGGGCGGTTTGCAGATCCTCTTGTCTGTGTTCATGCTTCATTTCTTCCCAGTGTGTTTTTTGGTCAGCAAAAGGATTAAAAATAGCATTAAAACTCTGTTCACTGGGTGTCATCCTGGGGGGCTCTTTGGATCACATGTACTCACTTCCCAGATGACGCAGTGTGCTAAATTCTGAACAGCCCCAGGAAGAAGCCCAAGAAGAAGACTTCAGGTGTCTCCCTACCTGGTCAGGGTCTGAGGCATATTATGACAGAACCTCTTGCTTCTCTTTGTCAAGATCCAAGGGCTCCTTGGCCAACACCTGTGACGATTCAAGTTCACCCCTTGCCACCCGCTAGCGTAGCCAGTGGATCACCTGTAGACATTTTGGTCATGATGCCTCTCTACCCTCATTCTAGTTCCTCCATGGCTCCCTATTACCTACAGAGTAAATTTCAGACTTTTTTGCCTGGTGTTTGAGGCCTTCTCTGGCCTGGCCTTGAGCCCATCTTTCTAGCTCTGTACTCTGTTCTCCTGAGCCACTGTCAGTCATTTGGGGCTCCCCACCTCTGAAGATGGGGGCTGCCTCTTTGAATTTTGACTCTTGCTGAAATGTTTCCTCTTCGCCTGCTCAAATTTTGCTCACCCTGCAAAAGCTAGTTTGCATTCAGTCTCCCTGGCTTCCTATAATCTCAGAATGATCTCACTTTTTTTTTTTTTTTCCCCTGGACCTTTAGAGCAATTCTGTTTGAATGCTTTCATTTGGCAATTAATCATGCTCTGCCTGGCAGTATCTTCCCCACTATTATCTCAAAGAGTAATTTAAATATTTCATCAGCATTTAAGTCTTGATATTTGACTTGCCACCTTAACTGGTCGGAGTGTCACTGGAGGGCCGAGAGAGGGTCTCCAGCTTCTCTAGCAGGCAGGGAGGCGTGCTGGTCACCTGCACGGACTCCAGAGCCTGCCCCTGCCTTTCATTCTCGCTCTGCCTCTTACTAACCGTCTGACCTTAGGGAAGTCTTCCTGTCTCGATGCCTCAGTTTCCTTACCTGTAAAATGTAGATAAAAATTGCACCTGGTTCAGAATCGTTGTAAGGATTTAGTGAGCTAATACTTTGAAAGAAAAGACTTTGAGCAGGGCTCCGGAGTGCGTGCTGAAATGTCAACTTGCCCTCCACCCAGCCCTAGGCCTCTGGACATGGGAGATGGGCCAGACTGACTTGTCCTTTCCATTTGATGTAATACCACTTGTGCAGATGAACAAGCTCCAGCCCAGAGAGGGGGAGAGGGTTCCTAAGGTCACACAGCAGGAAGAGGTAGAGAGCCCAAGGTGGCAGGACTGAGATCCCAGTGCTCCAAGGGCCTCAAGGTCTTTCTTTTCAGAGGCTATCCCTCTGCGGGTCTTTGCCAGGGACATGGAGAAAAAGCCTTTTTTTTTTTTTTTTAAATGGTTGCACATCTTCTCCATGGAGCAGATGGAGTAGGGGTGGCAGGGAGGCCATGGCCTTGCAGGAATCCCAGGGGACCACTCACACTGTATTTTATGGAAATGGGCTCCCCTTGAGGTGGACAAAAGGGCCCTGGGATGGGAAATTGCCCTGATAATCTTCCCATCTCATTCTAGGCCTTGTGATAGAGCCTGAGGTTACCTGCCGCTGGAAACCATAGAGGCCTCAGAGCCAAGGGTATTGTTCACATCCCGCTGGGATGGGACGAAGGCCTCTGAAGGTGGGCACAGCTGGCTTTGCTGTATACAGCCACATTCCAAAAGACCCCTCAGGGTTTGGGAGGTATTTCGAGGGGCTGTTCCCAAACGCCCTCCCTCCCTGCTTTGTGCCAGAGGAGGAGTCAGTTTGGCTGGGACACGTGGTGTGATGGTGTGCACAGGTGTCCCGAGATCAATGCCTCCCTTCCTGCCTGTCCCAGCCCACCCCTAGGCTGGGAGAGGGGAGGGATGACGGGGCTTCAGAAGATGACAGATGATTTCTAATTCAGAAATGGCAACATCTGACCCAAGCCTTCAAAGTGTTTTCCAGGCTGCTCTTCAAATAGAAGCAAAGGTGACAACCTTTGGATAGATTTGCGATAAAACAAAATAGTAAAATGTAATAATGTTCACGTCGGAATCTAGGTGATGAATATTCATGTGTTCTCTGTGAAAGTCTTTCAGCCTTGCTGTATGTTTGAAGTTTTTTTATAATAAAATGTGGGAGGAAAGAGTGAGGACTTTGCGACTGACTGCCTGGGTGGCCAGTCCCAGTTCCACCCCTTTCTAGCTGTGTGACTTTGGACATGTTAGTTAACCTCTCTGAGCCTCAATTTCCTCATTTGCAAAAATGGGGATAATCCTAGAACATATCATAGGTGATACTACATTTAAAGGATGTCCTAGGCAAGAGCTTGGGATGGTGTCTGATATGCTTATCTAATTGATAAGTATCAGCCTACATGATTGTTATCAATTAGAGAGCTTTGTTTGGATAGGGCCTTAGAAGAGGGCATGAATTAGGCTAGTAGAAGGTTATTAGTAGCATGAAAGAATTATTCTAGGAGTGTGGTCTGGTAGGGAAGAGAAGCCTGATAAAGGGGTTTACACAGAGAAGGGGATTGGTGGGTGGACAGTCAAGGCAGCAAGTAGAGCTCCATTGTCAGTAGGCTTATTAGATCCAAGAGGGGAGGGAAGGGAGCCAGGGGGACAAAAGAGCCCAGTTTGCCAGGCACAGGGTGAGAGAGAAAGGGGAGGAGGGAGGAAAGCTGTAGATGTGCCCCCTTGCTTCTCAGAGTGCAGTCCGAGGACCTGCGGCAGCTGCGCCACCTGGGAGCTCATTAGCAAATCAGAAGTCTTCACTTGATAGGCAGGACCGGAAGGTACTCGTCGTTGGGCTCTGGCTGGGCTCTCAGATGCCCAGTCACACTGTCTGGGGCAGGATGTGGGGTCGAATGGTCCAGTCAGGCACTTTGTCCTCTTTCTCTGGGGCCAAGGAACCTTGGATGGGGCCCCAGCCGGACCTTTGCAGCGACTCTTCCCCACTCTAGCAACTGAATTGGTTAGTTCTGTGAGGAAGTTTTCTACTCCCCTTCCTCTTGCCTGACTAGGGGTGTCTTGGAGGAGCCACGGGGCCAGGAATGCCGGTGCTATGTGGTAATAAAGCAGGGGGCCAACAGCAGGCCTCCCTGACACCCCACACTGCAGGGAATTTCTGGAATGTCTAACCCAGAGAACACATCCAGGGCTTGTGTCTCCTTTGGGGTGATTGTATTTTTTGCAAAATGAGATGCCAAGAAAAAATTCAGAGAGTCCACATGAAAGTATAGATTTCTAGCATCTCTTGAAAAGAAGAAAATCTGCTGATCTGTCAGATCTTAGCAAGTGTCTGGGTTTGAGTGGCAGGTGCACATGGCGTCTAGGTTACCATAGTCCCTTCATTCCCATGTTCCAGCCCCACCCTTCAGAGCATGTGAGTTTGTCACCCTGGTCTAATGCAGCCCCTTCCTTAAGTGGACATTGGCCAGTCAGGTTAAGGGATTTGTCCGAAGCCATTCCTTTTGTCCACAGAGCAGTGTCCTGGCTCCCAGGGCAGACCCCACACCTCCATATCGGTGGCCCCTCTCTCTGAAGAGCTCCCATCAGAAGCCTCATGCAAACTCTTAAGAAATCCCATCTACCTGGTCCAGTGGTCCTGTTTCCGGCTCTCAAGTGGCGGAAGGGGATGAGATAAGATAACTGTATGTAACAGTGCTTTGGGGGTCACAAACCAAGCTCCCCTTGGTGAGTTGTTCTGAATTTTCTGTCCATGAATGTTCTTATACCCCTTCACCCCCAACATTATACCTGTTGTCAAAACTATGTAATAAGAACTGTAAAAGACATTGAAAAAACCAGTCATCCCACCAGCAGAACAGAGCACAGAAGCACTCTCTGTCTTTGGTGTTTAAAAACGCTTTAAGTCACACACAAAAAAAAAACCAAAAAAAACCAAAAAACACCCAAAAAACAAAAAAAACTATTCTTTTCTTTCTTTCTTTCTTTCTTTTTTTTTTTTTTTTTTAAGATTATTTATTTATTTGACAGGCAGAGATCACAAGTAGGCACAGAGAAGCAGGCAGAGAGAGAGGGAGGAAGCAGGCTCCCTGCCGAGCAGAGAGCCCGATGCGGGGCTCGATCCCAGGACCCTGGGATCATGACCTGAGCCGAAGGCAAGAGGCTTTAACCCACTGAACCACCCAGGCGGCCCCCCAAAAACTATTCTTATTTTTTATCTTATGCCACTGACCATATATTTTAACCAGTTTCTGCCTTCCACCCTGTCTCCCTCTCTTCTCCTCCCTGTTTTCTTTTCCCTTTCCTTCCATCCTTCCCCACCTGATAACTGCGAGGCAACACAATGCTTCTCTTCTACATCCAGAGTTTATTGCCTGAAGGAGGATTCAGTGGCCCAGTCCAGCTCAAAAAGCAGCCCAGGCCCACTGCTGGTAACAGAGCTGTCTGCTGTGCCGTCTGGCTGGCCAGATAAGTTCCAGAGCCTAGGAGGGGAACGCTAAGCATTGTGGATAAGCTGGAAAAGCCTCCCTAGCTCTTGCTTTCCCATCTACTAACAGAGAACATTTTGGCTGAAGGAGTGTGTGTGTGTGTGTGTGTGTGTGTATATGTGTGTGTGTGTGCGCGCACGCATGTGCATGCATGTGTAAAAAGGTAGGCTTGAAATGGTAGACTTTCAAGCACCAGGAATCCCCTCCCTTTCTAGCCTGGTACGTTCAGCTCTTTTGATGCCTCTGACCCACACTAAGTTTTAAGCTCGATGCGGTCATCTTTATCGTGTATGCCATTCTTAGCATTTATGTATATTCATTTTGAAGAGTTACTGTGCCCGGTGGGGCATATGTCAGTAACTGGTGATAACAAAATATAAAGCGTACTTCCCTGGGAGGCCACTCTGTGTGCTGCTGGAAACAGCCCATGCGTTAGGGGCCGTGGCAGCTCTGGGACCTTGGGTGAGTTACTATACTTCTCTGTGCTCAGTTTCCTTTTCTATAAAACGGAGGTGATCGTTCCTAACCCTGCTGGGAGAATTAATTAAATGAGATATACTGTATGTAAAGCCTTTAGCAGAAAGCCTGGCAAACCAACAGAGCGGGGATTCCAGTTTCCTCCCCCTTCCTTTCCCTACTAATTTTCTTCAGAGCTTGAGAATCTGCCAAGGAGTTAATAATCTGTTAACAAACACTTAACGTGTTCTGCAGAAACTCAGTCTACAATGGATTGCTTTTGGAGAGGGAAGAATCTCCTTGTAGTGTCAATAGTCAACTCCAGTTAAGACTTCGACTTCAGGGGCGCCTGGGTGGCTCAGTGGGTTAAGCCTCTCCCTTCGGCTCAGGTCATGATTTCAGGGTCCTGGGATCGAGCCCCACATCGGGCTCTCTGCTCAGCATGGAGCCTGCTTCCTCCTCTCTCTCTGCCTGCCTCTCTGCCTACTTGTGATCTCTGTCTGTCAAATAAATAAATTAAAAAAAAAAAAAAGACTTCGACTTCAGTGAGCCTCTCCATTGTTGCCTGTTTCGGCTTCTGTTGCTCAGCTGTACCCGGGATTCTGGGAACTCCATTCCCCCACTTTATTCTCACTGCCGGCAGGGTGCCCTGGGCGCATTCTCTCCTCTCTCTGTTCTTTCATGTCATCATTTGTAACGTGGAGATGGTGGGATGTGTTTAACCTTGCGGGGAGAGGACAGAAACCTGGGAAACATCCATCAGCCAGCTGCCCAGCATCGGTTGAACGTTTCTGTTTTCCTTGTGCCTGGTTTCTTTGGCAAAAGTCGTGGCTTTCGGCTATTACAGAATCTGGACCTTGACAGACACGCGCAGGTTGGTTTTGGCTCTAGGGCTTCCCCACACTGGGGGAAGCCCACCACGGGTACTGTGCCAGGTACCTTCCGGTTATCCATGCACTTGAGTCTCAGGAGGAAGATCGTTCCTTTTCAGTCTTCTTCCAGCCTTTCTGGTGATTTGAGGGCGGAGGTCCCATTCTGGTGTTTGGAGCACCTCTCAGCAGTCACCCTTGTCATGTTGAACAAAGGCACGGTCACCCTCAGGCTGGAGCCTTCGCCATCGGTAGCATCTAGCCAGAATCACGTGATCTGGATTTGTTTTGCATTGTGTTTCTTTTGAAGGTTATCGTCTCCTTTTTTTTTTTTTTTTAAATAAGGAATACCAGTTTTTTACATATGGTAGTGTTACAGGGTTTCATGAAAGATATTTACTTAATTTAAAATATGAGTTCACTTAAAAGGCTGTTGTTAATAGTGTAGGTGGCAGGGGGATAGGGCAGAGATTGTGAGGGGGACGTGAGAATAGCCCCTTTAGGAGGCACCGACTGAGTCTTTTTCCTGGATTAGTCCCTGGATTGCTAACCTTGACTCCATTCCTGACCTCACCATTGACAAATAATATTGGGGCAACTCCTGTCAGCTTTGAAGACAAGGGCAACATCCTTGTCATCCTGTACAGGACATGGGGACCTGGTGCGTTACTATTATTCATCTACTCAATAACACACATGCCAGTGAGCCACCTGCTTTCCAGCAGCCTCTGCTGGGCCCCCCTGTCCAGGAGTGGGAGCCAACACACCCTGGTCTTTTGGGGTTTTGAGGACATTGGTAGATGCTATTGTTGAATGTGGAATGTCTTCATGTGAAAGAATTCACATTTGTCATGACTCACAAACACTGAGGAGACGGTTGAGCTGGTATCCCGAGGAGGGGCTCAAGGTGTTTATGGGGAGAGGGGTTCCCAGTAATGGCTGCTTCTCCAGAACATGACATTTCCCAGTTCTGCTCTTATGCAAGTCTATTCCAGGCTGTCCAGAGCCAGAATCCTGGGCCAGGGGCCCACCATTCTCCCCCATTGTGGAGGGAAGGATACTGGTCCTGGTGCAGTACAGTATCCTAGAGGTCGGCTCTTCGATGGGGAAAATGGCCCAGATGGCCATTGGGATCCAGGCTTGGGATGGCGAAGACATGGTGCTTCACTCTGCCTGATGCCACTGGGTGGATGTCAAAATCATCTGTCAAAAAATGAAGTCACTTTTTTATGAAAGATAAAAGCAGACATAATGATTGTGGCTTGATTTCCGAGCACTTGGGCTTCCTTAGTTTTGAAATACAAAGCCATTGCTTCCTTCTTACTGTGAAGAGACTTTGCTGATCTTCCCCCCCGCCCCGACACTACTCCATCCCTGACCTTGACCCCTCTGTGACCCTAGCTTAATCCCTTGCCTCACACCTTTCTTGGCCCTCTTCCGTTCCTCACCCCAACCCTCGTCCCTCTGTGTCAGTTTTGCCTCTTGCTTGATAATTTAAAAATTGTTGAAAGTTGAATAGTTTGTTGCTTAAGTTGAACCAGAATGTTCCACCTTTAAAATGATGGGCTCAGGAAAACTCTGGGTTGAAGGTGAGGGCCTTTTGAGTTCTCTGCCTTCTGGCCAGCTTGGCCACCATCTCCCCACCTGATGATAATTTTCACTTTCTGGGGCTCCATTTTCTCATTGGTCACCAAAGGGATTTGGACCAGATGAGTGTGTCTCTTTATTTTTGGCTGTTGTTCTGCTCCTCGGGGTGACAGTGACGGCAAAGCTAATCTCCAAGGCCTCTTCCCATTTTCAAGTTCTGAGTCTGACCCTTGAGGACTGTATTTGAGTTCCGCAGTTGTGGGATGAAGAAGTGAAATCAGGATGCCTGCTTGTAGGTGGGAGGCATCATAACAGAATCCATCAGCACCGGAGCAGGACCTTTCTCTGTCTGGTTCACCCGACGCTCAGGGCCTAGTGTGGCGCCAATACAAATGAGTTGAGGGAAAGAACACTAGGTGATTATTGCACATTTTGTGCAAAGCAATAAATAAGCCCCCAGAAGGCAAAGTCCCTTTGGCTTCACTGTAAGCATTATTGTACCACAGTACCTCAATGGTGCTGGGGTGCGGGTAGGGGAGGAGAGAGAGGGAGTAAAGCTGTGGCTCTCTGAGTCTGGAACCGTGGAAGTGGGCGAGACCTGCTGTGTGCTTTCCCAGTCCTCTGCGCCCTTTGCTGGCAGTTTTCTCGCAGCACAGATTCC
Source organism: Enhydra lutris kenyoni (assembly GCF_002288905.1). Classification (NCBI taxonomy): domain Eukaryota; kingdom Metazoa; phylum Chordata; class Mammalia; order Carnivora; family Mustelidae; genus Enhydra; species Enhydra lutris. The sequence continues at coordinate 30,819,705 of NW_019154096.1, read as the reverse complement.
AGGAAGAAGCCGCAGACATCCAGCAGTTGCTGCTGCATTCCTGTTGCAGCTGTTGGCTGAGCTCAGTGGCCTGTGGTCACCTCTGTATTCTTCAGACTGGCTGGAGCCGTGGTAAACCAGGAGAGGGGCCCAGGCCTGCCTTCCAACTCAGACCCTTCCCCCATTCCCCTATCCTTAACACCCTCTGCTTGGAAAGCCACAAAGGACCTCGAGCAATCCCTGGGCTCCTCTTCTGCTCCCCATGGCTGAAAGAGGATCCCTGGGACACCAGAGGCTTAGAGGTACGATTCTATTTCATTCCTCGTGCAAAATTGTAGGATGTCACACCATCAACACTTTCCTTCTGGATATTATTTTGATTGTTTTGCAATCTGAGAACGGGAGCCAACCTGTGGCTCCTCCAGCACTTGGTCTTGGCAGCTGAGACCATCAGGGGAGTGAAAGATCAGTCATTGCATGTGCAGGGAGGGGGTGTCCAAGAGGGACAGGAAACTGTACCTTGACATGCTGCCTTCCGAAGGGCCACTGGACCAGCTGATCAGAGCTGGAAAGTGATCTCTTATCTCTTGGAATGGATGCAAGTACCAAGATGGATAGGACAGTGGTCACTTCACTGGAGGGCACAACTGCTGTCCCTAAAAAGAGTAGTCCTCTGCAGCCCAGAAAGGCCAGAGTGGAATATGACCCAAGAAAACCGTGAGACAGGATAGAGGGGAGTAGGGAAGCTTTACTCTGTTATTGATGATCTGTGAATTTTAATCAAGGCATGGCAGTGGTAGAGGCTTGACCTTTCCTGGCTGACATATTCCTTCCATCAGCCTGTTTCGAGGCCCGCTCTGTGCCAACCATGATACAAAGGTGCATTGTGTTGATACAGAGATGGGTTAGGTTGAGCGGTTATAATGGGAATTGCACTTTCATGGGCTGGTGAAGTATGCGGATTTGATATTAAGTGATCCCTCCTGGCATCCTCCCCTGGTGATGGTCCTTACCAAATGGGGTCCTCATCTACTCTGCCCGCAGAAGGCACCTGCTTTGTTTGGTCTCCTGGGGGAATGTTCATACTGGTAGTTCACTAGCTGTAGCTTCCCAGGTGGATGTTCTGAATGGTGGTGAGAGAACCAAACTGTGACATGATCATGAGAAGGCGGACTCCTATTTTGTAAACAGCGTCCAAATCACGTATGTCAGAGGAAGTAGACTCAGACTCAGGACCCCAGGCTTCTAGACAGGGCCGTGGCCCTGCCACTCATCTGGTAATGATACTTACAAATATGACCAGCTTCTTGCTTCCATTCATCTGGTCACTAGGAGGGATGGTTGCCCCCACACATGTACACATTACCACAAGTACCAAAAATCTCACAATACAGCCTTTGGAGCATTACTCTGAAAGATATGAATAGGTTATAGAGGGTTTTGTTTGATAAAGTTTGCCAAACACTAGATTAAACCAAGTTATCCTATGGTTTTTTTTTTTTTTTTCTTTTTTTTCCTACTGCAGAACTTTTCAGGACCTTTAATATATGAACGTCGGGGACCACCATCCTCAGGGGGTGCAAGCATCGTATGCAGTGATTCCCAATCTTAGTTGATCATGAAATCCTTGTGTTATCGGGGAGCTTACTGAACTAATACTGTTCCTTGGAATCTGCTCTGAGAATTGCCAGGATGGATGGGTGGTTCTCAATGGGTGGTGATTTTGTCCCCTTGAGGACATTTGGCAATGTCTGGGGATGTTTTAATTGTCACAACTCAGGAGGGAGGACGAGTGCCACTAGCATTCGGTAGTTAGAGACTGGAGGCTAGTGGCACCCGATACTCAAGACAAGTGCCCACAGCAAAGGTGTATGGTATAGGGTGGGGTTGGAAACCCTTGTCTGAGGGGTCCCTAAAATACCTATCCTTCTCCCAGCTCTGACACTTCGCCAGTTGGGTGGTTTGGTGTGACACCCTCCATTGCACTACGTGGGTGGAGTGCGGGACCTTGCGGGACCTCTAGACCTTGACCGCCATTGCTCTCTGGAAGGCAGGAGAGGTGAGGCCCCTCTGCCTCCTCCTTGTACATATCCGCCCACTGCTGGCTCCAGAACTGCATATCCGGGTTTCCATATGTTCGGTAACCATGGTCTGGCATTTCTGGCAGCTCGGAGGCTGGTGGCGAGGTGAGAAGAACACGAAGTCTTCTTTCCTGGGTCTTGTTTTCACCCTCAGTGGCCAAGCTGGGGGAGCTCACTTTGCTGTGTTGCCCGAGAAACTTGGATTTCAGAACCCGCTGCCTGCCAGGAGCTGTTCCCGCAGATGGAGCTCAGATCGCAGGCAGAACCTCCAGCTCACAGAGACCCATCATCTTTATGAAGTTTTAAAATCACCGATGGTTTTTATGGATACTCAAGGTCTTCCAGCTTTGTCAGCTTCCTCTTGACCACCCCCCCCCCCCCCCTTCTTCAGACACACATTTTTCTCCCGTAACCAAGACACAGCAAGGAATGGAAATTCCATCACAGGCTGGCCCACAGAGACCCGAGTGGGACCGGGGCAATTATATCTAAAGCGAGGCGCTGTCATGACCCATTAGCCTCTTCTAGGAGTGAGTTTTCCTATGGACAGCTTGAGGGAAATCAGCCTGCCGTGCCTTGAGGTACGGTCTTTGTAGGGTCCCTTCCTCCCCGGGCGTCGGAGGCGCACAGTCTCTGAGGGTCCCCTGCTGTCCTGCGCCGCACGAACCCTGCAGGCCGAGGTCAGGGTTCACTTCGTGCCTGCCCTCTCTCGCCCCAGCCCCGCTGCTTATTCTCGTCACAGTGGGCCTCCTCATCGTGAGGGGTCTGCGCCCTTTATGGAGAACTCACTGCTCCCTCAGAGGGCAGCATAGGCAGTGACGGGCAGGCTCGGTCCCTAGGAGTCACCCAGGAGGCCTAAGGGAAGCCATGTTGGGATTTGCTGTCTATATCTTTCCCCTCCACAGAGAGTAGAGCATTATTCTGTGTGCAGAGATAGCAGAGGAGACTGAGGGAGTGAAATTTATGCAACGTACTTTATCGACCACTGGCCCTGGAGGGGATTGTATGAAATACCCTTTTCAAAAGGACGCTTCATGATGGATGACTTATTGGGGAACACTCCAGGCCTTTGCCTGTTTGGTTCAGAGACTTACTGGGTGTTAGTCATGTGCTAGGGAGCCCTGCTGTTTCTTTTGAAGGTGGCAGAATCTGTGAAATATGGAGACACAGAGAGGACCAGGGAAAGCCCTTGGCGGGTTTTGGGGCAGGTCTAGAGGGGGCAGCATAGGCCTCCTACTGCTGGTCCACAGGACTCGGTATGACAAGTCTTGGAACTTTGCCAAGTGCCTTCTGCCTCCCAGCTGACCCTCATAGCTACCCTCTGTGGTGGGTATTAACAGTCCCCTTTCCAGGTGAGGGGACCAAGGCTCCTTGGAGCTTAAGAACCCATCTGAGTTAGTACCTAGCAGAGCTAGGCTTTGGACTCATTTCCAGCAGACTCTAAAGGCCTGCTCTCACTTTTTTGCCTCCCATGAGTGCTGAATCTGGACTCTCGAGTCCTTAGCTCCCAGCTGGCACCCAGTCTCCACGCCTCAGTGCTCCCTCCAGCCAGGCTCCGAGCTCTAGGGGAGGGTCCCAGGGGCCGTCCAGGCTGGGACGGCACCATGACACTCACCTGCAGTAGATAGCTGTCTAGCTCTTCCTTTGGGAAGAATTGCTGCGCACTGTGTTCGGAGATGGAGCGTGCCACGTGACGGAGCTGAATTCCCCCAAGAAGAATTTATCAAGTTCTGGCTGCAACCTGTAAGTGGATTATAAAGTTAATTTAGCAGGTCACAACCAATGCTGAAAAAAAAAAAAAAAAAGAAAACAAGATATAAGAGTACATCCCTGGTAATAAGGTTAGGTGTTGTTTCATGAGTCCGTTGTTGCAATTACTTATGTCCTAGACGTGTCCAGGTCACGACGCACGGCGAGTGTATTGCTCTGTGGGTGAAGGTCACGGGTTTGAAAGCGTTGCCCTGGAGGGAGGTCAGGCATGCAGCAAACACTCTGGGGAGGGGCCTGTGGTATTGGTTCCTTGAGTCTCTGCTGGGCAATGGCTTACGGGGGCAGAGCCATTGGTAGGTCCATCAGCAGGGCTTGGCTGAGAGCCCGCTCTGTTAGGTGCTGTGGGAGCTTCCGAGCTGCCTCCTGCCAGCCTTGTCTGGTTGTGCTGAGGTCAGAGATGTGTCGTGGCTCTCTCTGCCCCACACCTGGCTCTTCTCCCCATCTTCTCTCCATCACAGGAGCCGAGGCCCTGACTGGCCAGAGAGCCCGTGACGAATGTCAGCCCCTATTTGAAGTGCTGTGTTCGAGAGGCTTCCACACAGGATGCAGGGCCCAGCAGAGGCTCATGCCTTTTTAAATGCCCTCGTGCCTTTGCAACTGTTGGAAAAGTTAGGGCTCTTAGCGACCTGGGTCAGTACTGGGGAACTAAGGATCGTGGCTCTGCTCTCAGCAGGAAAAGTCCTTCTGCTTAGGAAAGACAAGAGGCAGCCCATACCGCTGGGCCATGGGGGCCCCGTCCAGGTACCCACGCTTCTGGGGTGGGTGTGGACTGATTGACAGTTGACTGATGGGAATAAATGAGGACAATGAGAGAGGCTCTCAGAGATAGGCCATTGATGGACTTGGTCTTAGCATCCACTGGATGTCCAGGTCTCCCTCAGACATGGACAGACATGAAGGAGAAGGCAGGCCTGTGGAGATACTCACTGCATAAGGCTAAACTGAAGCACTGTAGGAACCAGGGGAGGGGACTAGGGAACTGTCATGGTCTTGAAAACTTCCCATGGGAGAGAAAACTCAGGTGAGGGTGACCAAGAGTTTGGAACGGCTACCCACGTAGCCATTTACACGTAACATTCACTCCTTCAGGAAGCAACCACCAGTGTTCCAACACTCATTCATTCATTCATTCATTCTTCAACAAATACGTCTCCTGTGCCTGCTCTGCTGTGGGGCCCTGGGTGTCCTGTGGTGCACACAGTAATCCATTGCCTCTCCTCCTGAGCTCATGGTCTAGCAAGAGCCTCTGGCATTAAACAGATACATCTGCAAACACCTGTGAAATTAAGCCTGTAGGGAATCTGACGGAGGAAGCTAATGGGTTATTGAGGGAAAGAACAAGGGGGCCCTCACTGCACTCACCCTTCAAGGCCAGGCAGAGGCCCACTGCCTTCATGACATCAGCCTCTCCTATGAATACTGTCTCCCACCACCTAACAGGCCTCTGCCATGCTCTCCCAGTAACACCTTCTACCTGTATTTAATTTTGGGCATTTTTCGTATTTGCTTTGACAGATCTTCAACTCCTAGAAGGAGAGGCTACATTTTATTGTATGAGAACCCGCTGTGAGAATTCCCTCTCTGAGTGGTGCACAGGTAGAATGTTGCAGAATGAGTGCCTAGGCCTCCGTTCCTACCCCAGAGACACCCGACGGAGATGGGCGAGGTCCCCGTGATTAGAGGGCAGGCTTCACAGCCAGCCTGCCTGGGTTCAGCCCAGCGGCTTACTGGCTGTGTGACCATGGGCAAGGGCCTTGACTTCCCTGTGCCCCTGGGTCCTCTTCAGCAGAATGGGAGTTGTTAGTAAAGTTGTCGTAATGCTGAAAAGTGTTAGTACACATGGACTACTTAGATTTGTACCTGGCTGTGGTAACTGCTTTATAAGTTAGTAGAAATGTTCCAGAAACATTTAACATCACAAAATTCTCCCAACCCCCTGCTAAGCATTTATTATTTTGTTGCTCAGAAACCGGAGTGTTTGAAAGGTTTACTAATCTGCTACACATGAGATTTTGATGCAAAACAAAACATACATAAAATGAAGCAAATCTGTAAACCCAGGACTTTGGTACTCTGCAATAGCATGCCATTCCTCTAACTGATTGAATTCTCAACTCTAGTTGGTGCCTGGGAGGTGGATGTTCCAGAAGTCTTCTCTTCCAGCCAGAGACTGATGTGTTGTTCATGGAACTACTGGACATTTGAGATTAGATGCTGTCCTTGGAAGGGATGAGGGATGGAGTACTCAAATTCTGGTGTGTGTGTATGTGTGCGTGCGCGTACGCGCACGTGCTCCACCCGTCTCAAAGAATCAGACCCCTCTCTTATTTTTCAAGGGCCTTGAAGTGGGAGATAGCATCCTGAAAATCTCATGATCTGTTGTGGCAGAAAATGTGGCCTTGGCCTATGTGTAAAAGACTCGAATGTTTCAAGTTCACACCGAATCCATGTGAGCAGCCAGCCCTGGGTTGGCATGGGTTGGAGAGCCAAGGAAGGTGTTTGATTGGTTCTGGTTTTTCATTCTGTGGCCTCCAAGCTCGAGAATACAGTTCCTGTCCCTTGGCATGCCCTTTCTCCCCATCAACAATGACAAGCTCTATCCACATTTCCTTTCTTGTCTCCCTTATGTGCTCCTTGGGTGCATAACTATGTCTCCCTCTTTGGAGAATAAACGTTATTCCCCTTATTTTTCCAAAAGGAGAGGGATATAATTTGTGGCTAAAACGAGGGTGCTCAGGCTGTGTAAATATCTACTGCTTAGTTGTTTCTGTGTCGATTAGAGAAGGCATTTCTAGCTCAGACCAGAGGAAAGGAAACTGTTTGTCATTGAGAAGTTCTTTGTGCGTGTCTCTCAATGAGAAAGAAATAGGACCAGGGGAACCAGGATGGGGGAAAGCCAAATCTCCTTAACTGATTCATTGACTTTTTTCAGACGACCGAAAAAAAAAAAAAAAAAAAAAATCACACGCTTTTTGCCAAAACCAGCCCCAGGGCAGGAATCCAACAGATCATCATACTAATTAGATCATCTAATTTCCAAAGAGTGACCCCAGCACAAATACCCACCAGCTGGCAGTGATCCAGAGATGGCCACAGGATCAGAGGGCCGAGGCCCATCGTTCCCCTGAAGTCCTGTGGACATCCACCAAGGGTAAGGCTTGGCTAGAGCTTCCACTGGGTCCTGTGTATGTGTGTGTATGTGACTCTCATATCTGTGATGTCAAGAAACACCGTATTTGAGGGAAAGGTTGCCATGCACTGGGTGGCTTAAAACAACAGACATTTATTCTTTCATAGTTTTGGAGACCAGAAGTCCAAAATCAGAGATTTGCAGGGCCGTACTTCCTGTGAAACCTATAGGGTAGAATCTTCCCTGCCTCTTCCTGGCTCTGGTCATGGCTGTCTATCCTGGACATTTCTTGGCTTGTGGCTGCCTCACATCCGTTTCTGCCTCTGTGGTCATTGACCTTCTTCCTGTGTGTCTGTCCTCACATGGCATCCTCCTCCCTGGATCTCTTTCTTCTCCTCTTGTAAGGACACCAGTGATACTGGATTACTTGACTGCATCTGCAAGGACCCTATTTCCAAATAAAGTTACATTCACAGGCACTGTGGGTTAAGAGGACTTAAACATATTTTTGGGGGGACATAATGCAATATTACAGGTGCCTTGCCCTGATGCTAGGAAGATGGCTCAGGGTTTCTTGTGCCAGTGTGAGGAGGTGGACAGGTTGGGGTGTTCTTGGGAATTGGGTCATAGGAAGGAGGAGGAAACCTCAGGTGGAAGACTTATTACTTGAGGGCTCTTTCCCCCCCAAGATCAGTGTTCCTAAAAGTGGAGACCCCAGACTGGCAGCATCAGCATCAGCTGAAAACTTGTGACAAATATAAATTCTTAGGCCCCAGTCTAGACTTCTTCTTTTTTTTTTTTTAATAATTTTTTTTTAAATTTATTTATTTGACAGACAGAGATCACAAGCAGGCAGAGAGGCAGGCAGAGAGAGAGGGGGAAGCAGGCTCCTTGCCGAGCAGAGAGCCCGATGCGGGGCTCGATCCCAGGACCCTGAGATCATGACCTGAGCCGAAGGCAGCGGCTTAACCCACTGAGCCACCCAGGCGCACCCCCAGTCTAGACTTCTTAAAGCAGCAGCTTTGGGGTGGGCCCTGCAGCCTGTTTTAACAGGTCTTCCAGGAGATTCTGATGAACAGTGAGGTCTGAGGACTGTTTTTGTAAGTTCTTGCCTTTGGTCCTCACTGTCCTACTTTCTAATGGGGCTGCCCATGGATACTGGTAGGTTTGGGTTACTGTAGAAAGTTCTTTGGTCAAATGAGTTTGGGAAGTACTATATTGGTCTAAGTTAAACAAGTTCCTTGACGAGTTCTGAGCTTTTGATATGCTTTATGCACTAAACCTGGAAAATTTCCAGGAAAGGGAGCTGTAACCTTGACGGATTTCATTGGTAAGAGAATCCTTTCCGCGTGGTGTTTCTCACTGGACTGGTGTTCTGCAGAGTCTACACTGGGAAACAGTGCTCTCATCCACCTATCAAGACATTCAATAAATTTTTATGAATCACCTTCTAGGAATCAGGCCCTGTGCTGGGGGATACATCCATGAACAAGGCATAGTTTCTCTTTCTCTCCATGGAACTTATAGTTTTGTGCAAGAGCTGGCAGAGTACAGGCTGTGCGCCAAGTCTGGCCTGCCATCTGTTTCTGTATGGCCTGGGAGCTAAGAATGGTCTTTGCATTTTTTAAATAGTCGAAAAAAATTTTAAATGAAGGATATTTTATTTATTTTAAATGTGAAATTATATGAAATTCAAATTTCAATGTCCATAAATACAATTTTATTGGAACAGAATCTCTCTGCTCTGTTGGCATGTTGTCTATGGCCACTTGTGCTCTATCATGACAGAGCTAGGTAGTTGCCATAGGGACCGTACCACGTATGGCCCACAGAGCCTAAAATATTTACTGTCTAACCCTTTACAGAAATAGTTGGCCAACCCCTGGCCTAATGAAGGAAAGAGGCTGTGAACAAGTATTTGCAGGTGCCTTGAGTGTTACAGGGGACCGCGCAGAGATGGTGGTGGAGGGGGTATTAGGGAAGGCTCTCTGGAGAAGGATCTTGGGGATGGGTAGGAAGTCTGGAAAATGACCGGGTAGAGACGGTTGTTATAAGAAATAGTACATGCAAATCCATGAGTCAGAAGGGAGGACCACTCATTGAAGGAATGGAAGAAAGTCCAGTATGGCTGGAACATCAAGGAGCCAGGCAAAGGCCAGACATACAAGAGCATCTCAGAAGGCCATGCTGAGGATTTTGAACTTTACCCTAAGAACAGTGGGAACTAATTGAAGAGTTGAAGCACAGGCATGATATGCGTGATGTAGAGTTTGTGAGGTCTCTCTGGCTTTGGTGTGGGAATGGATGGAGGACTGGAGCAAGTGTGGGCAGTGCAGGCTGTCCATCGAGGGAGATAGAATGAAGGTGGAGAGATGTGGATTTTGGAAGGCTCTGTGTGACATCTGTGACACTCACACCTCCCCCCGCCCTCCCCACCCACCACAGGCTCTGTGCGCTACTTGACAACCCAGAGAACGTGAGTCTTAGATGCTGGGTCTGCCTCCTCTTAAACCTGTCTATTAATCAACACTGATTGCTTGTTGCACACCTACTACATATGCATTTGGCAGAGGGCTAGATGTAGAATAAGAATGTAGATATACACACATACACCTCCAGTATAGAATATATTCCATAGGGGCACCTGTGTGGCTCATTCGGTTGAGTGTCTGCCTTTGACTTAGGTCATGATCTCAGGGTCCTGGGACCAAGCCCCACTGTGATCAGTGGGGAGTTTGCTTCTCTCTCTCCCTCTCCCTCTGCTTCTCCCCCCAACTCATGCTTGCTCTCTCTCTTTCAAATTAATAAATAAAATCTTAAGGAATAGATTCTACAGATAATATATTTATATTCTATATTTATAAGAACTAAGACAATCAGGTTTCTGACCTCGAGATTCTTAGCTGGGGGAATGATGGATAGATCCACAGTGCTCGAATGCAATGAGGGCTCCTAACCAGAGAAGCAAGTAATTCTTTTAGGGAACAGAGAGTAAGTGTTGAACAAACACCAGTGGGAGATGCTAATTCTAATTAAGAGATCTGGAGAGGCTTCATGGAGGAAGTGGCTTTTAAACTGCATCCTGAAGAACTTGTAAGATTTGGGAAGAAGGGGAGAGGTAATGAATCTGACATGAGCAAAGTGATGAGTTTATGATGGTGTGAGGTGTGTGCAGGGAAGGGCTAGGGGAGCAGTGCAGGGTAGTGGAAGGCTCACTCTTTTTCTGATGGCCAGGGCCCTGCCTACTTCATCTTATGACCTTCTGTGGCAGGTAGAAACCATAAAACACACCCCCTTCCCTGTGACCTTGTTTATAGGCACAGTCTTTAACCTGAACCAATAGCAACTGCTGTACTGACAAGTCCTCTTGGGGGTTCTAGCCCATCCCTTCTATGGCTGTGTTGATTGCCTTTGACCTCTGCTTTGACGTCTTCCTTCTGGCTGGTGCCTAGCCCCTGGCTGTGCCCCAAGACCCATGACTTTCAATGAAGTTTGCTCTGGTTCTTGGTTCCGTTGTCCAGGACAGTGACACAGAGTCATTTGTAATCTGAGTCTTCTGTCCTGTGCCAAAAGATATTTAATAAATGTGGGTGATGATGATGGGTCCCTTAAGAACCATTTGGCTGATGTATTTTTAACGTCTTTTTAAAAATAGTGAAATAAATATACAGAAAAGTATATAAACATAAAAGTACAAAGTAGTGAATAATGATGACAAGATATTTAGAACCACCAACTTGGTCAAGAAATAGAATATTGCCCATATCCCCAGAAACTTCTGTGTCCCTTCTCCTTGGCTTGCTTTTCACCTTTGATGTGTCAATGCTAAGAAATACTAAAAACTATCTCTGGCAGACTTCTGGTTAGAAAAGCAGCTATAGCAGGAGAAGAAAAACAGAGACTGGGATTGGAGGCAATAATCCGACCTTCCTTCCAGAGCTGCCCACACAAAGGATGTCCCACCTCTGTGAGTTCTAGGGGCTGGACTGACTGTTGCTATGGAAACGCAGGGCTCTCTGGATGCCTGCTCGGGTGATGACCACAATGTTCAGACAGGGGCCCCAGGTTGTTAGATCTTTACAGTAGGAGACCGGTGAGATTCAAAAGAAGCTTCCCCTTGTGTTATCTTCGTCCCTATGCCCACCTGGTGTGCCCCTCCTGAGCACAGTAGATGGAGCACTAATGGAGGGAAAGCACTTTTCTTTTCATCCAAGGGAGATTGTGGGTCCTCAGGGGAGAGTGTACAGAACTAACAACAGTTGAGTAGTAATTCATTAGTAAACTTGACATTCAGATTACAGACATTTTTGCAAACTGCATTTTCTAACAATTGTCTTGGGCCCCTGTCTGATTATGATCTGTATTTGCAGAAGGAGGCTAGTCTCAACAGGCAGGAGGGGAAAAGCAATTTCCATCCGAGGAGAAGGCTGAATGGCTTTGTCCTCTGTTCTGGAAGAAAGGGGTGTGTGCCTTTTGAGATTTCAGCTTTTGATTCACTTTCCCCAGTAGCTCCTCAATATACTGGGTGCACTGGAATTAGGTTTGGCATCTCACAATCCTGGGTGGGGGGATGCGAAGGATGCCATCACAGGGAAGGAGGCCCAGTGTATGCAGAGACCTTTTGGCTTCCTTTCGACTTGTTTTCTACATCTAATTTCATCTTGGGGCTGGACCTGCCACTTTTTCAAGTGTGCCCTGGTGACTGAGGTCCGGAGCCAGGGAAAGGGTGCGGGTGCCCCTGGGGGTAGTGAGCCACGGCGTCCAGACACTCCGTGTGCTCTGTCTGGGCGGAAAACCTCCTCCGAAGCCAGACTGAATCACACCAGTTTCTAAGACATTCCTCAACCATGTTAGGCAAAAGAGTCCCCCGCTGACAAGCTGGGGTAGAAGGAAACCTGATATAATTTTGGAAAAACCTTCTTTGAGAAAGAAGGTTCTCACAGCTGCTGAGCCCAGCGTTGGAGGGGTCCCAGGCCACGGGAAGGAGATTGATGGGTCTATGGGTGCCAAGTAGAGAGCAGAGGCTTTGCGGTGCCGGGGTGCTCACCGTTCCCGGCTCCCACCAGGGATCCAGAAGGAGAAGCCATCATCTGAACTGGTTAGAAATAGAAGTCCCCTCGCTTCTCCCCCGGCCATTGAATCATTGTTATTACTTCACATTCACAGCCAGTGCAGACTGTCTTGTATTTGGCCGCTGTGCTGGAAACCGAGATCCAGACGAGGGTTGTGAGAACTCAGGAGCACAGGAGGCTGAGGTTTCAGAGTCCAGCCCAGCCTCCCCGAGGCCAGTGCGGAGTCAGAGCACGGGGAGGCGGGCAGCTCTGCAGAGCCCCGGACGTCTAAGCCCAGATGCCCATGCTGGTTGGCCGCCGACATTGCTTGGTCCCTAGTGCGTCGTAGGCCCGGTGTTCTGGCCATCTGTCTTTCCTCCTGAGGTCTCTCGGACTTGTTAGGCCTCGGTTTCCTGAATGGGGGTCATATTACACCTTGGGAAAGGCAGTAGGACCACCTAATTGGGACCACTCTTTTGACCTTACAGCCAAACCCCATCCCGCGTTCCTTCGGTGAGAAGTCTACCGGCGCATATGCTGGATTAGGTCCTAAATCGTGGTGGAAATTTTCCTGGAGTGGGACAAATCTTTTTGTAAACAAGAACATTCATCTTTTTTGACTGACATGTTTGGTGAAGCATGTGCCTCTCCGAAGCCTCATGACATCCGATCTCGTTTGGGATTTGGTGTTTGTGTTTGAAAATGTAGCTCTGCAGAGGCGCGATGGTTTGGGAGCTGGTGCTGGCCTCACACTGTGGAAACTGGCCTGGTTTAGTCAGGATATCAGCGGTGCCCGGGAGGGGGCTTGCTTTTCCAGGGCCTACGAAGCAGACTTCGAGTTCACTCGATCAGTAGCTATCTATTAATCGCTAGCTGTATGCCAGACACCCTGAGCCTTGACTTCAAGTTGCTTTAAGGTAATGGGGACAAAGTGACATGCGTGGATTAAAGGACAGCTTAGACTGCCGCCCTCTGCCTGTCCGGTGACTAGTGAGAGGAACCGACAGTAGGGAGAGCTGGAAGGGCTGTGGCCAGGGAGAGGACGTACACTGGCTCCCCATGATTTGATTGAGGGAGAGCAATGGAGTAGGTGTCCCAGGAGTGGGAATGGCTAGCACAGAGGTTGGTGCTAAGGAGGACCAAGTCCTATCAGGGGAATCCAGTGGGAGAGCCAGCTCAGGGAGCAGCCCGGAAAGCAGCAGACAGGCCTGAAGAGCCCGCCTTGAGGGGTTCTAGGCAGCAGACAGTGGGAACTGGGGAGGATTTTGAGACTCCAGAAGATATGAACAGTGGGAAGACAAGGCAGAACAAAACAAAACCCAGAAACGGTCCAATAATTCTTTTAGCATAATGTTAAGCCCCTAGTATGTGCAAGGCAGGCCCCAGGCTCTGAAGGTAAGCAGCAAACAAGTTGGGTCAAGACACTGGCCTCCAGTGGTGGATGTGTCGCGGGGGTTGATGGAGAGCGTGCATCCCTGTGCACAAGGTTAGGTATGAGGGAAAGGGCAGCAAGCCAAGGGGATGGATGTGGTCTGTCTCATTTGGGGCATTGGGCTGTTGCTGAGGTTACTCACAGGTTACTCCCCTTTTCACGTTGTATTGCTCTGTTGATATGGTGGGCATTCGTCAACCCAAGTAGTTCCTCCCACCTGCGGGGGATGCTGGGAGGTTCCTTCTCCCCACTTGTCCCCCGACTGATGGTGTCGGGCCGTGGCTGCAGCTGCGTTGGTTCTGGGCACTTCCTACCGCAGTAGGAATGAGGACTTCAGAAGCGGTCAGTGGGGCTGGGGACTCAGGGCCCTCGGTATGGCCCCGAGTCCTGAAAGTGGATCCATTTGCCTGTCTCCTGCTCTCCTGATGGGCACCATGGAGCTCTTGGAGCCCTGAGGGACCTTGTGTTTATCCCTTGGGCCCTACCCTTTCCTGGCCCTGGGCTGTCCCTGATGGGTGTGGCAGATACACCCGAAGCTCCATGTAGGGGGCTGTGGCCATTACAAGCCTGGCTTCTCTGGGCCTTAACTTCCCATCTACAGAATGAGGACGAGGTGAGCAGTTCCTAGACTTTACGTGGGCTACTCAGTTACACTTAAGAACATAGAGACTATCCCAAGGTTGCCAGCTTTTTATTTTGAGAAGCATGGACATAAGAAAGAAACCGTCAGATGCCAGCTCTACCATCATTGTCATTTCATTAAAAGGGCAAATTAATACCCAACGAAGGAGTGATGACATAATGTCAGAGAAAAGGACAGTTCTTCCCTGGAGAGGAATGTTGGCCATCCTTCACTGACATACATCATTACGCCATGCTATTGCTTTTCATTTCCAGACTCCCTCCTGGAGCAGCACTGTGGTGTGACCCAACGTGCATGGTCCTTGGGACCAGAGGGCCTGTGAGCCAACCTCCCAGGATCCTTTGCTGTGGAGAGTGAGAGCCGAGCCCACACGGCCAGGTCCACTTCCTGATCCACAGGTGGCGATGGGCTCCCTTCCTTTTGCTTCTCCCCTCTTGACCTTCTACTGTCTCCCTCTCAGTAAGTCTTCTGGAAGAGGACAATCCAAATGGTGTTGGGCTGCTTTTCGGAAGCCGGGTGGAAGGTGAGAGAGAGGAATAGTCTCTGACCTTCCCTGACCAGGTGAACTGGTCCATCAACTGTGTAAAACGCCTTGTCTTTGGGTAACATTCATTTGTTCCCCAACCACGTCCACATCCCTGTTTTGATTCATGTGCCTTTTCCCCCCAACCCACTTGAGTCATAAAAGTTAACTTGGCTGCGATATGGAGATCTCTGCCTTCTCTTATGAAGACGAGGGTTTTGGATTTCCTGTGGGTCTTAGTTATGCATCTCCGGTCGGTCTTGACTAGAAGCCAGATTTGGCCTCCGCTTTGGTGAAGTGGACAGAAATGAGGTTTGCTGTTTGGAAAATAAGGATTCACATCCTGGTCAGCTCTGTTAGCTGTGGACCTTGAGCTTCTTGTTTCTGAGGCCATACAAGTGCCTGGTCTGTCACTCAGCTGGTAATACTGTTTACTGAGCCCTCCCCTCCTGCTCTGTGTTTGTCCGATGGCTGGACTCACAGATATTCTCCGAGGAAGGCATTTGTGAGCCTATTTCTCCATCGAGAAGGCGGAGGCTAGGATGGGGTTCTAGATCGCACAGTGGGTAGGATGGACAGCCAGGAGGCCAACTCTGGCTCTCTAACAACACCCTTGCCTCCCACGCTTCTCGTGCCGTCTCTTGGCCACGTGGGATTCTACACAGTCTCACAGTCTCTTCTATGAACAGGCTGCGTTGCCTTGGAAAGTCTCCCACCCTTCCATGACCCTCGGCCCTTCCTTTCTGAAGTGAAAAATCAGACTGCACAAGTTCCGAAGTGCCTTGCAACTTTGACCTCTATGGCTCTGTGACCCTGAGATTCATTCAAAATAAAAGAAAGTTTTTTGGAGAGGATTTGAGTACTCTCCTTGAAGGAAAAATGCATGTGAGATTGCCTTCCCATAAAATGCAAGATTCTTCCTACAGAGGAAAGGGATTGCTACGGAGCTCATGGTCCTCACTAGGGTTTGGAAGGTCGCCGTGCTAACCAGAGACCTTTAGAGAGTGTCAGTGACTCAGTTTCCCATTTTCACAATGGGATAATAGTAATTATCACTTGCAGCCTTGTTCACAGGATTTACCAAGACACAAGAAAGATAGATTTGTTATTAATCCTTTTGAATTTCGGACCCTGCCTCACTTGCCTAGTGTGATTACAAAGTATTCCTCAACTAGAAAACAAACGTGATTTTTGTCTTCTGACTTACGCCCTGTAATAGTTTTCTCATCTAGGTGGTTAATGAGCCATTCTCCCAGGGCAGACACAGGCCATGTCTTTGCAGGAGAACAGACCCACTTGGACCCAGCCTGGGTCCCTCTGCTGAGGAATCAGAGTGGGGGTCTCTGCTAATACAGTTCCAGTTTCTGAGGCCCCAGTGGTGAACTCTGGACTGTCAAGTATGTTCTCATTTGTGAAGCCAGTTGCAGGAGAAGGAGATTATTACTTTGTGTGTGCTGAGTACTGGCTGAGATATATACATTCGTCCTAAAAGTTGGGGCTTAACTTTCAGGTTTAAGCAGCAAATATGGCCATTTGAGAACATATCTCACTACGGGACATTGTATCCCATGGGTCACTCTGTTCCTAGGTTGGAATTCCCTTCCCCGGGCCATTTCTCCAATTCCCCATCCCCACAAGGCGTGACCAGATTTAGATGTGTGAACAGCAAGATTGTGTTTGCTGGAAGCCATGGGGTATAAGATGATTGTTTCAGCAGTAGTAATAAGCAGCATTTTATGAGGAGATCCCTTCTCTTCCTTGTACGTTTTGCCTATCCCGAGGCAGCAAGGAATAGAAGAAAAATATGGCCTTTAGGCTTAGAATAGACTGGATTTAAATTTCAGAGGTGTCACTTACTAGATGAGTGATCTTGGGAATTACTCAGCCTCTCTGAGTCTCATGACATTCCTACCTTACAGCCTTACTATGAGGATTAAATAAGATGGTGTAAAACCGCCAGTAGAGGACTTGGCCTGTGGGTGCGGGAGGGAAGGCAGGATTTCCTGAGGGCCAGCCCCTCCTCAGTCCCTGGGAGACTGGCAAGCAGCTCCCGGGCAGGGGTCGGAAAGGGCCTCCTGCTCCCCCAGCCCTTCGCATTCAGAGACACGTGCAAGCCAGGGGCCTGCCATCCAGACCTCAGGGTTGGCTGCTTTGCAAGCCAGATCGAGCCTTGGGGAGCGTTTACACAGCCCCTTTGAATTTGAGGCAAAGAAACCGGAGGCACAAAGATGCTCAGTGCCTTGTTAAAGGTCACCCAGCCTTTTTCTGCTGTCACCTTTTTTCCCACAAAGACCTATGAAGAGCGGTTATTCACACACAGCCCAGGGGGCTCCTAGGCCTGAGAAACTGGGCAGTGAACCCAGGAAGCTATAGCTACAAATGCCTGTGTTGATGAAGTAGCTTATGACGGTGGAGAAACCCTGGGAAATTCGGGTGGTTTCCTGACATCCCAGAGCACTTGTCTTTGTCTGAGCTTCTTTTATAGCTCCTATGGCCTGAGTCTGTGGGCGCCGTACCCCTTCCCCGGAGGCGGAGCGTATATGTTCTGGCAGAGGGGATAGCTGCTGGGTAGGGCCCTCTGGCACCAACGTGGGGCCTCCTGTGCATGTGGGGTCCCAGAGAGCAGATGGGGAGCTTTTGGGGCGCAGGGGAGGCTCTGACCTGCAAGAGAGGGGTCGGATAATTGGAACTTCTCACCTGGAGCTTACGCCAGCTCTAGGTGGGGCCCCGATCCTCAGCTGCCCTGCTTCCCCCACCCCTGGAGGTCAGCGCTACCTCCTCTTCCTTTTCCTCCCTGTGCAGAGCTCTTGTCAGGAACACCCCAGCTGGTGGTGCCCACATTATGCTTTATTTGCCTGAGCTGCTTTAGGTAATCGGTCTGATCCCTAATACGCAGGATTATCAGTACCTGGAAGAATCCCGTGCGGGGCCACATACCCAGGATGTGAAAGAGGCTGCCGTGAAGGGATTTCCTCTCAGCCTGTTTGGAAGGAGTGGGGGAGTCTGGATTACCATTCCTCAGCGTTTAGGCCTCAGGGGGAGGAAGGCAGACAGTGGCCTGCGTGGAGTTCCCGGGAGCCCCATGCATTTACAGTTGCTGACATTCAGGCATTTCTGGGTCTTAGGCCAGACTGTGCCCCCAGAATGTTATAATCATTGCCATGACATAAGCATCTTCTCTTTCTTTTCTTTTCTTTTTTGAAGATTGTGTTTATTCATTTGACACAGAGAGAGAGAAAGAGAGAGAGGGAGAGAGCTTGAACGAGCACAAGCAGGGGGAGCAGCAGGCAGAGGGAGAGAGAAGAGAGCCCGATGTGGGGCTCCATCCCAGGACCTTGGGATCATGACCTGGCACCCCGAAATAAAGCATCTTTTCAAAGCTACAATGGACCTATCAACTTTTACTCAGTGGATTTTAAACACTTCCCCACAGGAAACACCTCCGTCAGAGGAGAAAAGGCTCAGCGTGCAGATGCTTGGATTTTCACGGGGGTGGGGGGGCGGCGGGGCTTGCCTCTTCTGCCCTTCCTTGCTGACTCCCTGGGGTGCATCACAGAATACACGAGGCTGGGCCCCCAGCAACAGAAAACAATGGGCTTAACTGCCAGTTCCTTCTCATTTCTCACAAGAGGGCTCTGCTCAGAGAGGCTGGGTGACTGGTCAGGGCGGCACAGCGCGTTCCGGGCAAGGTGGGGCTCAAGTGGCAGCTTCATACCTTCCAGCTGGGAGCCTTCAGCCCGCCCCCAGTCCTCCAGCGGGAAAGAATGTCTCCTGCTTTGTGCTCAGCGGAGGGCCACTGCGCGCGGGGCCGCTGGGTCAGTTTCAAGGATAAGAGGGTGCAGGAGAGGTGGGGAGCTGCCGCTGGAGATGGGGTGAGGGTTCAGGTTCTGGGAAGGGGGATGGGATAACTCAGTAACAGAATCTTCCATCAGACTCCAGAAAATGAGTTTCCGATGGTGACCAGGGAAATGTGAGGATGGAATAGGACTCCCTATAAGACCCAGGAGGGAGAGGACAGACGGGGCTTTCCAGTCCTTCCTTCCCCCACAGCCCTGGGGATGCTGAGCATCCAGGAAATATCCCGGGGTGCAAGGCTCTGGACAGAGGATGCAGGCCTGGGATTTCCGGGAATGGGGCTTGCTCCTGCCCTTGCTGTAGTCCGCCCTCCACCCCACCCCACCGGGCCCCCAGGGATGGTGGGGGAGGTGGGTCCATGTCTGATTCCTACCCTGCAGGTGCCTCGGGCCCTGCAGGACTCAGGATCACCTGCATCCCCTCCTCCGGCCACATCTGCGTCGGGCACCTCGGTGCTTAGGAGGAAGGCTTCACGGCCTGTCAGCTTGGCCGTGCTCATTAATGATTTGATGCATTTGCTCCACGAAGGGTGGTTTTTGGCTCCAAGCTGGTTTTGTCCAAGAAAGGAACCGTGTGTCTCTGTCCTTGATTTAACCACCCTCTCAAGGCACAGGGACCTCGCAGAAGGATCTCTGCCGTCCATGTGATACCCTGGAGTGGGGCAGATTGAGTCCTTATGATGACTATAAACTCTCATGGGCCCTGTGCAGTAGCCCACAGTCCTTCCACACATCTGATCCCGTTTGCTCCTCACGGTCTCCCTGGGAGGACGTCAGGACAGGCACTCACCTCTTCTTGCTGTCAGACAGCTGGGCTGAAAGTCTGACTGTGTCTTCCTGGGCCATAGGCCCTCCTCTGTGACATAGCCTCAGTACAGAGTTACTGTGGTCAGGCTCAACCACGGTAGCCAGCGGTGGTCTCATTACTACTGATCCATAATCCTACCTGTTCTAGAAGCTGTGCGTGCCTGGAACTGACTTCCCATGTGCTGCAGCTCTCCTCCTTCCCTCCCTCCCTCTTTCCTTCCTTCCCTGCTTCCTTTCTTCCTTCTGTCCTTCCTCCCTTCCTTCCTTCCTCCCTTCCTTCCCACCCTTGGCTTCTGTCTCTCACCAAGACGGGGAAGGTGCTTCCACGGAGCTCACAGCGTTGCAGTGTTGAGGACACGGCAGTGACCCAAAGGAACATTGAGTCTTTCCCTCATGGAGTTTACAGACAGTGAAAGAGGACTGAAGCAGGCAGGCTAGTGGTATAACCGCCCAGAGGAGGAATAGAGTGGGGGGCAGGTGGTCACTGTGGGGTGGGTGTCATTTTCGACAGGGCGGGCAGGGAAGCTGTCAGTAATAAGGTGACGATGACCTGAGAGTGGTGAGGCAAGCGGCCGTGGGGCTCTCTGGGCGCAGGAAGAGCAGCCAGTGCAATTCGCCCGAGATGGGAGTGGGTCTGGAACATTCTGGCAGCACAAGGAAGCTGACGCGGCTGGAGAGAGTGAGTGAGTGGGAGACTTGTAGGATGGCGGCAGGCGTGGACAGATTGGGTGCGTTGGACTGTGTGAAGGCTGTGACTTGTCCTCCAAGTGGGACGAGGAGCCACAGGAGGGTGTTGGCACAGCACCAACACGATCTGACTTACATTTTTAAGAGTAGTTTTCCTCCCAGATGAGCACTGTTTAAGCCACTTCCCAGATCTAGGACGAGGAGCCAGTGTCCGGATTGCTGAGATGAAATCAAACCGAGGCAGACTCGGAGCTTCTGGGGGCAGCCCCAGCAGGGAGCGGCACGGGAACTCTGGATTCCTCCCAGTGGCTGACCCCCCTCCCCTCTGCAGTCACCCAGCAGGTGTGGTGCCCGGGGTGGCCTTGGCACCAGGCTCAGCCTGACAGGTGTGGGTGTAAGTGTACCCCAGGATGAGTGAGCCTAGCCAGGCAGGAGCAGGTGCGGCGGGAGCTCACAGGAGGGTGGGGCCAGCACAGTGGGCCACCTGGCAGGACTTGGCAATTCCAACATCCTGTTGGGGCTCAGGGAGATAACGGGGGCCCTGCCCTGTAAGATACAGCTGGGCGGGGATCTGAGAGCTGAGCCATGTGTTCTTCGGGGCCTGGCTTTGGGGGCCAGGACTCCTTTCTCCAGAGCAGCACTGCTTCCTGTCCGAACCAGAGGAAGGCAATGCCACCGTCACCACCCCCCACATAAGACAGTTCAGTGCTGTGCTCCACTCATCAGACGACAAACCAGCACTCATTGCTGTTTATAGACGAGGCTTTGAGAAATGAACTGACTTGTCCAAGGCCGTCCAGAAAAGCTCGACTTGGATTTGAGTATTTTGATTCTCAGAGTTCTTCCTACCACACCCCACACCTGAAGTTTGCAGTATGCTGGGTCCAGTTCAGGAAGGATGGGAGATGGAGAGGGTTCCCCAAACTGAAGACTGGAGGCTGGGGGTGGGGAGGTCCTGGGAGTAAAATGGGCTTGTTCTCCAGCACTGGGCCAGGGCTGCTCTCATGCCTGGGGAAAGCCAGGCCCTTTGAAGACAAGAATGGTTACTCCCTGCCACGGCTGCTCCATGCAAAACCTGGCCCAGCAGTTTCTGCCAGGCCCAGGAACACCCAGCCTCCAGGTTGCAGGCTGGTGCAGTGGAGGGATGTGTTTGGGAGTGACTGGTTCCCTTGGGCTGGATTTGAGGGGATGCACCATCTTGCCCAGGAGGCAGCAAGGGTAAGAGCAAGAGAGGGGGCTGGGGGCGGGGGTGGGGGGCATCGGGTATGTGGCTTCCCTTCCAGCCTGCAGTGTTGTCATGTGTATAGAGAGGGGCGTTGGCATCCGAAGGGATTACTGAAGTCCCTTCTGAGGCTTTGGGGTGTTGGATCTTACGATTCAGGAAAAATGCCTGAGCATCCAACAGACATGTGCTCTTGTGTAGGGAGCACCAGGGGAGTGTGGTCTGGTCGGGCCCTTGGCCACAGGTGACAGAGGAGGACTGAGGCCCTCTGTGGCCACACCAACAGGAAGTCACCAAGGGACATGCTGCTCGAAGGAAGAGGGAGAAGGTACAACAGGGGTGAGGCCGGTGAGAGATTCCTATGTGAGCAGGCAGCAGGAGGGGACTGGTCCACTGTGCCCTCAGACCCCTGGACCTGTACTGTCGCCCTGCGGCCCTCCCCACCCTGCCATCTGGGCACTGGCATTAGATGTCCCGTGTTGTCTGCAGGAGGCAGCTGTGGCCTGTTTTCCGGAAGACTTAACTGGGGAGAGTGGGCAGAGCTGGAGGGAGGAGTGGCCTCCGAAGTTAAGACTGAGCCCCTTTCTCAAGGGGCCGGCTGTAGCCAGATCTGATTCTTCCAGGACACGCTCCTGTCTTGTTCTTTCCCGCTCCTCCTCCTTCCCCGTTCTTCTCTTCTCCCTCAGGCATCCTTCTCTCCATTTCAGAAAATCTCTGGTGTCCTGTCTGAGGCTAGGGTAGCTGGAGCCTGTAGCTTGTGGGGTCTCTCTGTCTCACACACATGCCTACATGCACAGAGGGGCCTGCACACAGTGGTCTTCCTGGAGGGTGAGTGGGGATCAAGGCCAGGCCTCTCCTGATACCAGGGAGCCTGACTCCTGCTTAGGAGCCCTCCCGGAAGAGCCGCTGAGTCCTTCTTGCAGTGGGAGGTGGAAGTTTTGATGGACGTCCTCTTTGCCACTCGGCAAAGCACCATTGCCCACTGGTCCCCACCCCCAGCATGGTCCTGGGGCATAGGAGAGAGAGCAGTGTCCTGGGACTCAGGAGGCAGCCTCCCTCGGGCCCTCAGTCTCCTCATTTCGAGTGGGAGGTTGATCTGATGGAGTTCAGAAACAGAAGGGATCTAAGAGGCCCCTTGGTCGAGGGCCCACTCTTTGTAGGAATCCCTGCCCCCATTGTCCTAGGGGGTGCCACGTGGCTGGAGTCCCTCCAGAAGTCATGGCGCTTTCCTTCCCAAGGGCCCCTTGCTTCACTGAAAAATCATAGCTTTTAGAAGTTCTACTCGCTTATCCTCCATTCCAGAATTACTAAGTTTTCTCTCTGGGTCAGTGTCCCACCTGGGTCCATTCGCATCCCTCTCAGTGCCACCAAACAATATGGTTCAGTTTTGACTATCCTTGGAGGCAACCAGTCCCATCAGTGGGTGCTCTGTCTTGGGGACTCTGGCTGCCCAGCACCAGGCCAAACACTGCACATGGTTTATCTGAGAGAAGCTTCACCGCCGTCTTGCTGGGGTTCGCTTGCTGATCCCCATTTACATGGAGGAGGTGAGGCGCGTGAGCTCCTCAGTGGCAGAGCTGACCAAGCCCCAGTGGGCTGTCTGCCTCCAGCCCTCTCAAGCTCTGTGCCTTCCTGGAAGCAATACCTGCTCTTAGTCACGTTGTTTGTGAAATGGGGATAACTCCACCTGCCTGCTGGATTATCGTAAGCTCTAAGCAAGATTGTACATGGAAAGCACTTAATTTTTAGTTGATGGCATCCCGTTCTGGCTTGATAAGTGGTGGCCCGTCACTGTCATATTGGGCATTGTCCCTTACAATTCCTTCCCTGCCTTGTGTCTCCACAAAGACACAACCTCTCCGGGCCTCTGCCCTCTCTTCTCTGGAGGAAGGGGTTGTACCTGCTGCTAGCAAGGGGTGCTTTGGCTGGAGGAGGCCAAAGGTGGCAACGCTGACCAGCTGGCAGCAGCCCCCCCCCGCCCCCGCCCCGAGCCCTAGCCTCCTTGCTGTCCTGCCGTTCCCCCAGGCCTGTCTCCCACTGTGGTAATTAAGCCCACGGCATCTAGTGTCAGCAAATAATAACACGGGCATTATCTTTCTTTAGTCTGTGTTTTTCCTGGCCTATCATAAAGTAATTAAAATAATGAATGCCTTGTAAAACAATAGTTAAGAGGGCTGGCAAAAGGGCATTCTCTGCAGTATACCTCTTGTGCTCTGAATTATTGATGCACTGAAACCACTGGGACTTGGGGGGGACTCCCTGCCTCCTGGCCCCTTCCAGGCGGCTTCTCTCCTCCAAGGTCTGCCAGTCTGCCAGGTGGCTGTGGAGCCTGAGCCTCCTGGGCTGAGGAGCAGCCTGTGGCCGTGGACCAGCTCTGACAGGTTGCTGGGGTGGGGTGTGGTGGACATTGCTTGGAAGGAGACACAGAGCCTCTGATTTAGAGGGTTATGCCCTGCCCCCACCTCTCCCTTGTCCACCCCCAACCCTGGGTTCTGAAAGAAACAGGGGGTGTTCTGTCCCAGGTGAAGAGAGAGGCTTGGAAAGAGCTGGGGGTTCAGGTCCGTGTCCCATTTTAGATCAGGCAGGGATGATTAAGCCATGCCAACATGATTAGGAATGGTGGTTCTCAAAGTGGGGTTCCCGGGCTGGTAGCATCGGTAGGTTCCGACACGGGGCCCAGCACTGTGTTTTAACGAGGCCTCTGAGTGGTTCTGATGCCCACTCGAACTTGAGAATCACTGCTTTCTAGTGCCGGTGGCTCAAGGAGAGGCGGGACGTGGTAGGACTAATGAACTGAAAGTGTGTTGTGTGCCTTTGGGCCCTGGTTAATCCCTCCAACATCTATGCGGCAGGCCATATTGTCCCCATCTTAGGGGGTGCGGGGTCCCAGTGGTCCCATGCGGCAGGAGAGCTGAATCTACACCAGCAGAATCTCCACGTGGTCAAGACTCGGGGTCCTAACAGGCCACTGAGACTGGCCTTAGGTGGCTTGGGTGGCAGAGTCCACAGGTGTGAGTAGGTGGCCCTGAGCGTGCCCACCCTGGGGCTCCCCACAGGCCTCCTCTCACATTGTTCTAGTTTCCCGGGGACCTCACACACCGGGAGAGACGGCATGAGCCCCCAGTGCTGCTGAGGCGCCTTCTGGCTTCTCGACTTCCCTCGAGCCCATGGAGGCCGGAAGGGGAGAACCGTGCGTCAGGAGTAGCTTGTGGCCTGCTTGCAAGTCCCCAAGAGGATGACTCATCCCGTGCATCTCAGCTCTCCTTTCCTCACTCTGCCTTACCCCCACTCACTGCAGACCAAGCTTTTCACGTCTGCCTTGGTTTCTCTCCCTTGCTCCAACTCACACTGTGTTTGCTTTGAAATTTGATTCTAAGCTTTTAAATTGAAGGGTGAACGTAATTGGCCCAGCATCTTTTTCTTCATCGGTACCTGCAAACATAATCTCAGTGGATATTTGAGTAGGGGGCCCAGTTAAATATATGTGTTATAGAATATATTTTTAGTATAGCTATGTGTCATGTAAAAAATTTGTATCTGAAACTCAGTTTTCTCTGGATGTCCTGTATTTTGTTTGTCATTCGTAGGCCCAGGAAGGGGCTGATACTCAGTGAGTATCACAAGGCAGACTGTGAATGAAAAATAAAACAGAAAGGTGGTGCTATTGGAAGGCGAGTTGGAGTTTTCAAAGGGTAGCCTGAGAAGATTTCATTGACAAAAGACTTGAGGGAGGTGAGGGAGTAAGTTTTGACCCTCTCTGGGAGAAGTAGGCAGAGGACACATTGCATATAAAAGCATGTGATTTAGGGCCCCACGTGGGGCTCATTTATCTGAGGAAGTCAACCTTGTTTAGTCAAGCATGTTTTTAGCCACAATTTATTCTCTTTTGTAATTAAAAAGGTCTGGTGTAGATTTCAGGCACAGCTGGATTCAGATGTTCAAATGATGACATCCGTATTCTGTCACTTATAGCTTCCTCTGTGGTGGCTTCATTCTCAGGGAAGGATTACTTTTCCTACTCTTTCTAGCAAAAGTCCCAGGCTTGAAGTGTATTGGGTTGGCATGGGTCATATAACCATCACTGGTCCAGCTGCTCTTGCTTAAGGGATGGGATCGTCTAATTAATCAGTCTCTATTCCTAGAGCCATTGTGGGCCTTCAGTTCTTTTTGAACTACACAGATCGAGATGAGGAGTTGGGGATTTTCTTAAGAAAGATCGAGCACTCCTATGAGCTGGATAGGAAGGCTGGGTGGGTGGAGACCACAGCATGCCATCCTCACCTCCTTCATAGTTATTCCCGACCCTAGACGAGATGATTTCTGTCCTGAGCTTCGTGATTTTTTTTTCCCTTTAAAGTGGAAGGAGATCAATTTCATTCTATCTTTCACAAAGATATTTTAAGAGAAAATAAAGAAAAGATTCTTTAAGAAAAAGATTTAAAAGAAAACCAAGCCATCATGCATTCCATCTCCCTGCCCCTTGTACCTTCAAGCCAGTTCCCACATCAGCCAGGACCCTTCCAACTTTGATTCTTTTGGGTAGGTTGTGTTTAATAAACTCAGTTGTTTCCTATTCTCAACCCTGTTCTCTCTGTTGCCAGGAGGCCCAGAAGAT
This sequence comes from Enhydra lutris kenyoni, assembly GCF_002288905.1. NCBI lineage: Eukaryota > Metazoa > Chordata > Mammalia > Carnivora > Mustelidae > Enhydra > Enhydra lutris. The sequence continues at coordinate 30,793,911 of NW_019154096.1, read as the reverse complement.
TAACAATGGCTCAAGCCAGGCGGATGGCACTCTCAAGCCAGTGGACGAAAAAGAGGAGGCAGTGGCAGCTGAGGTCGGCTGGATGACCTCTGTGAAGGACTGGGCAGGGGTGATGATATCTGCCCAGACACTGACTGGCAGAGTCCTGGTGAGTCCCCAACTCCCTCCCCCTTGGGGAGGCCTGCTGTCTGGTCCATGATGCCTTTGCTTAGAGGGACGCCATGTTTCCTGGGGCTTCTTCAGGCCTCGACTGTTGGGAAGTGGGGGGTGAACAGTGGGTTGTGGAGTAGAGGCCGGGTTCTCTGTATACATAAGCCAGTGGTTTGAGGGGGGATTTGCGTCTGGGGCAATGAGGGTCTGTTGGGAGGATGGAGAGCATTTCCTCTGCCAGCAGGGTAGGTGTATGCAGGCACGCACACACAAGGGTGCACGCATCCACAAGCAGGCACATAGACGCACACGTACACAGCTTGATAGTCTTGGAGAGGAGAAGGGAGTTGAAGCAATATGTGCTCAAAATTCTGCAGAGAGCCCATAAAGGATAAATGCCAGGATCCAGAGAGTTCTCTGTACGTGCCCATCGGCTCTCTTGGGTCTGCTCTCGGACAGGGGTTCTCCTGAGAAGGATGCTCTATTCCAAATGACTTCTTGCTACAATTCAGGAAGCTGCCCTTGCTGGGCCTGAAACTGGGGCTTGGTCAAGACTCATTTGGCTCAAAGGATGAATGGGAATGTTCTGACGGTTGGGTGAATCAAAGATGGGGCAGGAACACTGAAAACCTTGATGCTTCCTGGCAGAAGCTCAGTGAAGAGGGGATGAAAGATGTAGGGAGGAGGTGAAAGTTGACCCCTCAGGATCCTTCTTGGGGAGAACTCTGTGTTACGTTCGGAATGAATATCTCACAAACTGCTTGAGGGAGGGGATAAGACACTGAATATCATGCTTGTGTCACAAAGGTGGTAGCCAGACAGCCTTCAAGGAGGTCAAGGTTCTGTTAATGGAGGGAGCTTTCGGGAGCCGAGCCTTCTGGAGAGTCTGGATGTGAAGCTGTGGCTGTTGTTCGTTGATGGAAACATAGAAAGGGAAGAGATTTAAAGCTGGGGCTTGGGAGAGGAGGAGAGAGGAACCGGTGAGGCCAGTTACTGCCTGGAGCAAGACAACCCAGGTTGGTAGGACCAGGAAAGACGGGGAAGTACGGAGCATCTAATGAGGAAGTGAAGGTGGCTTGCCGCGGGCTGTGCCGCCATACCCCATCCTCCCCTTCCTGCAGAGTCTCCGGTAAAGGCTCCATTGCTCTTCTGTGCTTGTGCAGGAGTGGATTCTATGTAGGAAGCTTGTGGAGGTGGAATTCCAGGTCTGGGCATTCATGTGGGAAAAAACGCAGGCAGTGCGTTCTCTACCTGAGGTAGTGATTGTGGACGAGGCTCAGCAGACACTTTGGTTGCCCAGATGCGATGCCTGTCCCTTCCACGTGGCCACTGTGGCACTCTAGACAGCCCTAATTATCGTCATCAGCATCAGCCAAGAGTTACTGAGGATGACTTGGCCAGGCGTTTTTTCCAGCCCTATGGAAAACAATATGATCTAATTCCATTGCACCATGGACGGAAATTACTGAAGGAACGTCTGGAGGAGAAACACGATGAGTACAAGCCTCGTGTGGGTGTGTGTAGGGGGCGCTGAGCGTGGGGACATAGGAACCATAAAGAAAGCCTTTGTGGCACCTCACAGGGAGGAGATCCTTTGAGCTAAAACTTCCGTTTCAAGATGAACTGAGCCCATGCTTCATGACAGAGAAGACATCAAAGATAAAAGCTTGGAAACAAGAAAGGGACCACTTAGTGGGCCAGAAGCTGAGAAGAATACCTAAATAATAAACAATAAGGCAGAAAGCATTGGAGTTTGAACTGTGAGCTAACATCATGAATGTCTGTTGAGGAGAGGGGATCATCCCAGAGGGAGGAGAGGGGATCATCCCAGAGGTGGCAGAGAAAGGACATGGCATGGAGGGAGCGAGGACCAGGCTGTGAACACAGAGGCACCCGAGGGGACAGAGACCTGGGAAGGTGGGCTGGAGATAGCTTGTCATGTCTTCAAATGCCCAGCTAAGGAATTTGGACTGAATTTTGTAGGGAAAGGAGATTTTGAGGGAGGGGCATCACGATGGAAGGTTGTGCAGAGAGAAATACTAGTGGACAGGTGGAGGGCGGATTGGGGAGGCGGGAGCTTGAGGTGTGAGGGTCAGTCAGGACTGTGAGGTCTGGTGCTGGGGACAGGCCACGGCAGCAAGTCCTGAACGAGCACCGTGTGGTACAGGCAGGTGGGAAGAGGTGTTTTGGGAGCAGAACTCACAGACCAAGTACCCCAGTAGCCATCTTGATACTCCTGCTCACAGTAACATTCTCGAGAGCCTCTTGTGAGCCAGGCACTGTGCAAGGCCCTACACATTATGATCATGGCAAAGCACATGTTGTATTTGTTCCGTATTCCCGATTTTGCTGTTGGGCTGTAGGGATTCATTACAAGGAAGCAAGAGAGCCAGTCTTGTCAATGAATTCATCTCCATCTCACAGTCAAGGAACCCAAGGGTTGGGAAGGGCAACGCCTCGCTGAAGGCTATGCAGCCTGAAGTGACCCAGCCAGGCCTGAGCCTGCAAGCCTCCGGACTCCCTGTCTAGTGCTCTTTCCATGTCGTTACTTCCCAGTTGAAGACAATGCCTCTTCTTTTTCTAAGCCACTGGCAGCTGTCACTTTGGCTGTGACATTTTGCCATTACTGTCTGAGCCAGTTAGGTCCTGAGGTGGTTTAGCCTGATTCTTTTAACATTTGCATGGAGGAGCGCGGTGATGCCAGCTGCTCTCTGAAGGTCTCCTTGGAGAAAATTCTGCCCAGGCCGCTCTGGCTCTCTCAGAGCAGAGCAGGTCCCGCTGCACGGAGAGTAGACGTCTGGGAGTTCCAGGCCGTACCTCCAGAACAGGCCTCTCCTTCAGGAGAAGGCGGGGCTTTGCTCTGAGGAGGGAGCAGATTTCACGTGGAAGTCTCAGCGCGCACCAGAACGCGGCGCTGCCTGTGCAGAACCCAAATTTGTGTTTGTCTTGAACTGTCCAAATGTTTATCCTTGCAACAATGGGACGGAAGCAAGACTAGACATCCAGCTGTTCGGAGTTTCCCTTTTCAATTTTTATTTTATTTTTTGACACATGGCTCAGGAGCTTGGCCTCCACACCTGGGCCCCTTTCTTACCTGTCTGGTTGTCACAGATGAGAGTCTCAGAGCTAGGCATTGTGGGTAAGGCCCAGGTTGGGAAAGATTCCCCAAGACAACCCCAGCACATCTGTAGACGCACCTGCTATCTGGGCTCTCTCAGACGAGCACATGGTTCGTGCAGCTAAGTACTTATTTCTTACCTGCCCCTGGCACTATTCTAGGCCCTGGGCGTAAAGCCATGAGCAGGAGAGATGCAGGGCGTGAACTATTTATATTGATAGACTAGATTTAAAGTTGTAGGGCTCCGTGTGCAAAAGGATAAATGATAGTTACCATTCAGCAGCGCTTTTCCTAGTTCCCACCTGGAGCTTCGGCTTCGGGTCTCGGAATAGCCTGCCTTGTCTCTCGCTGTGGCACTCAGGCTTAGTTAGCTTCAGGAGAAGAACCAGACCGGACCGAGTCTCCTCTTGGAGTGCATGGCTAAGGGGTTCTGCGTCGAAGTGAGCACCAGGCTGACAAGCGTTGCGGCTTCCTTCCTTTATTTATTTTTTTAAATGAAAGATATTTATTATTTTCTGATTATGAGAGGGGGCGCATGCTTATGTCAAAATTTGGGAATATACTGGAAGAATTGGTGTAAAGCCCACTTTGGGACGTGGAGTTGGCCACAGGACTGCTCGGCGTAACAGTAAATGCTGTGGAGATGCTTCCCAGCCGTTGGGGTGTTGCTGGGGCCTTTGTTCACCACAACTGCTGTTCCTTTTATGCACAGTCTCAGGAGATAGGTAGTTCTTCGTGCCAGGGATTGCTGTGGTCTTCCTGGTGGACCTTCAGGGAACACTTCAAATTGGGAAAGGGATCATGGCCCTCTCCTTGTAAGGGCTGCTGCGAGCCAAGTTCATGGCCCACGGAAAGCACACAACACCTCAAGATTTGCATTCCCTAAATTCACAACCCCTCACTACATCTATGCGTCCTTTGGCTCATTTTCCCTTTGTCCTGATTGTCTTACCCTCCTCCTCACACTTTACATGTCTGTGGTTATACGCTGCATTACTGGTTGGTGAGCTAATTACATTTTTCTAAGATTAAGGTGGTATATATAAATAAAGAGGGCAAGAAACAGAGTAGGCTTTTGTATTGCTTGGTTGTACGTTACAGAATCATAAGCCAAAGTCAGTAGTAGAGTTAGTCTAGTTCAGGGTTGGGAAGGTATTCTGCAAGGGGTCAGATAGTAAAGGTTTTAGGTTTTGCAGATCTAGGGACCCTGTCACAACTACTCAGCTCCACCATTGTCATTTGAAAGCAGCTGTGGACAATACACAGATGTGACTGTGCTCCCGGAAAACTTGCCAAAAACAAGTGGTGGGCCAGACTGTTGTTCGTGGCCATAGGTTGCTGACCCATGGTCTGTTTACTTGCTTACTTAGTAAGTATATCAAAAGGCAGAAAGAACTTCCTTAAGAAGGAATCTTGTAAGGTAATATATCACAAGAGTTATAGTACCAGAGAACCCATTTATAATGAGGAAAGTTACAGACACACAGAAACACAGACGGCTAAATGTTGGCACACATACACACTCACCCCATCTCTGTTAAGCATTTTATTTCCGAACATTCTTATTTATTAATCCCTACATTGATCTCTGAGTGGCTGTCTCTCTAAGAAAACACTATGTCCCGTGGCCACGCATGGCCTCACCTCAAGGTGCAAGCTGGGTCTACATGTCTACATTGCTTGGGCCATACTACAAGCCCTTTATACATTCAGTAATTTGTGCTTCTCTTCAAAGATTGGTTTTTGTCTATATAATGATCGGCTCCTTGAGCAAAGATAGAACTCCCAGAATGGTTCCTTTTGGTTATTTTCCTCCATATTCCCATGCCACTACATTTGAATATTGTTCCAGGAGGCATCTAGATCTAATCCATGGACTGAGAAGATAGACTACTTGCTTTGCTGTCGTTGGGATGATTTGTTGAAGAAGGAGAAAGAAAAACACCAATCTTTCCCCTTATCTTCCTAAATGCATTGTCCGTGTGGCATTTTACTTCACATTCTGTACACAGGCTGGGCCATTCTATCTTCATCACCCGGGGCCCCAAAGAAAATATGTATCAAATGCGCCTTTCAAACAGAAATAATCCTGTCGGTTTAATAGGGTTAAATAGACGTGTTCTGTTGTGCCATTTGCACGTGAAGTTGGACCGGTTGGACAAAATGGCGTTGCACGTGGGTATGCGCCTAATCAACTATGTGACATTTATTGCTTTCATTTCTCCCTTTAGGTGACTCATGGTGCTGCTGACATTTCTTATCAGCATCCTGTAGTTTTCTTTTCCAGGGCTGCCTGGTGGCAAGTTCACACACAGCTCATATTTCCATCTCTCTTTTCCTCTCATCCGCACTCCCTCCCCTTTTTATTACATTTCAGGCAAATCTACATAAAATTTTTATAATCACCTACAAATGTCCTATGTCGCGGAAAGACCAGAGATGTCACGGGCCTGCATTCTTTGTAAGAATGTTCTCATAGTGAAGGGGAAGGTCCTGCCGTCTGTGCACTTGGGAGTCGATTTTGTTTGAGTTTTTTTTTTAAACTCCCCTAAGGAGGCGTCTTTGGAAGGAAATGCATGGCAGTTGCTCTCCAAGACTTAATAATGGCTCTTTATTTTATCCTATGCAGAGTTTATATTTTGGATATGAATCAGTAGGTCAAGGAAGGGGTGCTTTCTTTATATCATTAAACAGGAAATGTTTGTCCTCACCTTGAAGGGTGCACTAGGTTGCCCTAGGTCTGTTACTTGTGACCCAGCACCATTGGGTGGGAAAACGTGAGTCAGAGAAGTCACTGAATCCAGCAGGCACTCATGATAGGTGGTGAGCTGCCTGTCACTGGAGAAGTTCAAAGACAGGCAGGATCACATTTGGTGCCGTTGCTGCCGGTTGCTTAGACTTCATCCTCACTGCTTTAATTGGCTTCTACAGAAAACTAGATCTAGGAGATGCTCTAGGATAAAAATGGGTTTCCTGGAACTTGGACAGATTTCCTTTCTCTCTTGTTTTTGAGATTTGTCAATGCATATCAACATGCAAGGCTTTTAAAGAAGTCCTGTGGTTAAAAAGGCAGAAAGGCTTTGCTTTGCCCAACGTTTCCCATTCCTATTTCACCATTAAACCCTTTCCTTAGGAAAAACCTGTAGGCATCATAAAGAACACACTTTGGGATACATTTAAGTAGTCCAGGGATCAGTGAACTGCAACCTGTGGTCCAAATCTAGCTCACTGCCTGTTTGGCTCCCAAGCTCGCAAGCTAAGGATGGTTTTAACATTTTTAATGGTGTTTAAAAAAAAAAAATCAAAAGAATATCTTGTGACATGTGGAGTTATATGAAATTCAAATTTCAGTGTTCATAAACAAAGCTTTATTGGGACACAGCCATGCTCACTCATTTACATATTGTCTATGGCTGCTTTTGTCCTGAACTGCAATGCAGAATAGAGTAGTATCCACAGAGTCCAAAATACCCACCAGCCTAAAATAGTTCCTGTCTGGCCCTGTACAGAAGACGTTTGCCAGCCCCCGAACTAAATCATTAAATTCCCCCTCTGCTCCATGACTATCAGTGTTTCTAAGCAGCGAGCGGGATTTGCCCCACCGTTCCCCGCAGCACAAGTTCATGAATAAGGTGTCCCATCTAGCCCCTTCGGCGGACCTTGAGGACCACAACCTTGACTAAATGATGTCACAGAGGTGGGGAGACAAGGACAGAGCCAGGTGGCCCCCCCAAGTTCGGCAGCAGGTTCCCAGCTGGCTCAGTTAATGGGTCTCCCTTTCCCAAGGTCAGTGGCATGCGTCTGGGAACTCTGCAGCAGGGTCACTCTGGTTATCTCCACTGTCTGCATCTCCTGCTTTCAGTCTTCCCCGGGCCCTGCCCAGCAGCCAGAGTCCAGTCCCTGCCACAGAGGACACGCCTGGCTCAGGCCTAGAGGCCCCGCATCTTGGCCACACCAGCTGCTCGTCTGCACTGCTGGTCTACGGGCCACGTGCTCTGTGAGCCAGCCTCCCCAGCGCCTTCTGTAAGGAGCAGCTGTTAATTTTACTAGCTGGTGTGTTGGCTTCTCTGGCCTCCCCTGTGAAAATGAAGGAGAGTTTCAGAAATGAATCCTCGGATAGCTCATGGGGTGAGGAAAAGCCTCCTGGCCCAGGAGCAGGCTGCTTCAGCCTGGCTGTTTGTCTCTGACCCCCAGGGGCCTCTGGGCTCGGTGCCCTGTGCTTGTGCCCCATTGCCTCTCTCCTCCGGGGTTTCTGGGGGGAGTGGGTGCCTGTGTTGTCCTCCCACCTTATCTGTCTGTTCATTCATTCATCGACATCCATTCGTCCATCTGTCTCATCCATGTGCCTTCACTGGTGTTCCCTGGCACACGGAATTGAATGTAGTGCCCGGCAGATGCCTGATCAGTAAGGTAGGGCATCGCAGGGCTCTCCTGTGCCGGTCACCCTTGCTTCTGTTCTTCCTGTTGCAGCTTCTGGGTATGGGCTGGGAGACAGGACACCTGCCCTTCTCTGAGCCAGCGTTCTCTGATGGGAGCTCCTACTCTCTTGTTCTCCATCTGGCTCCTTGTGTCTTTTTCTCATTGGGTTGGAACCAACAAGGAGGATAGGTAGAACACTCAGCCTCCCAGCATGTCCAGCTCCTGCTTTTCCTCCCACCCTGGGACATGCATCCTCAGGAAAGGAGGCTGGGGGCTGTTAGGCATGGTCCCGTAGGGTGCTTAGGGACCCACCCTCTGCAGCCCTTCTGCTGAGTCCCAGCTGGCCCTTCTCTAGAGCTTTGACCCTGCATGAGTGGCTTCAGTTTTGGTGCCTCAGTTTTCTCATCTGTCCAGTGGCCATAGTAATAGTCCCTGTTTCTTAATCTTGTAAGGATTTGATGCATCTGTATATATAGGATGTTTAGAATCGTGGTTATTATAGGTTGAATGCTTACTAAGCATTAGCTATTATCACTTTGCCCTTGTTGTGTGACCCCAACATGTCTTGGAGGAAATGGGCTGCTGTGGGGGGAGTGGAGAATAAATCCTTTCCTGCAGCAGAGTTGGAGCAGCCCTTGGACCTCACCACACTCAGATGTCTACTCAGAGTGCCGAACCAGTCTGGGCATGGCCATTTGAAAGGGCTCTTGAATGTCCCAAGCAGGCCTTGGTTTGGGTCCAGCCAGCTGATGATGTTTGCTCCATGCACACAATTCAGGCCCTGTCATTTCTGAAGCTGGCTCATGCCAGCCTGACTCACCAATGTCAAGTCAGCCAGGAAATTCTCACTTCATGTAGCCTCCTGGAGCGGGCCGGGGGCTGCAGTGCAGACTGGGCTCACCCTGGGAGCCATGCATCCCAGGAGCATGTGTCATAGGAAATGCCTTAGCAGGATGACAAACGGGTCTTGTAGGAAAAGGGTCAAGTGCACTCACTGTGGTCCCCCTGTGCAGTCCTTCCTGGGTATGGGATGAGACTGACAGAGCCGATTTCAGAGAACATGTCATCTCCAGTATGCAGGGAGGTGTCTTCAACATTCATTTTGGTGGGCAGCACCACAAACCTGTTGGAAGGATGCAGGAACGTGTCCTGTCACCAGGAGAGGACACATATTCTGCTGTACATGCAAGGCACCTCCCTGGAGCTATTCATTCATTCTTTCAGACATTCCTGGAAGATCTACTAGGTGTCAGATGTTATTTAAGGCACTGGACACATGTTAGTTCTTCTAGCAAAATCTGCAAAGTGAAATCATTCAGAATGTTGAAAGTGCAAATGGTATGCCTACATTTTGCTGCAATGCTCTAGGTGGCAAGATTTTTGAAGTACTTTGGTCATACATCAGAGCCCATGACCTCTCCATCCGTCCTTGGACAGGCCTGGGACCCCGACTTTTTCAGTCCTGGTCATACATCCTGTGTATGCCTGCCGCTGGCCCCGAGGGGCCTGAGCAAATGTGTTTCATGACTAACTTCTTTCCCATCCAGTAAAAGCTGGCACCCCCTGGAGGCTTTGGAGGAAATGGAATGGTTGTATTTGGGGCCCACCATCTTGTGCTCGGAGAGTTTTCTCACTTGGCTTTTCCCCCAGAGCCTTTGGAGGACACCCATGCTTTAGCCACCCCTGTTTGCCAGAAAAATGCCCTGGTGGAGTGAAACTCTTCTTAGAGCCTCCATTTCAGCTGTGTAGAAGTTTGTTTAGCAGGGAGACTCAAAAATAGGGATGACGTGGATGACAAAGTCGCCAGCCGTTGTCATTGCTGGGGGCACGTGCTTACAGAGTCACACTCGGGACCACACACAAGCTGATGCTTCCAAGTTTAGTTTACTAGGCTATGTTTAGGAAGAGGCAGACTGACTCGTGCCTGTAGGCCCCAAACATCCCGATTTGGTGCACTAGAAGCCCCATTTTTAGGGTCTGGGTCCAGAATGAGGTCTTTTCCAGAAAAACAACTACTTCAGGGGAATGACAACAACAGAAATCCACCATTTGCCCTAAAAATTTTATTGCAAAAAATGTTCTCTAGCGTTTGAGTAGTGAGGGAACTAGGGCAGGACATTTGCTTGTCTGTCTTTCTTAAGGAATTAGGGCACTCGGAAACTCCATTAAATGCGCTCAGGCCTTTTAAGCAGCAGGCCCATGTTTTTGCTCATCCAGTTAATTTTAGTTCATACAGTTGGCCTGGTGCTGGTATAGAAGATCACGACAATGCCCGGAAGCCGGGGACCTGTTTGAATGGAAGCTTGGTTCCTAGTTCCCAAGCCTGCTGGGACCCAGGTCTTTCCCTAGGGCTTGGGCACTTACCTGTCAGCTCTATGTGCCTCCTGCCCAGGCAAGCAGACCTCTGGGCCTTCCGTGTTTGTTGGACGCAGGTGAATCCAGAAACTTGATACACAGGTCTGTGGAGAATCCAGGGTCCAGCAGATTGCTCTGATGGGTCGAGAAACCCTCACCTTCCTAGGTCTGTCCCCAGCCTGCCTCAGCAGAGAGGCTGCATTTTGACCTTTTCCCCCATCTCTGTTTTAAGCTTCTTTCCTTTTGGTGGCTCTTGGTGAAGTGACAGTCTTTTTTTTTTTTTTTTTTAACTTTAAAAATTTTTTTTATAAACATATAATGTATTATTAGTCCCAGGGGTACAGGTCTGGTGACGTAACAGTCTTAAGGGAAACAGGGAGCAGCTCATTGAAAAAGGGAGAAGAAAAGACCCTGTTCTTACACCACCTTCTCTTCAATTTGGGCTATGCTTACATTAAAAATATCTTGAGGGGTGCCTGGGTGGCTCAGTGGGTTAAAGCCTCTGCCTTTGGCTCAGGTCATGATCCCGGGGTCCTGGGATCGAGCCCCGCGTTGGGCTCTCTGCTCAGCAGGGAGCCTGCTTCCCCCCCACCCCGCCCCGCCGCCCTCTCTGCCTGCCTCTCTGCTTACTTGTGATCTCTGTTAAATAAATAAATAAATCTTAAAAAAAAAAAAAAGCTTGAAACAGAGGCCGAATTGCAAAAGGGTGGCATTTCAGAGGGCACTCTGCTGGCTCCCTGGCTGCCACCTGTGCCTGCTAGTTCCATTAGCCTCTGAACCCTGACTTGCTCAGGAAGGCGTGGGGTTTGGAATCCCACTGGGAGGTATCCAGAACATTCTCCTGGTGTGTAAAGCTAGATCTCTCTGGAGGTAATTATATCAGCTGGGCATTCATGGAACCTTCTGCCTGGGATTGTGCTTTAGGGGTGGAAAATAGCTTCCTGCAAAGGAAAAGGGTTGTTTTCAGGAGCTGCCTAATTGCACAGGCACCTGCGTGGGCTCCTGGGGAAGCTGCCTTAAGGTTATCATCTCCCTCTGAGCCATGAGGTGGGCAACTTGGTTTCTTGGACCTTAGACCTGTCCAGGAAGAAAGCATAGAGCATCTGAAAAAAAGAAAACCGTTTGCTCACCCACGTTCATGCAGCATATCTCTCTGGGCCTTGGGGATTAGTGACAGTGTTCGAGATCAGTTTGGGAAATAAAAGTAGAGGTGACGACCACTTTCTTTCATCTGAGGAACTGTGGTCAGCTGAAAACTAACTGGGTTCTTATTCTGGCTCCGTTGTAACTTCCTGGTGACCTTGGACAAGTCAGTTCTCTTTCAAGGTCTTGGTGTCTCTATGAATGAAACAAGAGCATAGCAATAGTGTGTTCCCTTGTGGCCGCAAATGTGTCTGTGTTTTCTCATTCTCTCTACCATCCTTCAGTCCATAAAGACAGTGAGGGTTTACCTCTGACCCATGTGTTCTTCGCAATGTGCTGGACGCTGGGAGAGCTACAAAAGGAAAAAGAAGAGTAATCTTTTTCTCATCTTCTGGAGCAACTGAGGAGAAGGAGGAGATCGGACAGGGAGTCCCTGTTGGACCCTTCCCTGACTTCTTGTTTCATTTCAAATAACATCTAAAACTCTCCCTGTGTGAGAGGGCCTCTGCCTCACACTCCCCTAAGATTCTTTTCCTCTCAGATTCCTTTTTAGGCAGATCTCAATATGCAGAAAGGAAAGCATCTAGCAGAGGGAGCAGGACCTGTAACTGTGGAGCTGGGCTAGAGCAAGGATGTCCTGAGAGGAGAGGTCGCCTCCCCAAGGCCAGGTTCTCCCAGGGGAAGTGGGCTTCTTTTAAACCATTTCAATCTTGGATCCTCCTTGACTTATCTTTAAACCGTCGGAATCCTCCAAGGGGATCGTGTTACGACTCGGTAACCACACTAGCACCAACACTGACTTTAAGAGAAGTCTTCTTCCTGACTCTGTTTGGGGAGACCTTGAGTGACATACAGCTTCTGTCCTTTGCTGTGACAGAAGTGCTATTGAAGTAACTCACATGTTCCTGGAAGCCCATTCCTCTTCTGGAGGTAGAAGCGGTACCTATAAACATCTAGGAGGAGGCACATTGGGTGCCTGGTGGCTCAGTTGGTTAACTGTCTGCCTTCGGCTCAGGTCATGATCCCAGGGTCCTGGGATCAAGTCCCATGTCGGGCTCTCCAACTTCTCCCCTCTACCCTTCCGCCTCTGCTCACAATCTCTCTCTCTCTAATAAATAAATAAAATCTTTAAAAAAGAGGCACATTTATTTAAAATGGTGAGCGACAGAGGTACCCGAGAGGGGTTGAGCAGTGAGGAAGCCTCACTGTCATGAAAGTCATTTTTTTAAATCTCAGGAGCAAGGTGGCATACCCCAGAGACTGGCGGGAGCTGCTAGGCGAACCCTACATTCCCAGCAAGGGTGCAAACGTTGTGGGTGGGTGATTGGTGGATTGGGCGTCGTGAAAGTTCCCCAAATGAAGCTTCATTTTGGGTGAACTTCGATGAGCTTAAACACACACACACACACACACACACACACAAACCACAGCAAACCCTCAGTTGACTCCAGTGTTCTCCATTTAATGAACCTGATTTAAGCAAAGACTGTCTCAATCCTTGGGAGTAAAGACTGAGTGTCACTGTTCCTGTGACCGGTGCCCACTTTTGCAAACCAATGGGTGTGTCTGGTTGTTTCCCCAGAAAGTTTCAGGGCTAAAGCAAGTTTCAATAGCACCCTGACCCCAAGTGAGTTGCCAGGCTGGGGGCTCAGGGTCATTGCCAGCAGACATACCTTGTGGAGGCAACGAGGCAAGCCATCCTTCCAGGCATCAGAGATGCAATTCCTCTTCCCTGGGGTGTGATGGAGAGCTCCAGATAGAGAGACCAGAGATAAATAAGAAATGAGATTCTCTTTCATTTAGCTCTCAGACACAGCCTCTAGTGCTAATTATTTCTGCGGTAGATTTTGTCAGACCTCTAATTCCTCTCCTTTTGCCATAGGTGGTATATTTTAGAGATGCAAAATGACATGAAAAACAATCCACTTTCCTGAAAGATAATTTTGTGTACATGAAACAGACGCACTAAGCCATTTATAAGCGAGCTGTTTGTTCTTAGGAATCTGGAGAAAATCTGAATTTCTAATTTCAGGCTCTTTAATAATTTTCAAAAGAACCAACAGTAATAATTAAATGTCTTTGAACTTCCCTAGGCTGTCTTCTATTCCATGATTGCAAAGCACTGGAAAAGAAATAGAATTCTTTACCTGGATGAACTCCTTAAGAGGGTGGAGCGGACATTGGCCCCAGGAGGTACTTTCTAGCAGAACTGGGGGAACCCAAGGTAAAGAGGTTCAAGGAAAATGCTCAAGGTCACTTTCAGAGCTTCAGACATGCAGTGAGGGCCTCAACGTTGGCGTTTTCTTCATAGCCTGGGCTGCTAAGACTTGGGAGAAGGCCACAGAGAGGGAGAGAGTTAGAACTTAGTTAAGGGGATTTGTAATGAGAATACATGTGACACGCAGCGTTCTGCGGCTTTGGTGTTCAAGGATTAGAAGAGATCTGGTCCAGGGATTGGTGAACGTGTCATCTCCTGGGCCCGCTTTGATTAACTGGTAGTGGTTCCAAGAATGCTTTGCTGAAGATTCAAGGCTCGGCAGCAAAGACGAACTGGGGCTCCGCTTTCCAGACTGTTATGATTGATTAGTGATTCCCGTCACGAGCAGTGGCTTGAAAGGGGGGCACTGCTGGTGTGATTTATGCCCTGTGATGCCCTAGGTGTCTCTCTTCTAGGTCATTCTCCCTCACTGCACGTGTAAGTAAAGTGAGGCGGCTTGTCCAAGGTCATGTAGTCAGTCCCAAGCAGGATATGGACAAGAGCCCACGTTTCCTGACTCTCTAGCATTGGATACCCCAGCTCCATAGGTTAGGTCCCAGAGGAGCAGAAAGTTGTCAGCTTCCTTTTTGAGCTGCCTTTTTCTTTCCTTTCCATTCCTTTCTTCCTTCCATCCTTTCTTCTTTCTCATGTTGTAGCCTGATTTCAGCTTTTTATTTATATCTGGAGACTTGCTTTAGTGTTTGGAGAAGCAGAGGGGCTGGATTTCAGGTCCACGGTGATTCTACAGACAAACAGAAATGCTAGCACCATTTTCTCATTTGTAAGGTCCCCTCTCAAAACCTCCCTTAAGCACGGAGCACGCGCGGGTCACGTCACAGCCTTTTCCACTGCGGAGCTTTGCCCTTGGCCCGCTCCCGGGTTCCACTCTCCCCATCCCTGCAGATGCCTCTCCCCCGCCCTGCTCCCTGACACTCTATGAAACGCTTTTGGTGGGGGCTCATGCGTCATCCTTCCCTCTAAGTCTTCAGAAGCCTCACCTCCTGTTTCTTCCTGTTTTCTTCTTTAATGATTCACCTCTCAGATATTCATGCTCACACCTTAATGGTTGTGCTTACAAAGATAAATACATTTTGCCTCGGACCAAGAGCAGCGTCTGCCCTGACTTGAATTCAAAAGTTTGCAAGAGTGGCTGGATGGGAGCAAGGGTAGAGTCCTGGGCTTTTATCCTGGGAACCATAAAAGTTTGCTAAGATTTTATTGCCTCCATCAAGATGAAAATGGGATTCCAAGGCTTCAAATATGATAGATAAATAATAAGGAAAACTCTGGCTTTTGTCAAAGCCAAGTTCTCTTTACCAGTTTTATGAGTCTTCTGTTGTGCCCGCACCTTGACATCTATTTCATTCTGATGTCAGACAGAACCTTCCCTGGGAATTTATGCAAAACTGGGGCCGGATATAGGATTTTGGACAATTGGTAAAACTCAGAAGAAGGCTGATAAATCGTGTGCTTGGGCCATAACTCACTTCCAACCTCAGTGTCCATCCCTTGGTTCTTGCTTCTCTTCTTCCAGGCTAATGGGGATGGTTGTAGAAAACTCCATTAGCGGACAGACCCAGGCTGGGTTGGGATTCTGGGGTTGGGATGGATAGAGCCATGTAACAAACAGGACTGTGGTTGCACATACCAGGCAAGCTTTCGTGTTTAGGGTGGCTGGGATTTGAATGGTGTCTTCAGCAGCCAGCCGTGCACAACTGTAAAAGCCGTCCCTTCCATTTCCATGCACGTCTCACCTTCTTTAGGAGGCAGTGCTCCAGGGAGCCCAGGTGCCGGGCTGGGTGGCTAAGAACATACCCCGTGAGTGCTCCCTGGAACTCGTTTCTGATTTGAGTGCTTGCGTGGTGGGAAACTGATACAGACATCTCGCATCCTGGCAGTAGCAGAATCCTTGAATTTGCCCCCGTGCTGCTGCCTCCGTTGTCCTGGCTGAGGCCCTGTCACCTCCTCCTTCCTCCATTCATAGCAACTGCTGTGTTACTCTCCCCAGTTGTCCCATCCCTTCCCTTTGGCCCACCTTGCATGCCACTGCCAGATGCCATGTGCCTCCTTAAAGCCAGCTTTGCTTTGGTCCCCCCATGGATCAGGGACCTTCAGTAGCTTCCCATGTCCTCAAGCCCAGACTCTTTATGCAGAGAGGGTCAGGGCTTACCATCCTCTGGCCCCCAGTCTTCTCCACACCCTCCGTGAGTTCAAATCCTGCTCACCCTTAAGGTGCGGTGCAGGGTCCTCCCTCCCGCATAACCCAGCATTCTTGTTCACTGTTCACTTACACTCGTGCAGGTGACCTCTGTGCCCTATCAAAGGCCCTGGCTGAATGGCTCAGGGCACTGGCTCTAGAGCCAGCCTGGCTGAGTTTGACTCCTGCTTTGCCGGGTACTTGTGTGACCTAGGGCCCATGACAGGAGCCAGCAGTAGTACCTGTCTCCAAGGGATATTATAAGGACTAAATAAGCTAATATTTGTAAAGTGCTCAGAACAGTAGCTGGCACAGGCTAAATATTATATAAATTGTTTGTTAAATAAATATAATAAAATTTCAGATTTCTTGAGAACAGGAAACTTGTTTTTTAATATTATAATCCCTTTGTCTCTTATACTGAGCTAAGATAATCCTGAACCAGATTGCTGTGACAATGAAATTTTTTTTTTTAAAGATTTTATTTATTTATTTGACAGACAGAGATCACAAGTAGGCAGAGAGGCAGGCAGAGAGAGAGAGAGAGGAGGAAGCAGGCTCCCTGCAGAGCAGAGAGCCCGATGTGGGGCTCAATCCCAGGACCCTGGGATCATGACCTGAGCCAAAGGCAGAGGCCTTAACCCACTCAGCCACCCAGGCGCCCCTGTGACAATGAAATTTAAGAGAGAGAGAGAGAGAGGGAGAGAGAGGGAGAAAGGGAGAGAGAGAATATATACATGTGAAAGCACTTTGTCGGTTGTTCATTCAGCTGAAATTATTGAGTATCTGGAAGTACCAGGCTCTGTGCTCAGTAGTTGCTAATGATCCAAGTGGGATGACATCCAGTTTCAATATTCAAGGAGCTCACGGTCTAGGGGAAAGGACAGAGATGTAAGTCTGTGACTAAACATTTTGGCTCTAGCTCTATGGAAGATGAGTAGCAGCCCTTATTCTGATCTCACCCCCATCTGAAGGATGAGAAAACCAAGGCACAGAGATTTTCTTAGTAACTTAGGCAAGACCGCAGATCCACTAAGATTCAGAATTTGGATTTTTTAAAAAGATTTACTTACTTATTTTATTTTAGAGAAAGAGAAAGTGAGGGAGGGAAAGGGCAGAGGGAGAGAATCCCAAGCAGAGAATCCCTGCTGAGGGCAGAGCTGGACACGGGGCTTGATCTCGTGGCCCCGTGATCATGACCTGAGTTGAAATCAAGAGTCAGACGCTTAACTGACTGAACTACCCAGCTGCCCCCAGAATTAGAATTTAAACCTAGGTTCCCGTGACTCGGTGGCTTAAGCTCTTTCCGCTATATCATGGTGCTGCTTGTTCAAGAACAAGCGAAGGAAGAATGCCTGAAATGAAGAACACAGCAAACAACAGGTGTTGGCGAGGATGTGGAGATAAAGGAACCCGGATGCCTTGTTGGTGGGAATGCAAACTGACGTAGCCACTGTGGGAAACAGAATGGAGGTTCCTCAAAAAATTAAAAATGGAATTGTGTATGATCCCATAGTTTCTTTACTGGGCGTTTACGCAAAGCAAACGAAGACATTAATTCAGAAAGACAAATGCACCCGCATGTTTAGTGCAACATTATTTACAATAACCAAGATGCGGAAGCAACTCGAGTGTCCATTGGTAGAAGGATGGATAAAGAAGACGTGATATGTATATATACTTATACATACCCATATGGACTATTATTTGGCCATTAAAAAGGAGATTTTGCCATTCACAACAACATGGATGGACCTAGAGGGTGTAGTGTTAAGTGAAATAAGTCAGAGAAAGACAAATACCATATGATTTCACTCATATGTGGAATTTAAGTAACAAACAAAGAAGAAAAAGAGACAAAACACCAGAATAAACTGAAGGTTGCTCGCGGAGGGTGAGGGAGTTAGGGATGGTGAAATAGGTGAAGAGGATTACGAGTTCACTTATCTTCATGAGTGCTGAGACGTGTGTAGACTTGTTGAGTCATCATCTTGTATACCTGAAACTAATATAACACTGTATGTTAATTATAATTTAATAACTTTAAAAAAAAAAAAAGATGAGTGAAGGAAGGAGTGACGGTGTGAAGGAATGAACTGGAAGATCCCGAAGACATGGCACTAGGAAGAACAACTCAAACCAGGGATTTGCCATACAGGGCGAGTTCCATGTCAGGTTGCGCAGGTAGTAAATCGCCGAGGCCATAATCGTTTGTCCTCTCAAGCATTTTCTATGGTAGACAGGAGGCACAGTTTCATTGCTTCCCTTTTTGGGGCCACCTCACCCCTTTTGTCACTCCTTGATGGCCTTCTGCCATTTCTCTCTGAGGCAAAGGTGGTTTTATTTCGATCTCCTCTGGGTCATGCTGAGGACAAGAAGTGAATGTGACGACGGATGGAAAAAGTACTTAACCATTTGCTTTTTGATCTGCTTTCACCATAATGGGTCCATTTGGAAGGCTTCTGTAGGTACAGGGACAATGTCCACTGGGCTTCATTAGCCACTAAGTGATCAAGGCTTCAGGGAACAGTCTGGAGAGAGCCTGGCTGGTTTCCATGGCAACCGCGACTTACTTCAGCCCCTTGCGCACACTCCTGTCTCTTTCCACGTAGGCATGTATTTACTTATTATTGGCTCCATGCAGGAATGCCTGAGTGGCTACATAAGTGTTGTCGGTGCTTCTGTGGCTGAGGTCACTCTCTCAGTGTGGACGTGGACCCACAGGTGGGCAGTTAGAGGCAAAAGATTTGTCTGATTAGGAAAAGCTCTCCTATAGGCCCCCGAGCTTCTGCTTGTCTGTGAGCATGATGATGGACATCCCCAGAGTGGGGACGTTAGAGATGTGGATCTAGAACCATGACAGTTGGACACTGTGTAGGGCCCTGCCGTGAATCACAGGCTGCTACAGAGGGCTTGTGTGGGGACACGTAGCTCTCATCAGCAGGTGGCTTTCTGCTGTCCCCAGGGGAGGCCCATGGGCTGGCCAAGAATGCCTAGGCTTGAGAAGCTCCAGTCCTGGGCTGTCTGACATGGGAGCCAGGAACCTCAGGTGGCTGTTGAGCCCTTGAAACTTGGCCGGTCCAAACTGACATGGGCTGGAAGTATAAAATCTAGTGTGAAAAGAAAGATGGCGAAATATCATGAATACTTGATGATTTTTGTATGGATTGCATCTTGATAACATTTTAGACGATTTATCTAGAACCTAATTTAGGTTGAATAAACTTCCTTATTAAAATTTTTTTTAAAGATTTTAATTTAATTTAATTTTATTTGACAGAGAGACAGATCACAAGTAGGCAGAGAGGCAGGCGGAGAGAGAGAAGGGGAAGCAGGCTCCCTGCTGAGCACAGAGAGCCTGATGCGGGGCTCGATCCCAGGACCCTGAGACCATGACCTGAGCTGAAGGCAGAGGCTTAACCCACTGAGCCACCCAGGCGCCCCCCTTATTAAAATTAATGTCACCTGTTTCTTTTTTAAAATGTGCTTCTTAGATGGATAGTGATGAGGACTGTACAGTGTGAATGTACTGAAAGCCACTCAATTCTTACTTAAAAGTGGTTAGAATGGTAGGTCTTACATTATGTGTATTTTACCCCAATTAAAGCAAAAAGCAAAAAAAAAAAAAAAAAAAAAAAAAAGTCTGAATGGAAAGGAACCATCTCTTCTATGTCTCTTTCTCAGGAGTCTTAATCATTTTTCCAGAAGTCCCCAGGACACTTCTCTATTTATCTTAAGGGTCAGATGTCATCCTAAACCGATTCCGGACAAAGGAATGAGACCACCCGGTTGGCTCAGACTAACTAGGTCTGCCCAGAAGTGAGGCCACGATCTCTTGTGGGGAGTTCCCTATATCCTAGAACAGGATCAAGGCTTCCGAAGAAGGAAGAAAGGGGGAAATGGCAGCCAACACTAAAGGAAATGTACAAGAAATACACTTTCCTAAAGGAAAATGTACAAGAAAATCGATGTATCTGAGCCTCAGATGAAAGCAATTTGAAGATTTCTTCCCCCACTTGGAATATTACTGCCTTTAAATCTGTTTTTGGTTGTAAGTCGGTTAAGCATCAAAAATATGTACCTCCTACGAAATTTAAAATTACATATATAGCTTGTATTATCTTTCTTTTGATAGTGCTGATCTGTAGTTATTAGTGGCTAAATGCAGGGTCTGGGCACTTCTCTCCCGTTTACAAACTTGGTGACCTTGGACAAGCTGCTTTGCTATGTCTTTTTTTTTTTTTTTTTAAGATTTTATTTATTTATTTGACAGACAGAGATCACAAGTAGGCAGAGAGGCAGGCAGAGAGAGAGAGAGGGGAGGAGCAGGCTCCCTGCTGAGCAGAGAGCTTGATGCGGGGCTTGATCCCAGGACCCTGGGATCATGACCTGAGCTGAAGGCAGAGGCTTTAACCCACTGAGCCACCCAGGCACCCCTGCTTTGCTATGTCTTGATGGCTTCATCTCTAGAATGGGAATAACAACTACTTTATTGGGTTAGGAGTTAAGCTGATACATACAGGACACATAGAACTCTCTGGCACATAGGATTCTAATGAAGATCAGCTCTCATCAGTCATGGCAGGGGACCAGTGGCTGTTCCCGGAGCCTCCAGACCCTCCCCAGCCTGCACACCCTTGCTTCTTTGGCAGTCAGAATGCTGACTCTGAGACACAAAGGAATCACCCCGAAGGGAGCTTTTAATCAGATGTGGTGAGTGCTTGTTGGATGGGTTTCTTTCTTTGGATGGTCCCAAGATGACTTTTCTTTTTCTTTTTTTTTTTTTTTAATTTTATTTATTTATTTGACAGAGATAGATCACAAGTAGGCAGAGAGGCAGGCAGAGAGAGAGAGAGAGAGAGAGAGAGAGAGAGAGAGAAGCAGGCTCCCTGCTGAGCAGAGAGCCCGATGTGGGACTTGATCCCAGGGCCCTGAGATCATGACCTGAGCCGAAGGCAGCGGCTTATCCCACTGAGCCACCCAGGTGCCCCCAAGATGACTTTTCTTAGATAAATGGCCTTCTCCTGAGGCTCGTGTCAGCTTCATGGGAAATAAGGAGGGAATAAGAGGTCCACAAATAGGAAAGCCTTTGTTGGGTACCACCTCATTAGGGCAGGTCTAACTTAATTGAACTCCAGCCCGTTGTGCTCACTGTGTGGTTCCGGGAGAAGCAGGTGTTTGAAGGTGGGTTGCCCAGCGTCCTTGCTCTCAGAGTCCCACTTTAGGACCCTTTGTAGGGGTTTGTGCCTATCAGGAGGGTGTGTCGAGGGTACCTGAGGGGAAGGAAGCCCTGGATTTAAAGTTGTTTCTAAGTTGACAGTTGA
This sequence comes from Enhydra lutris kenyoni, assembly GCF_002288905.1. NCBI lineage: Eukaryota > Metazoa > Chordata > Mammalia > Carnivora > Mustelidae > Enhydra > Enhydra lutris. The sequence goes on along the minus strand of NW_019154096.1, from coordinate 30,772,948 downwards.
AGAAAATAAAAATCACAAGTAAATGAGTGATTGCCTTCTCCTTCTGCCCTCCCCTCCCCCGCTTGTCACTCTGTCTCTCTCTCTCAAATAAATAAATAAAATAAACAAATTGCTGCCTGTTGTTTAAAGAAGTGCCGCGTCAGTGCTAGAAGGCAGCATAGGGAGTTCTGCACTGAAGGGGACTGGCGCTTGGTGGGGAGCAGGGGACGTGCCCAAGTTACATAGCAAATTAGCATTAAGTGTCACCCTTTTCCTGAAGGAGCTTTCTTTGTATTTTCTGTATCTTTCCATCATTTTTTTAAAGCAAATTTCTCCCTATTTTAAATTACTCCTGTTTCCTGTTTTCTCTTTTTTATCACGCTCATAATTTTCTAATATAGTATATACTCTGCTTATTCATTTTATTTATTATGTGTCTTCTCCCATCCCCACTAGGAGACTTACTAGCTCCGTAAAAGCAGGATTTTGTCTCACCTTAGACCACTGCTGTATCCTTCGCATCTAGTCCCTGGAACAGAGTAGGTGCTGAGCCAAAGAATGTTGAATGAGTGGATGAGAGCCTAATGGGGTCTCGTAGGTCCATCTTGGTGTAAGTCAGCTTTCCTTGGTTGTCTAATTCAAAGTCTGTTGGAGAGAAATATGAAAGCCATTTTCATCCCAATGGAACTCTGGGGTTAGAAAGGCATAGAGTTGCTCAGGCCTAAACTATCAATATTGACTTTGTAAGAGATCCTAAGGTCTGGGACTAAGTGTCCTCAAGTCATTTCACGTCATCAGGCCCACCATGCTGCTTAAAGCAAATGGACAGGGTAGACATTTGGCACATCTTTCCTTTAAGTGAGGGTATCTTTAATACGAAGTACCAGCAGGGTTTCAGTAGGTTGAGGGGAGAGGAACAGGTGTTCTAAAGGAACGGACTGCTGGAGGCAAAGCCGTGAAGGGAGACATGATCCTTCCTTCAGTTCACATTCATCTGAGCACTTACAACGTGCTAGGCTCTGGCTGGATGTGGATCTATGGCTTGCTTATGCTTATTTTTGAGGGAGGCCACATTCCTGAGTAGGACACTACGGAGAGAAGGATGTGCATTTTCTGTCATTTCCTGAAATGTGCCTTCATTCTTTGGTGAGGTAGGCTGAACAAGAAAGTAATGCTGGAAGACCATATCTTCAAAGGAGCCATGCCTCAGGGTTCCAGATGAAAGGACTCCTTTGTGAGGGAAATGAAGGAAGGAAACAAGTGATTCTGGTTGAACCATAGGCCCAACCATGTCCTGAAGTAAGGGGAATGCTTTAAAATTAGATTCCAGGCTGGGCTTTCTAAGGAAGACTCCTGGGGAGGGGGGGGCCCCCTGAGATGGAGGGCTCCATGTGGAAGCCCAGGGGCAGGAAGAAGATGTAGTGTGTAGGTTTTTGATAGAGACTGGAGAACCTTCTTTGGGCATGAAAAGAGCATGGTACTGAGTAGCATACCTTTAACCTAATAAAGAAAGACCTTTCAGAGGATGTTATAAAATTTCCACATGTTTTTGTTTATACACACAATCATGCTAGTCTTCCTCTGTAACCCCAGCTGATGACAAATGGTACTGTTGATTAAGGATTCACAAAGTGCCCTCCCTCCATTACCTGTAATCCACACATTCCTGCGATGGGGTGGGTACCGTGTTCATCCCCATGCTGAGGACTCTACAGGTGAGGAAATTGCCTTGGTAAGTGGCAGGCCTGAGGGAAATGCTGACCTTGGCAGACGTCAAACGTTTTCTGTTGAAAAATAATGTGGTGTGCTGTTCTGGGCAGGGGTGCGGGGCTGCTGGCGCCTGCGCGGGAGGGAGTCCTGACGTGATGTTACCTCATTAAGGAAGCAGTTAGCGAGAGGTTACATACCCTTTAACTCCTGTACTTGTACATCTGTAACGTAGTTTTAAAAGCTTTTAGTGATAATCTTCCAAATTAGGGGTCACTTTATGACAGTTACACTTTATTTCTCATTTTATTGTTGTCCTTTGGTTGGTCGACTGTTTTCTGCCTACCTATGTCTGGTTTTCTCTTCTTCTCTGCCTCCGAGATGTCTTCTTACTCACTTCTCTTTTCTATCACTCTTGTTTTCTCTGCCTGTGTATTTACTCATCTGTCTCCTTTACTTTTCCTGCCCCCCTCCCACCACTGCCCTGTAACTATTAGTATCCCTGAAACGCCCATGGGAAAGAATTCGTATGTTCTTCTTGTTAATTGAATAGAAGGACGTTTCATACTTTGGTTTAAAAATTGTTGATGATTTTAATACTTCTCGCTTTAAAATACAATACGCTAGGTAGCTTTTGTCCTTCATTAGAACCAAAAGAATATTCTGATTTGCTCCTCGATACTTGTCTTTGGTGGGGGCGAGTGGATCACAATTCTGTTAACTATTCCTATTGAAGAGTTCTTACTTGGTCTGCTGTCTTTCTTGGTTGTTTATTACTCAGTTTAACATAGAGTTCATTAAACAGACAGTGTTTTCTATCTGTGGTGTCAGGGGAAAGCCTTGTCATTCCCCAAACATCAAATGAAACAATGCTTAGGAAGCAAGAACTTCTCAGTAGAAACCAGACAATTGCCAAGGGCATCACCTGCACCTCACTTTGGTGTTTGTAATTGAACAATGAAAACGAAGGTACATGTAGGGGCCACAGAATAAGGCTTTTAATTTGAGTCAGAGGATGGGGCCAAGAGCTGTCATTGACAACATTACACAAATAGTCCTGCAACGAATAATAATTCTGTCCTCAAATTATTTCTTTACATCCTTCCTGCCAAGTGATCACCATAGATTTGTTGGTTTATAATGAAGGTAATAGCGCCTTATATTTGCACACAGTGCTTTTCACATGTCAACATGCTCTCGCTCTTAAGTTATCCCATTTGGCATGTGGACATCTCACATGTCCTCAAAGGAGTGGGCCCTGGAACGAAGATCTTTCCTTAGAGTGTGGAAGCTGGAGATCAGAGAGGTGATGTCAGTTGCCTGACAACATACGGCATACCAGTAGTGACAGTTGACCTAATCCTGGTCTCCAGATTCCTGAGCCAGGTTTTTTTTTTGTTTTGTTTTTTCTCCGTGAATACATATGGCTGGAGGGAGACATCACACGAGCTGTTGTGCTGAAGCCAGAGAACGGGGAACTTGGCAGAATGATCTCTCCAGCTTGGTGGCCCTCACTGTAGCAAGAGACAGTTCTTCTTTCTCTCCCTGAAGACTCAAGGCAAAGGCAAATGTCTTATTAAACGTTTCGTAGCTAACCTAGTGCCCCCAGACCTCAGGTACCTATGAGAGGAGGGTGGGGTTGTGGGGAGGTGCAAACACGTGGTCCACAGAACAGCAGTGGTTTCACCACCTCACAGAGGTTCCTATGAACCCTTCTGTTGGAGGGGGGAGGCAATGGGTTTTATTGTCATGGCTCATTGGCTTCTGGGCCCCCTGGGGCTGTGGTGACCAGTGTCGCCTCAGGTGGATGAGGACAGAGCACGTTCAGAACTGTGGCTTCTTTTCTCAGACTCAAGCAATTTAAACACTGGGAATTTTTTCGACTTAGTAAAAGAAATAAAGCTTCTCTGCCTTTTGTACTCTAGGATTGACAGCTCATCTGCTTCAGACACTAGAAAGGGCAAACGCTTGTTGAAAGAAAATATTGTATGCCATCAGTGTCTTTCCATGCTTACTGAGAACTCACCATGAGCCAGGCAGAGGCTGACATATTTAGTGGGCCTCCTTTAACCCTCACGCCCAGACCGCAAGGCAGACACTGTTCAGATTGCTGTTTTATGCCAGGTTCAGAGTGGTTGAGTAACTTGCTGATGCTTGCACAGCCACTAAATGGGCTGATGTATGGCCTCTGCTCCCCAGATCTCTAGTCAGGGAGATCTTTAAAGGCAGTTGCTTTCATACTTGCAAAGCCCCAGAGCTCTGTGTAAACCGACAAAAACCTAGCTGCTTTGATGACAGGGTTATGGTTGGGGGTGGGGTAGGCTGGAGTGTCACCTGTGCCCCCTTCTCTGGAAGACCAGGCAGGCCCCATCTCAGGCGATGCTTCCCTCCTGTACAATCAGGAGTTCGTACCCTCGAGGCAGGAAGACCAGCAGCTGCGGCTCCTTGGCCTACCTCTTTTTCCACAGACAGGAATGGCAGAGGGATCATCCTTGTCCCTGGAAGTGGGACAGGACGCAGGCCTCCTTCACGAGACTGCAGATGAGACTGCTAGAGATTTGGGTCCTTCCTGGCAAGCCCCTTGCTGGGGAGAAGGTGCAGGTGGGAGTGGGCCGAAGTAGAAAACGCCATCGTCATTTGACTTCCTGGGACTTCCAAGGCAAGCTGGTTCTGCCCCAAGAGGGGCCAAGGAGGCTGTCCTGTAGTGCCTTGTGGACAGACCTGCCTTAGGTCCTGCTTCTTGCCCATCTGCCCCTTCTGTTCCAGGCTCTGAGCAGGCTCTCGGTAGGCCTGAGGGCCTGTGGGCTGGGCCAGCTCCCTCTCCTCTTTATCTCACTGCCTAAAAGAACTTACTGGCATTTCCAATCTAAATGTTCCAACTCCTCATTTGAAAAGTGAAGCATTTCATGTCTGGCCTTTTTTTTTTTTGGAATTAACTTAAAAAAAAAAAAAAGCTTATGCAGCAGTTGATAAAATAATTATTTTGAAATTGGCCATTTATCTTCTAGAAAAAAAAAATGTTTGTTTCTTTTGTTATTGGGAAGGGCTTCCTCTGCCCTTAGGGTGACCTTCCAAATAATGCCTCGAAGTAACCATCCTTCATCATTTGTGTTTATCTGAACCATCGAAGGCCCTCAGTGACAAAAATGCAGGCGCCGTCAAACTGCAGGGTTCCCTCGTGTGTTTCATTGCTTCATTTGTGTCCCCCCCACCCTCTTCCCCAGGACTGACTGTCCCAGCTATGGGGAGAAAGTGAACCTGGTGGCTTTTGTGGTGGAGAAGGTCTCCACAGCCCACCCTCTACCTAAAACCTCCTAAGACCCTGTTGGCAGACACCCAGCTGCCTGATTTTTCTGGAAGGGGATGTTGCTCATGTGCAAGTGTGGCCGTCGGGGTGGTCACAGTCCCCCACATGCCGTTTCCCTTATCCTGGTCTCTTGGTCATGCCAGCGGCAGATGTGCCTAGGACATACAAGGACCAGGAGCACCACCGGGCTGGGCACGTGGTGTCTGGGGAACACTGTGAATGTAGTGGGCAGTGAGTCTTGTTTTTGGACGTTGACTCAATCCGCGAACACAGGATTGGCTGCAGGTCGGGTTCTTGGGAAGCAGACTCTGAGGCAGAGTGGAGTGTGTGCCGGATGTTTACTACGTGTGTCCGAGGGACCGCTGCCCGTGCAAGGAGTGGAAAGAGGCAACCTTGCGGGGGTGCTGCAGTGGGGGCCTGTGGCCTCGGCCACCCCCGTGGAGACAGCTGGAACCGAGATGGTCTGCCAGCATTGTCCTGAGAGGGTCTGACATGGGCCTCTGGTTCCCCAGCCCCAGGCAGCCGTTGGGAGTGGGCTGTCCCCGCAAAGGGCGCGCTTGGGCCTGGCAGTTCTTTGCGGCTGAGCAGGCCTTAAAGAGGCAGCCCTGCCTGCAGGCTGCTCCTGGAAGTGGTGGGGGGTGGTCTGTGTTCACCATGGTTGTCTCATGGCGAAGGCACTATATCAGGGTACTGCAGATGGAGTCCAAAGGCTTGCTCCCTGTCTATAAAATGCTTGCAGCCTGGTGGCTCGGACGCGAATGTGATGGGTGCAGGTGTGGAGGGCCGATAGCCCCCGGCACATACCTGCTCCCCCACAGCTTCAGTGCTCCCCTGGGCACCACCAGGTGCCGTGTGCCAGCACCTTGCTTGCTGATGCAGAAGGCAGGGCTCTGAGATGTTGAGGACCTTGCACCAGGATCCAAGTTCAGGTCCAACTCTGAAGGCTGTGTGCTTCTATGTATACAGAATTGCCCCTGAGCTGGGAGCCAGGGCCCATAGGAGCCACAGGACCGTGGGAGATCAGTGCCTTCTGCCAGCCTGCCCTCGCCTCGGCTCACCTCCCTGCCTTTGTTCCTGCCGTTCCTGCCCACGATGCTGTTTCTCCACCCTTCCTCCGTGAAGATTCCCCCCTGCCCCAGCCTACATGGCTTCCTCCTTGCCTTGATGCGTCTCTGCTGGCCATGGTTACGTTCTCTGGTCGCTGCCCTGGAAGGGAGACCGCACCTTCCAAAGGGCAGGGATGTTGTATATGTGCTGACTTAGGCCTTCTGTGAGATTTCTGGTCTCGGGGTCTAGGAAGTTTGGCGTGGGCAGCTTCCTTCCCCCAGCAGAGGCACTCTAACCCCCTTTCTGGGAATCGGGGTGTTGTGAAACGCCAGCAGCCGCTCAGCCCTAGGGGTCAAGGGTAAAGCCACTGTCTTGCCCAGCAAAAGCCCAGCTGGTAAGAATTCTCACATCTGTGCCTTTTTGAGGGGTCTGTACCTGCCCTACCTTATGTTCCTATGAGAGAAGGTACAGGGCGGACCAGGGCATCAGCAAGTCTGGAGGACTCTGATGACCCCCATGCTTGCTGAAGGGGGAGGCTGGCATGGAAATCATCTGAAAGCAACATGGGATAAAACCCAAAGGTTCCAAGGCCTTGACATCCAGCCCCTGTGACCTACCACTTAATCCAATGGCCAAGGATGTGTTAAGAGGGAGAAATGTGTAAATGTTTGGAAAGCAGTGGGTTGGGAGCTGTAAATGGTCCTGGCATGTTTATGAGAAATGAGCGGGCCAGAAAAGAAACCCCAATAGCTTTTTTCCCCCCACCTTGGGTAGAATTACTAAACTGATGGACGGAGGGAGTGTTCTGGTTGTTAAATATTTGGGCCTCAGGAGTCTTTTGATGTAGCTCTGCATGACAACTGCTTGCAAAGTGAGCTCAGACCAGCTTAGATTAGCTAAGGGCCATGTGCTGGGAAAGAGAGGCTAGTGGTCGGAGGAGATTCCCTCCATGATTCTTAACTGTCCAAGAGCTCAGGACTCTGGTTTGTCTCTGCTTATTTGCTCCCACACGTGGTACTCAAGGTCTGGGGGAGGATGGAGGAGCATCAGGTCAAGGAAGCTCATGATTCTCAATCAGGTATTGACATGCACGGAGACCAATCAGTCTCTCTCTCCATCCCGATCTGCCACCATCCGCCTTCCCCGTGACCTTCTCTGCAGCCCACCACAACTGCTCCCTGGTGGCTGGGCATGTCCCCTTCCTCCTGCCCCCCGTCCTTTCTGCCACCCACAGTTCCTTCAGCCAAGGAAGCTCACATGAGCTCTCTCTAAATAGCTTTGCTTAGACTTAACGTCAGGGGCAAGCTCAAAATGGCATCTCTTGCATCAAGTCTTCTTAGACCTCACAGCTAGAAGCGATCACTACCTCTTCTAAATGTCATTTCAGCCAGTTCGACAGATCTACAGTGAGAGTGGGAGCCATCTTTGTTCTGCATTAGCTGGCTGGCTGAGGAGACAGGGGAAGAGACGAATGGAAGGAAACGCGGACAGAGGGATGAATGTAGTGTCTCCTCATTAAAAAAAATTATGCTTCAACTTGCTTAACCTCCTTTGTCGGTGGGTCTAGTGGCACCAACACCTATGTCATGCTGTGCAAATTAAATTAGACAGACTAGCGTGGGATACCCGGGCCGGAGAAGTGTTTGTTGTTTTGGAAATAACTCCAGAAGATGTTCACCCTTTGAGGAAATTATTCTAAGATTCTGTATTAAACTCAAAGATCCCTAGGGCTTGCAGTTCACCATCTAGACCTACTTCCTATGTTACTTACAAGGAGCCTGAGCCTGAAAGAGGGACGGGAGAAACTTGCCCACTCTGTTGGGGTTAGTGTCAGGCTTGGTGTCAAAGTAGAATTTTCTGAAAGTTAAAAATGTGACTCAGACACATTTAGCCTGTGCACATGTCAAAAATTGCATTTAGTTCCTTGATGAGGGGATCCACAGGATAACAAAGTAGAGTTACATAGGCGCTGGGGAAGGAATGTTGAGATGAAATTTCTAGATTTGACACAGATCTAATTAATGGTTTTCAGGGCAGTAAAATCATCACTTTGGGTTTATTTTATCTACTGACCAGAAATCATTTATCTTTCTACTGGGCAAAACCCCACATGTGAACATACAGCTTCACAGATTCTGAGCCTTTAAATGAGCCAAACAAGAGTGCCCCCTGCCCTTGATATTGAGACATCCCTAGGGAGGACTGTCAAACCACGCCCTAACTATGACATTGAAAAAACATGCTGCCCTTCTTGTGCTTTAAAACAGTTTTTTTTTTTTTTTTAAGATTTTATTTATTTATTTGACAGAGAGAGAGCTCACAAGTAGGCAGAGAGGCAGGAAGAGAGAGAGGGGGATGCAGGCTCCCCGCTGAGCAGAGAGCCCGATGTGGGGCTTGATCCCAGGACCCTGAGACCACGACCTGAGCCGAAGGCAGAGGCTTAACCCACTGATCCACCCAGGTGCCCCCCTTCTTGTGCTTTAATCCTGAAAATAGAACCAAGTCTTGCCACCAAACTCATCATCTCTCTGCCTCCTTCCACTCTCCCTACACGTGCGTGTATGCACGGAGCCTGAGTCCCGGCTTCCATTCCCTCATTGGTGGCATGAGAATCACACCACCTCCCTCATGGGCCGAATGTGCTGACTTATGGCTTGGAACTGAGCAGGCACATGGAAGGAGGTCACACGGTCCTGGTGCTAGGAGAACTTGACGTCTACAGGAGAGGCAGACTTGCATAAATAACTGTGCCACCATCTGGTAATGGCCATGACAGGCAAGAGCAAAGATCTGTGAGAGCAAGGCAGAGGGCACTTTGACAGGAAGAGCAACAGAAGAGACAGGAACATTGGATAGGGGCTCTCTAAGCCCCACAGAATGGAGAGACATTCATAGAAAGGGGGAAGGGCACAGGGCCAGCTTGGCCAGGTAAGAAGCATAAGCAAAGATGTGGGAATAAAAAATAAGGTACTTTTCATTAAATACATATTTGCTGAGCTTCTGTCATGTGCCTAGTTCTGTGCTTGGCCCTGGGGTATGTGCAGGGAGTGGAGGAGATGGAGATATTCATCCATGAAGCAGAAAACAAGCCCTAGTTCTTTTGGAGTGTTTTCAGAAGACTAGGGTCTTAGGTACATTTGGGAGGAGGAAAAAGGGGACCCAGAGGAGTGAAGACAAATGAGGCTGGAGAGGCCAGACTTTAGCTGAATGATGATATGGATGATAACACTTGAACAAACAATTCATCTTTGTCCAGAACCTTCTCCATGCAAAGCCTATGGCTGACCCCCTGGGTGAGCCAGGCAAACAAGTATAAGCACCTGGTGAACTCCTCAAGATATTGATGGTTTGGCTGGGAAAATAGGCCACACTTACAGAAAGAGCTAACAATATGCAGTGATGGGTATGATAACCATTTGCTCAGGCTCTGGGCGAAGGAGAGCTCTTTGTGGTGTTGGTGGTCAGGAGGAATTTCTGGAGAGGAGACACTCCATCAAGAGTCAAGTAAACAAAAGAGCACACAGGCCATTCTAAGCAATGACTGGAATAGCTAGAGGCCTGGAAGTGGGAGATTTTCCTGGGATCCTGGGAGGAGAGTTTGGATAGGGGTAGTGGGGAGGTGGCAGGAATAACTTGAGTGTCCGGCTGAGAAACCAGAAGTCCATATTGTCCCAGGGCTTGAACGCTCAGATGCTCACAGGGGCTGGGAAGCTCATGTGATACAGGGAATGGGACTTTTAGGGGGCTTGGTCATCACAGCGAGAGTCTTCCTAGCTGAGGGAAGCAGTCTTGGAGCTCTGGCTAACTGAGACCATTTGGCCAGTTTGTGATATTTCAAGGGAAGTCAGGAACCTACATTTTTGTGAAGTCTGCTGGCTTTTTACAAATTATTAGTTTAAAAAAAAAAAAGTAAAGAAAAAAAAATCCCTCCAAGGGTCAAGAAACAGACATGTAACTTCTCTGTAGGCAGTGTGGTCACTGAAGGCCCTGCCAGGCTTGGGTGTCACCAGGCAGATGGCAGAGGGAAGATGAGAGTGTTGACCTGGAGAACTGAGCAAGGAGTGGGCAGCATCAGGGTCAGGCCCTTGTGCAGTTATGATCAGAGCCTCACCCTGACCAAGAACCACAGACCTAGAATAGAAGGGTATGTAAAGGAAAGGGAATGAGGTGTTCAGTGCAGGGTTTGGTGGATAGTACAAATCCAGTTTCTTACTTGCTGTCTTCAATGAAGCCTGGGTGTTATAAATAATGCTGCAATAAACAGGGGTGAATATATCTTTTCAAAGTAGAGTTTTCATATTCTTTGGATAAATACCTAATAGTGGAATTCCTGGATCATATAGTAATTCTATTTTTAATTTTTTAAGGAACCTCCATACTGTTTTCCACTGGGGCTGCCCCAGTTTACATTCCTACCGGGAGTGTACGAGGGCCCCTCTTTTCTCCATATCCTCGCCAACACTTGTTGTTTCTTGTGGTTTTGATTTTAGCCATTCTGACAGGTTTAAGGCAATCTCTTATTGTGGTTTTTGGTTTGCACTTCCCTGATGGTTAGTGGTATTGCGTATATTTTCATTATTGACAATAGCCAAGTTACGGAAGCAACCCAAGCATCCATCAATAAAGGAATGTATAAGGAAGATATGGTGTATTTATACAATGGAATATTAATTACTCAGCCAGAAGAAAATGAGATCTTGCCATTTGAAACAACATGGATCGACTCAGAGGGTATGATGTTATGTGAAATAAGTCAGTCAGAAAAAAGACAAATACCATATGATATCACTCATATGTGGAGTTTAAGAAACAAAACAAATGAACAAAGGAAAACAAAAGACCAAAAATCAGACTCTTAAATACATAGAACAAATTGGTGATTTCCAGTGGTGGGTAGGTGTTGAAGGGACCAATGAAATAGTTAAAGGGGATCAGGATCATTGTTGAATCACTGTATTGTATACCTGATACTAATAAAATACTTTATATTAATTATACAGCAATTAAAAAAAAAAGAAGCCTGGGTGATGCTGTCCTGTATTCATGAGGAAGGCAGGAAATTTAACCCTTAACCCAAGTGAGCTATTTGGAATGGCTCAGGGTCTTCATATGGTGGGCTGTGAAAAGAGCACTGGCCTGGGAGTCAGCAGATCAGGCTTTTAGAGGTCACTGCTGTTTACTGAGTACCCTCTGTGTAAAAGGCACATCGTGCACATTCTCATTAATTTTTCTAATTCTCCAAGCTGCCGCGTGAAGTAGAGAACCCTGTGACTCCACATGTTGGAGGTCTGCTTGTTTGACAGAGCTGGTCAGTGGCAAGGCTGGTATTAGAACCCAAGCCAGTCAGATTCCTAAGGCCAGTTTCTTTTCTCATGGATCCCCCTACTGCTCCTGCCCAGACTGAGTGCCTCCTCAAGCTCTGTATCTAAACCATTGTTTGACCTTGGATAGGTCACTTCCATCTTTGCACAGACGGTGAGAGAGGAAACCAAGGGCTTGTCTGGTCTGACCTCAGCATGTTGTGGTTCTGTGCTTGAGCCATTTGCATGTTGGAATTTTATGTTTTCAAAGGTCCTTGAAGGTTTCACTTTAAACAAAGAGCTAGAAAACAGAGATATGTCATCCTTGGATGGTCAGGGGCAGCGGGGCTGAGAATGAACTTGGCAGCCTTGTGGGAAAGGATGCATTCTCATCATTCTTGGAAGGGCTTTTTGTATGAAAAATAGGCATTCTAGCATGGCTATCACTGAGGCCCCCCAACCTGGAAGCCTAGAATGCAGCTTTTTCTGTTTTCGTATCTTTCTGCCCTTCTATTCTCTATGAATGTTCATAGTCCCCCCATCCCCAGGACCTGCAGCTTCAAAGAGAAATATTACTGATGCACTGAATCTATTTTTGGCTCGCTGGGGTTGGTGCACATCCAAAACGGAAGCATTAAGTTTTATATCCATTTTTATCTACATCTGCTCCTCTCTCCCCCAAATCTATCAAAAGATAACAGAAACAGAACTTTCCTCACACTGCATTCAATTGGTTCATATTTTGGGGGCCAATATGTCAGGCCCCACCTTGCTGTAACTGAGACATGCATTTAACATTTCTAAGGAGCCACAGAGAAAGAGGAAACTTCCATTTGCACTTAGAGATTAGAGGAGGGTTTTTCTCTTGGAGATGTTATATATAGAGCAGATTTTCTGACTCAGCAGGGTAAGGGGGTGGTTATGAAAGCAGAAGATGTTCCCTTGCCCTGAAACAAGTATTTTGGGTCATGAATCTTATTGATCAGACCCTTACAATTGGACATTTCTCTTATGCACACACAAATTTTCTGTCTTGTGCTATTTCAGTAACTTCCAGAGAGACTTCTGAAGACTAAAAATAGCCAGAAAATGGGCTTCTGGAATCTTGCTCCAGTTCTTGGGTTGGGTGGGGAAAGGCAATCCTCGAGTATGGGGAACATGTTGGGCTGAGAGAGATTTTGGTCAATCCATCAATCAAAATTCCTCCTTTGAAAATTCTCAGTAAGATAACCCCTGTCCTTTAGTTATTATAATGTGCTGTGGAACTGGGAAGCAATGGACCAATGGCCTTAAGCAGACTGACATAATGAGCAGGGAGCCAGAGCCGTGGGAGTCCAAATTCTCACAAAGTCTTTATCTGAGTCTAGAGTAGGGCTTCACACCTGGATGCCATTTAGAATCACCTGAAGAACTTCCAGTGCTTTAGCCCAGCTTCAGAGATTCTTATTCAGTTGGTCTAGGTGGAACCCAGGGATCCATATTTTAGAAATCTTCCCAAATGACCTCACTGTGATTTCCATTCTAAAGCAGTATGCTTCTGAAACTCTGATGTGCAGGGAAGTTACCCGGAGATGTTAAAATAAGGATTCTGAAGACCCGAATAAATGGAAGGACATACCATGTTCATGGACTGGAAGACTCATCTGTAAAGATGTCAGTTCTCCCCAGATTTATTTATAGATTTAATACAATTCTAATCAAAATCTAAACAGGACTTTTAAAGTCAATTTCTAAAATGTATGTGGAAAAGCATAGTAACTAGAAGAGTTAAAATAATTTTGAAAAAAAAAGTATATTTGGAGGAATCACACTACCTGATTTTAAGACTTATGATGAAACCATCATAATTAAGACAATGTGGTATTGGCAAAGAAATAGACACACAGGTCAACAGAACAGAATAGAGAGTCTAGAAATAGACTCACAGCATATATGACCAGATTGTTCTTTGACAGAGGTGCAAAGGCAATTCAGTGGAGAAAGGACAGTTTTTTCTACAAACGAAATTGAAACGGGTATTCAAGGGCAAAACAAAAAACCAAAAAAACAAACGAACAAACAAAAAAAAACCCTTGACCTAAACTTCACACTCATACAAAGTTTATTCAAAATGAACCACAAAAATAAAGTAAGACTGTAAAATTTTCAGAAGAAAACATAGGAGAAAATCTCTGTGACCTTTGGCTAGGCAAAGAATTTTTAGGCATGACACCAAAAAGATGATCCATGAAAGAAAAATGGGTCAGTTGGAATTCATCAGAAGTTCATCAGAATTAAAAACTGTAGAGTACCTGGGTGGCTCAGTTGGTTAAGCTTCTGACTCTTGATTTTGGCTCAAGTCATTAACTCAGGGTCATGAGATCAAGCCCGGTGTAGGGCTTCCCACTGGGTGTGGAGCCTGCTTCAGATTCTCTCTCTCCCTTTCCCTCTGCTCCTCCCTCCCACTCGCATCTCTCTTCCTCCCTCCAAAATAAATAAATAAATAATTTAAAAAATGAATTAGAAACTTTTGCACTGTGAAAGACACTATTCAGGAGTGAAAAGATAAGCTACATAATATGAGAAAATGCTTGAAAATCACACGTCACACAAAGGACTTTGTGTAGCCAGGATATCTAAGGAACTCTCCAAATTCAACAGCAAGAAAACAACCCAACTGAAAAATGGGCAAAAGGCTTGAACAAACAGTTCACCAGTTGTCAGTGCCAACAATTTGTGAAGTGCTTCCTTGGAACTACAGAAGTTAGGAAGGTCCTAAGGGAGATACAGTGAATTATTCACCTCAGTCCAGTTTGTTAGTGTTTTATTATTTTCTTCAAGTGCTTATATATTATCATTACTGTTGTTATTTTAGATACTGTGCATTTATGTGGGATCCTGGGCAGGGATTTTTCTTCCAATCTGGCAGGTAATACTGCTGAGACCCTGGGAAGTTGTGGTTATAGAGTGGGTTAGTGAAAAAGCAAAAGGAAGCTGGTTCCTACCCATCAAAGTACCCACGATCCCCATGAGAGGCATGTCGAGTTTCTAGAGCCATCATAGAGCACAAAACACAGGAATTAGGTTCTCAGGACTCTTCTGAGGAGGATGCTTCCAGCTCACACACCAGGGTGAAGATGGCAGGATAAAATGCCGGAATGGGGTACAGTAAAAAGCAAGGGGAGGGGAAAGAAGAGAGGAAACAGAACTATTACGGTCAAGAGTAGGTTTAAATACATAGTGAAGGGTGTATCTTTGTCAAATGGAGGGTCGGTGGGAAACCATACTATCACTTACTCCTAGTTACCTTTTATTCCCCCAACCAGAGGAGGGAAGCATGAGTGTTGAGTAAGAGGCTTTTTAGAATCAGAACGTCTGGGCTTCAGTCTGCTTCAGCTGACACCACCCTTACTGAGGGATCTTGGACGAATCAATGAAAGCCTTATCTCTGGAAGGTCCTGGGAAAGAGTATCTGGGTTGCTCAAGGCTTGGGAGTGGAAGATGTCTGTGAATAACCCCACAGTGGGTTGTAGTGCCTTTGAGAGAGGCAGCGAGAGGAGCCAGAAGACAATGTGTACCTGATTCCCGGGCTGGGGTTTGCGGGTGTGAAGCCGTGACGTCTCTGTCATTTTCTCCAGGCACTCCTGCCCTCAGTTATGCTTTGGTTGATAACCTTAGTTGATTCTTCTATGCAGATGGCTCTTGAACCTCACTTTTCCTGGCAATAATCCTCGACAGTACCTTCCCGGCTGCATGCAACTTCAATTAATCCTCAGTTAAAATGCCGCAGAGACCGAAAGGCTTTTTTCCCTTGTTCCATTTTTTCCTCCTGAGCAGATTGGATTTTGTGCAGCTCCCTTGGAAGAGGAGTCAGTTTGGAAAGCAGGTTCAGATTCTAGCCCAGTTCCTATTTATTTATAGAGCAAGTTATTTCAGCAACTGCTGTCAAGTAAAAACTGTGTTTAATCGGAGACAGGTAAACATGCCAATTCCATTTCTTGGCCTAAGCCACCCTCTCTGCTGGGACAGAGGAACAATGCCATGCTGGGTCTGACCCTGGCTGCCAGAGGGTTGGGGACCAACACAGTTAGGAGATGTCATCCGGTCAGACCTGGGCCCCTGCTTATTTTCTCTTAGGTCATTTGGTAGAAGAGCAAGAAGTTGTGAGCCAGAGGTTCCAATTCTGGTTTGGCAGCTTGCTGACCCCATGACTTGTAGATGTTACTTAGTTTCTTGGAGTCAGGATTTACTCATTTTATTTAATTCTTAAGATATTTTATTTATTTATTTTGAGAGAGGGGGAGAGAGAGAGTGTGTGTGAGAGTGCGTGCCAGTAGGGGAAGGGACAGAGTCAGAGGGAGAGAGAGAATGTCTGCCAGACTCCATGCCGAACGTGGAGCCCGGCAATGTGGAGCTCAGTCTCATGACCCTGAGATCATGAGTTGGATGCTTAACTGGCCAAGCCACCCAGGCGCCCTGGGATTTACTCATTTTAAAATGGCAGTGTTAGTAACTACAAATATAAATGAGCTAATGTAAGTCTCCAGTACCAGGGTTGGTTGCAGTGGTCTCTTACCGTGTGGTTCATGGAAATTCTTTGAATGAATGAAATTAGACATTGGGGAGTTGAATGAGCAAATGAGCACATTTGTTCAGCAAAGGTTTGTTGAGAATCTACTCAAGGCATCAGAAACGATGCACGCTGGTGGAGAAAATGAGATATTGTCTCTGGCTTCACAGAGCTTACATGGTAGGGAAGGAGAGGACAATGAGCGCAGAAATGTATAATCATGCGTATTAATAAGTTTGTTTTTAAAAGGTCTGGAAGAGAGAAGGGGGAGGGAATAAGTAGCATTGGGGAGTGGTCTGGAGAGTTGTCTTGGAGGAGGCAGCATTCTGAGATCAGAATGGGGGGCAGGAATTCACTTAGACACAAAGGAGAAAAAGGCTGTGTCCTGTCCTTAGGCAAGAGAGAGCTGCGAATATTCAAGGAAGGAATAAAAAGGCCAGGGAGCTGGAAGTGTGGTGGGCAAGGACAGGTCTGACTGAAGGAGGCTGGAGAGGAGGCCATGAGCACCAGGCCTCACAGGCCACAGGAAATATTTTGCATCCTATCTGGGTGCTACTGAAAGCCAGAGAAGGGCTTCGAGCAAGGAATTAATATAATTCCATTTATGAGGACCAGATGAGGTTGAATTGAATAAAAGGTCATTAAGAATATGGATGCCATTTTGATGGGAAGAGCTTGTGCACTCAATGCTGAGGGCATCCATAAAGCAGAGGTGGCTGTAGATGATCGTCGTTGGTTCTTCCTGCTTCTGGTCCCTGCTGTGGAGCTGGGGACAGGTGATGGATGCTGTAGTCTCTGGGCTCCCTGGGGTTCTGTCTTTCTGAAGCCACAGACTGTTCCCATGACCCAGTCCCATTACGTCTTTGGGTCTGAGAATCTCCACGAGTGGGCATCCAGAAAATGTCAGCCGTGTGGCCTGAACTGAATTCCAACTTGACTAAATTCTACTCTTGATTGGAAGAGAAACAGGGAAGCTGTGGTGTCAGCTGGAATAAGCTGGGTTGAGGAAGCTCACCATGTATTTTTCAGGAAAAAAAAAAAAAAAAAAGAAATTCTTAAGAAACTGAAACTAGGGGTGCCTGGGTGGCTCAGTGGGTTAAAGCCTCTGCCTTCGGCTCAGGTCATGATCCTGGGGTCCTAGGATCGAGCCCCACATCAGGCTCTCTGCTCAGCGGGGAGACTGCTTCCTCCTCTCTCTCTGCCTGCCTCTCTGCCTACTTGTGATCTCCGTCTGTCAAATAAATAAATAAATAAATAAATAAATAAATAAATAAATAAAATCTTTAAAAAAAAAAAGAAAGAAACTGAAACTGCTCTCAATATTGTAAGTCACTTTGGCAACACAAGGAAGGATTAGAATTGTCTGCTGCTTGGCCTGGCCATCTTGGGGCCCATGGGTACCCACTAGGAGATTGCTCAAGCTAAGCCAACCATACCTCTGTCTTCCCACTGACAGGAGGACCATAAAAACTTGAGAAGGGGACATAGGCTCCTCACCCCCACTTCAGTCTGATCTGGGGAGTGGCAGGAACCCTCTATAATATTCCTCCTCCGTACAAGCAAGCGGCAGGGGGAGAGATTTGCCAGAGACCCATTTGACTGTGCATGAATTTTTGTAAGCTCACCGTCCAGGGGAGAGTCCTTTCTAACTACGAAAAGGGGCCATGGCAGAGAAAACTAAGGGAAGCTCAGGCAGATGGACCACAGCTCCCACGTTCCCCAAGGCTGCAGCTGCCCCATAAGCTGGGTGGCCGACCAGGTCTGAGGCAGGGCATCAGACAAGGTCCATCCAAAGACATCTCAAATTATGGAGAGCCTGCTATCTTTTGTGCTCTGCCCTTTCCCCATGCCATCCCATGTAGCCTCTCCAGTGACACTCCATGTTGTCAGATGGGGCAACTGAGGCTCAGGGTGGTTACATAAAGTACCCAACAGCACATGGGCAAGAGGGGGTTGATACAGATGGAATGTTTGTGTCCCTCCCCCCACCCACATCTGTATGTTGAAACCTAACCCCTAATGTGCAGGTGTTTGGAGGTGGGGCTTCAGAGGAGTGACTGGGTAGTGAGGACAGAGGCCTCATGGGATTGGTACCTGTATAACAGGCCCCAGAGAGCTCGCTCACCGTTCTGCCATGTGAACACACAGGGAGAAGATGGCTGTCTGTGAACCCGGAAGCGGGTCTTCACCAGACACCGA
Source organism: Enhydra lutris kenyoni (assembly GCF_002288905.1). NCBI lineage: Eukaryota > Metazoa > Chordata > Mammalia > Carnivora > Mustelidae > Enhydra > Enhydra lutris. The sequence continues at coordinate 30,754,860 of NW_019154096.1, read as the reverse complement.
GTCTTCGGAGCCTCCATCTTGGTCTTCCCAGCCTACAGCACTGTGAGAAGTAAATGTGTGTTGTTAAGCCATTCCGTGTGTGGTACTCTGTTATTGTGGCCCAAACGGACTAAGTCCCAGTAGAACTGGATTTGAGCGCCACCTTTCTGGCTCTCTCCACATCGTCTCACAGCCTTTCCCCGCTCCTTGTATGCCTGTGCATTTTGGGGAGAGGGTCCGTGACGCCTTTCTCCCAAGCTTGTGTCCTGGTGCTAAGTCATTGCCCTTGGTGGAGGGAGGTGCCACGAAGGGTCACTGACTTGGCGGGGTGCCGGGGGGGGGGGTCCCAGCATTGACGTGTCAGCGGGCCTTCATGTTCTTCCCTGGGAAGCAGCGTCAGCCAGCCTGCCTTGCTGGCCTGCCCTCTGCCAGCCTGCCGGGAGCCTGAGTGAGATAATGGACGTGAAAGGTCTTTGGGGAACAGAGAGCACAAGAGAGGAAGCTGAGGGGCTAATGGGTAGGCAAGACGGCTGGTAGCATGCTGAGAGAGACGGTGGGCCCGGCATGGCTACGGGTGTGCTCTGCTCCCAGGTAATAGAGAACTGGGCCGCGGTTTGCCTGGGCTGGGTCAGAAATGGTTTCCTGAGCCCACGGCACCAGCCTCCGCTCCCATGGCTGGAGGTGCCTGGGCGTCCTGTTCCCTGCCTGGCTGCGCGTGGGGGGGCCTCTCATCCCTGCTGCTTAGAGTCCAGCGGTAGCAGGGGGCAGCTCTTGGCCCACAACAACAGGCCCATGCAGGCTGGTCGTGGGCAGCGGTCCCCGGTCCCGCCTGGGGACAGAAAGTCCTTCGGGCCCCTCCCAGCTGCAGGCACTGCTCCGGGACCACCACACCCCCAGCCCTCGCCTCCTTCTGCTCTCACCCCATCTTCACAGTTGCTCTGCAGTTGCAGTGGGAGGTGTTGGAGCAATCAGGTGGACAGATCCTTCCTATTGCCTGGAATCTTCGAGCTCTCGGCATCTTGTTAGTTCCTGTGCTCTTCTGCTCTGCCTCCTTGTTCTTTGTCAAGAGCAAATCTAGGGGCCAGCCACTGTGTTGCTGGGCCAGATGGAACCTCAGGCAAGTGGCCTCCCTGGGAGGAAGGTCTCCTGGCCGGGAGCGCACACGGCTTGTGACTTCTCTGGGCCTGCCCTACTTCTGGGCTCCCCTTCTCATTGCTGTCTGCTGGAGCAGAGGGCTTGGATGCAGACTTAGGAAGCCCGGGGCCTGGTCTGAGATATGTCTGACCTTGACGATGATGATGATGATGATGCTTATAGTAATAATAGTTAAAATAGCTCTCATTTACCAAAGGCCCATTTATACCTGAAGCCATTCAGACCTGCAAGACAGGTATTAGAGTCACCTGACAGATGTGAAAATTAATGTTCAGAGAGGTTGAGTGACTTTCCGGGAATCAAACTCCTGGAAGGTTACTGAGTTGAGGTTTATGTCCACAGTGTGGTGATTCCAAAGCCCAGCACTGTCCACCGGTTGCCCTGACACGTGACTTCATGAACCCTGGGTCACTCCCTCACAAACCCCCCCAACCAGAGCTGTCAGGGCTCCAGATTATTCTGTCACCCCGGCAGTGAAGAGGTTCAGGCCCCTGACTACGGTAATATTTTTGTTCCTGAGTTCCTCCCTCCCGCCCTCGGAGTGCCTACAGAGGGCCTGACTCTCTGAAATCACTTGGGCTGCACTAGATGCTTTGGAAAGTGCCAGGCAGGAAGGAAATGCAAAGCCGTTTGTCTTGACTTCCTCTGAGTTTCCCTTTGGAGCCCCGAGAAACTCGTCTGAAAAGTGGATGGGGAGATGAAAAAAGCAGACCAAAGAGCTCACATAGGCAGAGGCTGCCCATTTCCCCAGGTGCTCAGGTATGTACTTATCTTTAGAGTGGCCCAAAGTGGAGGGGGGCTCCCTCCCTGGCACCATAGAGGTCAAGGTAGAGTGAGACCCTGCTAGCCTGGACTGTACTTCCCAGAAACCATCAGAGCACAAAGCAAGGAGCATTTCCCCAGCCCAGATAGAGCCTCATGCTCCACCAGAGGCCAGCCTCCCCACTCCTGGGAGGGCTGGGAAGCCCAGAGGCTCTCTGTCCCATGGGACCACAGAGGGGACAGTTCTTGGAAGCTGTCCTGTCTGTCCTCATTGGCTGTCCCTCTTCTTCCTAGGCTCCCTTTCTTTCTCCAAGGCCCACCCACTCACCCTCTGGGAGGGCTTCTCTGGCCCCTGCAGAATTATGGCTGCAGACCTTATTCTAGAACAGCTACTGCATTGTAGCCTACCTAAATGCTTTATATATTTTTCTTCCTTTTCTCCAAGATTAGACCACAAGCTCTTTTCAGCCTGGGGTGGTTCCTTCTGTGCATAATCAGTTCCATGAAATATTTAAAATACTGCTAGCATAATTTACCATATACGGTGAGTTTATACTCTGGGGTGTTTAGATCAGTTCCCTTTCCTTTGTAGTTGATATTAGTAATTATTGTTACTATCATTTTACTCTGCTTAGTTTTTTTAAATAGCTTTGCTTCCTGCCAGTTTTCCTATCTTGGCATTTATTCATTCAACGAATAGCCCTTGAGTACCTACTATGGGTCAGACAATCTTCTAGGTACTGGGAGTGGAGTAGCGAATGCACTGTTTATTGGCTCACGTCACTGAGAGGTGCGGGATTAAGGCTCTCTGAGAGTGAGGCTCAGCGGTATTGCCAACGGAGCCGACATCCTGTGGGAGCTGCTTTTGTGGGCTGAGTATCTGGAGACCCTTTCTTGGACATGCCTCGGTCTTTCTTGAATGAGTGTTTCCTCTGGTAGTGAATGAGGCCACCCAGGCTCACACACACTTGTTCCTGGAGCTGGAGCTACCCTCTAAGGTTTCGTAATGAGAACAGGCTTTTTTTAGGGGAGCAGGTGTGGGGTAGATTCTGGACTCCTACGCGGCTGTCTTCTGATTATTCACGGAGAGCTGCACCTCTCTGATCTGGTTTGGCTGAGACTTTTTTTGTCACCCCCACAGGGCTGTGTTGTTTGTTCCTAGAGCAGAGAGACATCTGTCATCCTCACTGAGCCTTGACAGATGCCACATTCAAATAAGCAGCACCCATTTAAACACACACACACACACACACACACACACAGCAGCTCTGTTGTTGCCACCCTGACTCAGACACCGTACCCTCATTTCCACATCCTTTGGTGGGCTCTTCCTCCTGCCCGGTGCACCTTTCTGCGCCCTCCTACCAGCCCACGCCCCCACCCTGCAGGTACAGAACCCACAGAATGCGTTATGCACCATGACACCCGGCAGACTGAGCAAGAGGGTTTGAGCTTCCGTGAAGGGAGGTCCCACTGCACACTCCCAGCTTGTAAGCACCTGCTGGACAGTGAGCCTCTCTCAGCCTCTGGGTTGGAGTAGAGTTTGGATAGTCGATCGTGAGCACAGTGGGAAAAGCAGATAGGACATCACCTCCTCTGGGATATGGACGAGTCTTCCTGAGGAAGTGCCACACTTGGCTCCTGTTAGATTCAGGAGTGAGAGCCTGGGGATGTGGGATGGGCACAAACCCACCCTGGGGTTTGCTCCTCGTATCAAGGGGAAACTGAGGATGTTCCACTCGTATCATAAGAGAGAGAAGGCGTGACTGAGGATGGCTTCTAGAATGAGACCTACACAGTTGAAGGAAGGCTGGGGGCAGTGGGATGAGAAGGGAGAACCAAGCACGCACAAAGCCTGTATAGTCATGAGACTATATTTTAGTCTGATAAAATAAAATAGACTGATGTCTATTTTACCAGTATGTAGAACATTTCCTCTTTATAAAATCATCCTAGCTTTTGATACTTTAGCACTCCCTCCCTTTGGGTCCTAGCAATGTAATCCCGAAAAGCTGATGGACTTGTTTTGGAGAAGACTGGGTTAAGAAGTGTAGGGGTGGTAGGGAATGTCCTCCTTGGCAGGCTCCTGCAGGGAGAGGGTGGCCTGGGGGAAAGAGGTTGGGGGGTCAGGTCGCTGATGCCTATGGAGAAGAGGTGAGGCCAGCAGTGTCCTGGGGGCAACCATTTGTTAAGTCCTAGCCAGTGTCCTGGTGCCCTGTCCCAGATGGGAGGTTAGGAAAGATAACAGCCCATAGATTGCATCCTGCCCTGGTGGTGGGGCTTGGGAAAGTGGGGCAGGAGACTGGTAAGTGTATTTAACCAGATCTACTATGAACAAGCTAATAAGATAAATCCCACTCTTTACCATGTATGCTTATAATAGACCACTGGCTGAAAAAGACTAGTTCTGGAAGCTTCCCCGGAAGGACTCCCACTAGTGCAGCCCCAGCTGAGATAGAGGTGTGCAGGTCTGGGTGCTGAAGAGTGGCACAGACAGTGGACAGGGTCTGAGGCTGCCAGCTGGGCTGCAGGGAGTCCTGGGCGTGGTTCTCAGCCAACCCTCACTGCTCCTCCTCAAATGTCCCTCTTTGAAAACGCGTATCTGCTTTTCTGTTGTGCTTGTGCTTAAGTATTTTATTTGGAAAAAGGCATCGAGAACCCAAACATTTTTCTGTGCCCTAAATCTGATCATCCGTAAGCTCCTTCAGACTCTAAGCTGATTTTGTGACTTGGAGTTCCGGAGACCTCAGCCCACTTCCCCTCATCTTGCTTTTTATTTTTAAGCTACTCGTTCTTTCTTAAGCTGACATTTGAAATCTTAGGTTGTTCTTTCTGGGTTTTCCCAGATTATATTTGTGACTAATCCTCCTCTGATGTTTTAAGTAATGAAGAAAACCTGAATCCTGCAGTAAAATCAAAGACGTTTGTCATAACTGTAGAAGTTTCTGGAATCCATAAACCACCGGTTAAAGAAGGACTAGCTTTTCCCTTAACTTAAATGACTACATCTCATGGGAAATTTGATTTTTAAAATAAATCCCACATTCCAATAAAGAGGAAAGCTCTGCTAGATAAACAATGCACATGTTTGCTCAAAAAATGGTTCTTTATTCAGCTAGGGAGGAGCCAGGGGAATAGAGGAAGATACAAAATGTTGAATAGAATCTATAAGATCAGACTTGGAAATCAAGGCTGGATTTATCCTCTCTTCTTTTCATTGGGCTCTACCTAAACAGGACCAAGCAGACCTTCCCTAGATACTCCCCATTCTGGTTCTAAAACCGCCAGAAGATGCTGCCAGAAGGACATGTCCTTGTGTGTCATGGTGCCAAGCCAGGGTCTGTTAACTATGACACGAAGCCTCACCAGGGTAACTGCATGTATCATCCAGGACTTTTTGTAGGCAAGTAAGAGAAATCTTGTTCCAGTTGCTTAATAAGCAAAACAAAACAAAACAAAACGAAACAAAAACAAAAAAATGTGGGGGCAGGGTTTGATGACTCCAGTAACTGGAAAGGTCAGTGGGTTAAGGTTGGCTTCAGAGTTAGCTGAAAACTTAGCTGACTCGTCAGTCCACTGATGTCCTGAGGTCCTTTGCTCCCACTCTTTCACTCATTTCTCCTTCCATCTCATACTTACATTTCCTTCTGTGTGGGTTTTATACGCAGGCAGGTTTCCTTCTGAAATGCATGTCATAGTCTTTTCTTACCCTGAGTTCTCAGTGGAAAAATGACTTCTGTTTTGCATATAGAAGCTCTAGCAGAAGGCTCAGAACCAGCTCTCATTAGAACAGGGTGGTTCACATGCTCGTTCCCGAGCCAGGCTCCATGGGCAGGAAGATGGATCTTATTCTCCTAGTGGGCAAGCTTGGTGGGCACCTGCTCCTGGACTTGGAGGGTAGAGTTCGAGCCCTTCCTGAACCACAAGGACTGAGAGTGAGGGAGTTTTGTTACCAACGGGGCAATAGGTTAGTAGGCAGATAAACATACGAGCTACGGTGTGATATGGTTTGGTCATGCTGATCTGAGGGGCCAGACTAGGTGTGAACCCATGTTTGCCAGTTGATCCTTTTAGATGAATTCTTCCTCTTTGGGTTTCCTATAATGTACCTCAGTTGTTGGAGGGGTCCTTCTGCCGTCTTGCTCCTTGCCATTAGAAGGGCATACAGAGAGCCTGATTCACCAATTGGGACCTGCTCTAGAGGGCAAGGCAAGCTCTGTGCCCACACTTCTTCCCCAACTACAGAGTTAAGAAATCACTTCGACCCTTTAGGCTTACTATTAATTTTTGGCCATCAGTTAAGAGCTGATAGCTATTAAAAATTAAAACAACAACAACGACAACAACAAAAAACTCTAATAACTTTACTTATAGAACTGTTTAATTTTTATTAACAGAACAAGTTTTTATTAAATATTTATAGCTATCTTCTACTGGGTACTGTGTACCAGGCAGTTATGTGCTTTATAAGTATTAAGTCATAGGTTGACAATAACCCTATGATCTATAGTATTAGTTCTACTTTATAGGGAAGGAAACAGGGTAGGAGTGTTGTGTGATTTGTCACAGGCAATGCGATCTGGAGTACTCTCCACACTTATGTGGTTGTTCTGGGTTTGATGCATATGGGGATGTGTCAGGCCTGTTCTATGCCCTTGAACAGTATGTCACTGCTTTGTGTTTACAGTTACATAAAAGAATGAGTAATATGTTCAATGGGAATAAAAGATAAAACGGAAGTGATTAATTTTTCTTGAGTATAGTCTAGGAGGAGGGAAGGGACATTTGAGCTAGGCCTTCGTGAGTGAGTAGGAGTTTCCACGTGGGTATGGTGCAGAGGGAATTTGTGCTTTTACTGAGTGATACATGAGTTTTGTTTGAGGTAGAGTTGTCTGTTTCAGGGGATCTAATACTGCTTTGTTCTCTGCCTTCTCATTTTACTGGATGGCCAAAGGGACTCGATTGTGTTGTTCAGATGCTTTCATTTGCAAAGAATAGAAACCCCAACACAAGCTGGTTCAAACAATGAGGGGGATTTATTGTCTCATCTCATTGAAAGGCACAGAATTAGGGCCGGCTTAGAGTGAGGCTTAATCCATTGGCTCACTCATATCACCAGGGGTCTGGTTTCTTTCCCTCTCTCTGTTGTGTCTTATGCAATGGTCTTTTCATCCAAGGCTGGCTCCTTTCAGTGTGCTAATATGGCTGACAGGGCTCCTTTGCCATGCTCATCAGGAAGGAAAGGTGGTTTTGTCCCAGCATTCCCAGCCAAAGGCCTGAGGCACTCAGCTTGGACTGACTCAGGTCACATGCCCAGCCTCGAGCCAATCATTGTTGCCAAGGGACATACATGGATGGCATCAGTTTCTCTGGAAACACATGGATTCCCAGATGGAATTTGGAGACCAAGGGAAGGAGAAAGTGGACAACGGATGCTGGGAAGGCATCAAAGAAATGTTCACCATGGCATTTAAGTCTGTATCTTCCTTCTCTCTTGAGCAGGAAAGGTGGCATATACTTACTGCGCATAACCTTTGATGCTCAGTCTGTGGTACCTCAAATTCCAAGCTTGACCTTGGGTAGTCCAGCCATTGAACTACCGTTTTTCTCTCTGTTGTTTCTTCATAGTTTGTCTCCTGGACCAGCTTGCTTTGACTTTGAGAACACCCAGAACACCCACTCTCTAGGAGTATACAGTAAATTTTGTGGTCAGACCAGTTTGCTCTGGGCATAATGGCATATGCACCACACAGGACAGCCAGAGCTTTATAGCAGCTCATCTCTTAGGCCTTTTACAGGGCTGCTTTCTTCCAAGAGGATAAAAAATTGGACAAAGCATTTTCTAAAATTCTTCCCCAACTCCAAGACCACTACTTTTTCCATTCTACCAAGGTAGCTAAATTTATTCTCAGTTGTGGAATGGCAAAAAATTAAAAAAAAAAAAAGAGAGAGAGAAGGAGAAGCCTTCCCAAGATGTCCTGCACTGGTGGGAGGAAGAAATAGCCAAGGCCATTATTAACCAGAGCTGGCAATATCCAGCACACTGGATGGCTCTAGGAAAGGCTGAAGAGTTAGAGGTGGGGAGGCCTGGGTTTCCAGTCTTGACGCTGTCACGTTAGAAGAGGAAATGTGCCATAGGAGCGAAGAATACAGACTATAGTCAGACTGCCCGTGTCTAAATCCTGGCTTTTAGGATTTTGTTTACAAGCTGTGCTTGGGTTCCTGTCCCAGCTTTCTCATTTATTAGACCTGGATCAGGAACTAGTCACCAGATTCTAATCTTCCATTCAGAGGATTGTTTCTGAGGTTTCCTCATGTTGTCTGGTTTTCCAATTTAGTTGGGAGGGTGATGACCTTCACTTTCCATCTGTGGTCTCAGTTGCTTCGTCTGTAAAATATGGATACAGATCATATCCACATTAAAGGGTTGATATGAGGACTAAGTGAGTTAATATATGGTAAACAGTTGACATGGCATCTTGGAAGCACTAACCGTATGGATAACTAGCTCTATCTGGTAAGGTTGCTGTTAGCCTCAGAGACGTTGCATAAATGCTCTCTGGCATAGCATAGACACCTGATAAATATTAACCATTATTAATAATAATTATGTTGATCAAACTGTTTAATAATAATGTGAGTCATCTGAGTAGAGCTTGATCGTCGCTGGAGTGCTTGCCGCCAGCATCGTCCCCTCCTGAACCTCACAGCTGCTCCGGGATGGGGCCCCTTCTTATTGCCAGTGGATCTCGGGGGAGGGTTGAATGCCTTCCCAGGGCGTCATGGCAGGTGGTGGCTATCGGGATGAGGACAGGATGCATGGCTTCCTCGTCCAAAGCTCCTACACACCCCCTTTCCCTCCATCCTGGAGGCTTCCCAGCCATTTGTCATGCCCTCCTTTGCAATGCGTATGGGTCTCATCAGTAATATTCTGATTGCCCCATTAATCTCCTTTAAGCTTCATGAAAAATACAAAGGGCTGGATTAGGAAATAGTCACCAAGTTCTAATTCTGCATTCAGGGGATTGTTTTCCGTGGACGTGAAGAGACTGAGGTTTCCCATTTGGCATTTGGATTTCCAGCTAAGTCGGGGAGAGCTGTCACCTTCTGAATTATCAACCAGTTTACAAGGTTGCGTCTCTATTTTGCCTCTAATGTGTCTGTACTTTTGGTTGTGTCTCTATCCGCATGTGTTCTTCTTCCTAATGGAGGTTTTGCTATCCTGCCCGGAGGGAGTGCTAAGGAAATTTCTTTTGATGAGACCTTAGAGAAGCAAGAAGCCAGCAACTTCCAATCACCGCCCCCCGCCCCCACCCCATGCCTATTCCTTGGGCCCTGACCAGAGAGCATTGCTCGCTGTGGAAGGAAGGAGCATGGTTTGCTTTGTTAAAATGTGCTCTCTTTCTCTCTGTCTCCCTCACACACACACGTTATACACACACCCATCCCAAAGCCCTGAATTCTGTATGAGTTCACTGTTTAATGTGGTGGCCACTAGCCACATGTGGCTTTTGGAATTTAAATGAAATGACAAGTTTAGCTCTTCGGTCTCATTAGCCACATTTCAAGTGCTTGGTAGCCGCATGTGGCTAGTGGCTCCTGTATTCGACAGCATTTCCATTCACACAGGAAGTTGTGCTACACAGCATCTGGCATGAAGGAGACAGGGAGAGGGAATGGGTACCCGAGTGTTAGCTTTGGTGACATAGCACCCCAGACCAACAAATATTAACTGTTTCTCTGTCTTCACCCTGTGTGTATTTCCCTTGCAATTCCAGGGACACTAATGCCAGGAGAAACAAGAGACTATATTGTTCTTTGATCTGACGCATTCAATAAAGCCATTCATTGAAAATTGGATTATTTTAATCTTTTTTTCTTCTTCTTTTTTTTGGTGAGAAACAAAGCAAAGTTTATTGAGTGATAACAAAGTGATAGTACAAAGCTCCCAAGGAGGGAGGGGATCCAAGAGGGTTGCCCTGGGTTATTTTAATCTTACAGAGAAATATAAATGACTGTTTTGTTACCTCGCACAGCACATCACGGGTGTTTCATCCCATAGCTGACTGGCATAAGGGTGGCCAGTGTAGAAACTTGTTTATCTTGGTGAGGGTGGGGTTGAGGAAGACCATTTCTGAATACTGCCTGGCAAGCCTAGCACTGGTCCAGGACTTTTAAATACTCCTGTTCAATTTGAACTTGAATGCTTCTGGCTGTCAACCACTGTGGTGTGCAAATCCACTTAGGAACCATCCGGTCTACTCATTTGTCTCCAAAAAGCAGACAACCAGAAATGACTGCAAGAACACACTGGCTTTTGATAATATCAGGGTGGCGTCTGCTGTTGTTTTATGGTTAAATATCAGTAGGTTACCCAATAGTATCAGATCCAGAAAGATGAGCATCATTGCTTGAATATTGAAAAAAAAAAAAAAAAAATCTGTGGACCTCGTGGGGACTGCCCGGACCTAGTTTTGAGAATGACTAATTTAATCAGTTGGCAGAGTTTAATTCACATACTTGGACAAGGGTTCTAAATCCTTCAGTCCTTCGGGGGAAGGGAAGGAAAAGCTAACAGGAAAGCGTGGAGAGGAGGGATGGAGGGCGGCCCCCCAGATCTGAAGTCTGATTGACAGAGCACATGCGGGAACGGGCTAGAGTGCCTGCCTAGGATAGACTCATCCAGCAGCACCCAGGGCCTCTGGGGAGTGTGGGGGTCATTGTGTTCCAAATTGTCTGCAGCTGGCTCACCAAACAGGCTGGGGGCTGGTGGAGCATATCTATCTGTAGGATTTTCCGGAGGCCAGAAGTCCCAGCACAAGAGGATCATCTTCCCCAAATGTCCTTGTAGTCTTACTCGTGGCATCCTGGGGATTTCAGCCCATGTTAGGAGTCCTCTTTTTGGTGCCCTCTGACCTTTAGTCCCCTCAGAGCTGCCTGGTGACATTAAGATGAGAATTTCTTAACTCCTTGTTAATAAAACTCCTAAAAGATTTGTCATACTCCAAACATATCACAGTAATAAATGTAATAATACCTCTTTACATGTTTGTAGCCTTTTGAATATAGCTGCCCAGAAGCATTATCCTAGTGGTTCTCAAACTCATTTCTTCTTGGTGGGGGTTGGGAGGGCACCCCTTAAAAATCTTTGTTGCTGTTACTCCTTGGCTGGAACCCAGCAGGCCTTCCAGATGCAAGTGGAGCAGAGACCGAGGGGAGGAAAGGTGGAGCACGGCTCACTAATCTCTGCCCCCCAGACCCTCTGTCCGTCTGTGAGTTACTCCAGAACATGACCCACCGAGCCTTGCCAGCATGTCCTTCAGTCATGATAGTGACTCCATGCTGCTCCTGGAATCAGGGTGGTGGCCGGAGAGGAGAGAATGGCCTCCATACCACTTGGCCCCATTAAGGAGAGTCTGTAGGGACAGGGATGCAGGGTCATTCACAGTCACTGGTGGGGTAGTGGATGCTCCGTAGACACTTCTGTCAAGCAGAGCATATCCTAATAGAACTTGGCTCATGGTTTCCCAGGCCAGGCTGGAGATTTTGAGCCCTGGCCTCCATGTCACTGTCTTCTTCCATCCAAGTACTAACCAGGCCCGACCCTGCTTAGCTTCTGAGATCAGACGAGATTGGGCGCATTCAGGGTGGTATGGCCGTAGACATGTGTCACTGTCTTCTTGGTGGCTGTGTGTCCTCTCAGGGATTCTCCTGGGAAGACCCTCAGGAGGGTTTTCAGCCTAGCTTGAACTCTAGGTTGCTCCCGTTCCTCTTGCTTTGCAGGCTCTGGTGAGAGCACCTAGAAGGCTGCCATGGTCTTCACCCGAGATGCATGAGACCCCCTGGGCTCATTCTGCCTCTCAGGTTGTCACCTATAACGAAACACCTGCAGCCAGAGTGTCTGCAGGAGCAACTGGTTCTTGCACAGGTTGACTGAACCCTTGCCCTCCGCTGACTCTTGTGTCTAACGGGTCATGTGCCCAAGGCCTCAGTATTCTTGCCTGTGAAATAGGCATATAAATAAACCTACCTAAGACTCAACTGGAAGAGTCAGGCTCTTTGAAAGAAAAAACTGGCTAACAGTAAATTTTCCCTAGTAAATGTTCGTTGTATAGCTAGAGAGTAGGCATAGCTAGTCTCCATCTCAGACAGTTCCTGCCATGCTCCATAAATGTCATTTCTGTTCTTGTTCTGAAATCAAAGGAACCAGAGCTGTGGCTTCTTGTCTAACCTTTGCTAATGATTTTCAGATCGACTCTATATGCAGAAGAACCGCTGATCAGTTTCTTATAGGAGAAAGCAGATGATGGGGAGGAAAGGGACTGAATTTATTTTCTAAACTTGGTTTCCGTGCTGACTCACCCAGTGGGTTGGGAGCAACTTTCTTCTCTTTGTATCCACCCTAGAGATGGGGGGAGATGTTACCCTTTTGCCCAAGGGGAGGATGGGGAGAATTCCAAGGACTGCATTAAGAAAAGGAGCTCCTCGGGACGCCTGGGTGGCTCAGTTGGTTAAGCAGCTGCCTTGGGCTCAAGTCACGATCCCAGTGTCCTGGGATCGAGTCCCGCATCCAGCTCCTTGGTCAGCAGGGAGCCTGCTTCTCCCTCTGCCTCTGCCTGCCATTCTGTCTGCCTGTGCTTGCTCTCTCTCCCTAAAAAAAAAAAAAAAAAAAGAAAAAAGAAAAGGAGCTCCTCTTCAAAGGTCAATACAATCTTTGTAATCTTATGAAAAGCCTTCTTGGCTTTAGAATTTGTTCCAAGGAATCTGGCACCAGATTTTAGATTTGCTCAGAGAACAAGAGGGAGGGAGATGCTGCTTTTGTGTGGAATTCCAGTCCTTCCTTTGCAAGGCCAGCAATGCAAAGATATACTTCAAAGAACAGTGGCAGCTTATAGTTGGGACGGAAGCACTTAATTTGCCTCAATCGTGCCAATTTCTGGGAGTCATTGGGAAATTCAGCAACTAATGAATGTGCCCCTGTTCTCTCAGATCCCTTTTGGAATATTCAGTATTTTTTTCATACTGATCAGCTAAGGGAATTACAGAAATATATTTCTGGAGCATGCTGAGGATAAAAGCAGAGATATAAAAACCTTCTTTCCCACCAGATGGGACCCAGCAGCCCAGGTGAATGTCACACCTGTGTTAAAAAGGCCATTGATTCTCAGTGGGCTCTGACCAGAGCCTCACTTCTCAGGACTGTGCCAAGCTGACTTCTCTTCCCTGGTGCTACCTGTTGCTGGAGTCTCTGAGGGCCTTCCATTCAGTGCGTGGATGTCTGGGTCTGTAGGCAGACACACTTCTACAGATGTGGACAAAAGGACAAAAGACAGGATGAAGGGCTGTTCACTTTTGGGCTGTTTACTTTTTTCTCTCTCTCCGTTTGCCTGTGGAATAGCACCCCCTTTATCTTTGAGTGCCAAGACCCGCAGAGGCTGCCTGAAACCATAGATAATACCAAGTCCTATATATACTATGTTTTTTTCTATACATACATACTTATTTATAATCTATAAATTGGGCACAATAAGAGATTAACAACAATAAAACTAGCACAGATTTTTTTTTTTCCTATTTTACAGTTTCATGGAGAGAAGATTCGTTCCTACCATAGATCTTTGCAGGCTCAACACACGATTTTTGTTCTTACTAAATAGAAAAGTTTCACCTTCTCACTTAGGGAAAGCCCTTTACAGCTTCTCTTCAGCGTCTCCAAATGGCCAGCCTCACTGGTCTCGTGCTTTGGGGCCATTATTAAGTAAAATAAGGGCTCCTTGCAAACAAGCACTGTGTTAGCACCACAGTAGGTCTAATCACTGTGGGGGCTACTGAGTGACAAGGGGGCGGGTAGCATATGCAGCGTGGAGACACTGGGCGAGGGGATGACTCACACCCCGGGCGGGGTGGAGCAGGACAGCCTGAGATTTCATCATGCAACTCAGAACGGTGCCCAATTTAAAACTTATGAATTGTTTATTTCTGAAATTTTCCATTTAATATTTTTGGGCCATGGTTGACCGTGGGTAACTGAAACCATGGATAAGTACTACTGTATTTAGTGTTTCCAGTAAGTAAATGACTAGAGTAAATGACTCAGAAGTGGTATTTCTGAAATCCTATTTCCGGACACGCTGGTGCCCCTCAAATTTGGAAGAAGCCTGCATACTCTGACTTCCACTTGATGATTTCCATGCACATTTACATATTAAAGACCATGGATGTCTAATAGTAAAGTGACCCAGACAAGCTTGCATCTGTTTATCCCCGTGGTTTCCAGAGAGACCGGGATGTGGGTATTGCGCAGGGCACTGGGTAAACGTGTTGTTTACCTGGACTGACACATCCTTTGAATAAAGTTTGGACGCAGCCCAGTGAATAATAAGGCTGTCAGTTTTCAGCATCTAGTTTTTGTGTCCTTGAGCAAGTTACTGAAGCTTTACGTGCCTCAAGGTTTTTCATCTGTAAAAGGGGCTAATAAAAATACCTACCACATAACACTGTCATGAGGATTCAATGCTTTTGTTAAGCTTTTAGCACCTATTTTGAAATATTATGTATTCTGTATGTGTTGGCTATTTTTATGACTAATATCATAAATTATTTCTATTATTAATTATTACATGATTAATTAAAGTTTTTGACACCGTGCTAAGTGGTGTTCATGCCACTCTCAGGTTGAGAGCACAGGATAGGCCAAAAACCTACCTTGGGTGAAAGTTTGCAAAGCACCAGTGTTTTATTTAAGCCTTGTGACCATCTCAGAGGGAAAACACAGTTGTCCCTCTTTCATGCTGCAGCTCTGAGCGGTAAAGAGACGAGTCCCAAGGCACATAGTGCCTAGAGGGTGCAAAGCCAGGCTTGCTGGCTCCAAGCCCCTGATCCCCAAACACCCCTGCAGAGCTGCCTGTCAGTCAGAGCCTCATGGGGACGCATCGACACGGGCCTGGTGTCAGCTCTGGTGGGAGGCACCCTCCATGTAGATCCTGGGTTCAAATCCTAGTTCGATCCTTCACTAGCTCCTTGCCCTTGTGCAGGTCACTTGACTTCTCTGATCTTCAGTCTTCTCTGCTGTAAAATAGAGGTGGGAATACCCGTATCTCCTGGACACAACAAGGCTAATGATATCACGTGTGTGAGGGTCAAGCACAAGGCCGGCGTCTGGTTAGTGCTCGGCAAGTCTGACACTCTGCATCAGACTTTGTGTCAGGCTGCCTCCCACGCAAGATCTCATGCAATTCTCATGACCCCAGCAGGAGGTGTGTACTTTTCATTTCTCAGATGGTGAAACTGAGGCTCTGTGTCATTCCAAGGTCATAAAGCCATAGGTTGTGAAGTTGAGGTTCAAACCCTGACAGCCTGACTCCGTGGAAACCCTGTTCCCATTCCTCTTCCGTAGAGCCAAGTTCTGGGCTCTCAGTGGGGTTAGCATAGGGCTGTGCTCCTCCGTCAGCAGGGCAGTCTGGCAATGGACATTTTCACCATGGCTCCTCAGGATAGTGCTGTTATTTGGGCTGGAGCACAGTGTTCCTGGGCCAGAAGGGGAAGGCAGAAGCTTCATGCTGTTTCAGCAGGAGGGATGCACCAAGTCCACTCTTGGGTCCGGCAGTTCCCTCAGAGATGGTAGCCCCTTCATATGTGCCTGCCTGGTGGGGGTTAGAGTCTGTGCCACAGCACAGGACACAGTGTGGGGTCACCACAGTGAGTCTGGTTACCTACTTAACACTTCAGGTGACTGGAAAAGACTGTTTCCTGCAAGATGAACTGAGAGACGAAGTACTCAGCCAGTTTTCCACTAATGGGGGAAAAAAATCCAGTGCATTGCAGGATACCAGAGCATTTGAATGTGTTCCTGATTTGAATCATCCAGATAACTTCTAGTTAACAATTTTAAGACCATGGGTGCCCTTCAGCCTGAGGGACAAGAACAAAACAAATGACCTGAGGTACCAGATGCAAGACACTAGAATAGAGGGAGGAAAGGAAAGCAAGGGAGAGTCCAAGATTACTACCATGCTTTTCCTACTGGGTTGGTGTTCAGAGTCCAGGGGAAGAGCCAGGGTGAGTTATTAAGGGAGTATTGATTTGGATGTGCTGAGCAGTTGGAATGTTTTTGTTTCCTAGGACATGAAAGTGCACTTGGCTTTGCATGATTGGGTTTAAGTTGTTTGGCGGAGCATCACTTGTCTCTGGCCCGAGTCTGCAAAGTCCCACAGTTTGGGAAGGATAGTCACCGCGGCACTCTTGTTCTTGAGGGTTGTTCTTGGGGAGTAGCAGTTTGCGTGGCTCAAGGCACGTTTCCCAGGATACGCCTAGTTTACCTTCTTTGGCTCAGAGTCCTGTAAGTGTCCTTTGGGGGAAAGGGAGTGTGTATACAAGGTTGGCCCTTCCATGAATGTATCCAACACTTGGATCCAAGGGGAAGGGTCCAGGTGGAGCTGGGCAATCGTGGGAGTGGGGATGATGGCGGGGCCCAAGGCAGGGAGGGAATGGGGGTCCTTCATTCATTCAGTCACTCAGCACTGATTGAGCACCCACTGTGTGCCAGACATTGCTCAAGGCAAGGGCATAAAGCTGTGATCAGTGAGGTCAAGCACAACCATACCCAGTCCCATCATGGACAGCACGGGCCCTGGGATCAGCATGGTGGACGAGGGAGCCCTGGATTGGGGGTAGTCTGTGTTGCATAGTTACGCTTCCTTACTAACCTGCCTGGGTTCTTCTCCACTCTCAGAGCCAACTTAGTAGAAACAGCACCTTAATCTCTTCCTACCCTCCCTCCCCTCCGAGCATCTAGCAATTGATAGTCAGTTATTTATTTTGCCTTTGTCCCTTGGGCTTAAAGGTGAATATAGATATGAAACATAACTTTCTCTCTGGGATTCAGTTCCTGGACAGAGGAGGGCGTCTTTCAGACACACTAAGCCCAGCCACTTGCTTCTCAGGAGAAATACCTCCTCCTGAATCTTTGTTTGGGTTTTTTTTTCTGAAGGAACTGAGTCCACGATTGCAGACCGGGACCGGGCAAAGGGCGACCTGAGAGAACCTGGCAGGGTCAATGAGATGTGGTTCTAAGTACCAGACTTGGGGCAGGTGCCAAGGAGAGCAGGCTAGTATGTGACGATTCAACAAAGCGATATGAATAGAGAATATAGGACCATACCTGATGCATAGAGAGCCCAGTTTAAAAAAAAAAAAAGAAAGTCCCAAATAAGCCTGGGAGGGAAAGCAGGGAGGCAGCCATTCCTCCGATCTGCAAATATTTCTTGAATATCTAAGTCCAAAGAGCATGGACTGTGCAGCCAGACTGCTGGATTCAAACCTGGACTGTTTTACTTACTACCTTTGTAGTAAGTTACTTAATTCTCTGTGCTTCAGTTTCCCCATTTGTAAAATGGGAATAATCAGTAATAGTAAATGGAGATTGCTCTGAGGATTAAGGTTCAGAGCTGCATGTGTCCATTATAAGTATCTTTTTGTTTCCTTATTCAGTGACTATCCATCGGTCAGGTGTTAAGGTAGTGGAGACTGGGAAGGTCTCTGCTTTACACATCTTATATTCCAGTGGAAGAGCCAGATTATCTAAAAAGCCAATAAACTGACAAGTCATGTATGTCAAGGTAGTGATAAGTGGAGGAGGGAAAAGAGAACACCAGGGAGTGGGTGAGTAGAGCTGAGGGCTAGTACTACTGAGTGAGGATAGGGGAGAGGGAAATAAGCATCACACACAGAGATCATTCTGAGATAAGCCAATCTTTGGAATTTACCAAAAAGAGAAAGAGAGAGAGAGAGAGAGAGAGAGAGAACTCTTTGAGTTTCTGAGAGAGGCAAGCAGGGTAAGCAGCCAAAAATAAATATAGTTAAATAGAGATTGATTCTGGGGCCAAACAAGCTTCAAGATAATTATTTTTCCTGCTAGTGAATCATTATGGCTCACAAATGAATTCATCTTTTCATGTTTTCAGTACCAAAGGTCCTTGATAGATGGATTAATCCTCGTTTTCACCTGGCTTCCTTCACCTGATCCCCTTCACTTGGTCGAATTGAAATTAAGAACCATCCATTTGGAAAAACCTATTAACTCCCTGCTCCTTAGACGGCTCACTATCCGGTTATCCTGGCTGAGTTCCATCTCTTAGTGCATGAGCCCTCGTGCATCTCTGCTATCTCCATTAATGTCCCCTTTGGGCCTGTGGCTGAGGCAGTAAGTCCCATCAAATATTCCAGCGGCTCCTGTGGGTTCCCAGCTTCTACAGGGAACCCAGGAGAGGGGCATCACTTTCTGTGGGAGGCAGGGGATCCCCACAGGGGGTGGTGCTTCAGCACTCTCTTTCCCCGGGATGGCCCCCAAGGAGGTTGGGAGCTTCCGATGGTGTGGTTGGTACAAGAGGGAAGAGCTGCCGTCAGTCCAGGCCTGGAGTGGGTGGGGGTACCCTCGCTCTCTGTGGCTTCATGCGTCTCTGATTGTGGCTTCTCAAGGGCGTCAAAGACTGCCTACTCCCTGTGTTTTGTAGGCATTTGAAAACCTCTACCAAACGAATTATTCAGCCTCAGCTAGACCTGCTCCTGCTTCTTTAAAGCTAACTTTCCCCTCTAAGGTAACTTCCACACTTCTTCCAGTCCTAGTCACTCGATCTGACTTTCCTGTTTTATTTCTTTAAAAAAAAAAAAAAAAAAGATTTATTTATTTGAATTGGGGCGGGGAGGGACAGAGGGGGAGAGAGAGAGAGAGAGAGAGAGAGGGAATCCCACTCCCTGCTGAGTGTGGAGCCTGACACATAGCTTGGTCCCAGGACCCTCTCAGGACCTTCCCAGGACCAGGCCCTCCCAGGACCTGAGCCGAAACCAAGAGTCAGACACTTAACTGTCTGAGCCACCCAGGCGCCCTATCCTCTGTATTATTTCTTTATTGTGTTTGCCATTCTATGATATTACCTTATTTATATGTTTCTATATTATCTGTGTCTTCTCATGAGACTGTAATCTCCTGTCTGTTTATACGCACTGTATCCGCAGTGCCTGGAACAGTACCTGGTGCAAAGAAGGTGACCAATAAAAACGGGAATGAATGAACGCCTGTCCGCAGGGGGGCCGCTCCCCTCCTACCCTCACTTCTCTCATCCTCTATCCCCTCCTTCAGAGCCCGGCTGCAGGGTCGGCTCATAGAGGCAGTAAAGTGTCTGGCTAGGACAATGGACTTCAGAACCAGACTCTCTGGGCTTGAATAGAACCTACTACCCACCATCTGTGCCTCAGTTTCCTCATCTATAGTCTGATGGGAGTGATAGGTACAGCATAGGACTGTTTTTCAAATTACATGAGTTAATACTTGTAAAATACTCAGAAAAGTACTCCTCTAACTCCTATGAAGAGAGGCCTGTGTAAGAATTAACCTGTTGCCAGTTGTCGGGGGAGGAGAGGGATCTGTCTCCTGGATGGCCCCTGGGAGCCTCCTCAGTAATCTGGAGACCTGGTCTCGCTGCTCACTGGGGTCCCTTGGGGTCCATTCAATGAAGGGGTCCAGGTCAGTTTTTATGCCCAAGATGCATAAACCCACCCAGCCTAGAGGAGGAGTTCCTGAGGAAAACAGCTGACTGGCGTGGCATGGGGACAGAAGGTGCTTTTCTCAAGGTTGAAGCTCCCCAAGGCTCCCAGAGGCCCCCGTCCTCAAGGCTCTGTCCTTCCCAAAGTCCTTCAGCAAGATTTCCATAATGTTATTAAAAAGCAACGTATGCTGGCCTGATGACTGACACTTCGCAGTGACGGGGCTTTGCTCCTCTGGGCACGGAGGACTTGTTCAGTTATGTGCCGCCTCGATGACGGGCCCAATCACGAGTGCACACATTAGCTCCTGATTATACCCTTGTTGAGTTTCTCTTGACAGGAAGGAAATGAATTTACCTCGTGTCACCTCTGTAGTTTGCAAGCAGCCTTGGCTTCTGCGATAATAGCACCTTTCACATTTTGAGAGACCAAGGAGGAAACATTTCGTTTAGGGGCCAGTTCTTAATGGCCCTGTACGGTCGAGCCTGGAGGTGGCTTGACCTGACCCCTCACCGGCATGGCTGACCCTGGGCTCGCAGGGTGCTGGTCCTGCTGGGGACAGGGCCCTGAACTCACGCTCTTAGGGTTTTGAATCACTGAGACCTTGGGCAGGTGACTGTCCCTCCACTTCCATGTGCAAAATCGAGGTAATAACTAGTAGTTATTTCACAAGGTTAGTGTGACTTTAAATAACTTAATATATGTCAGGCACTTAGAACCATGCTTGGCATATGGTGAATTCTGCATAGGTTTGTCTTTTGTCAAAAAACCATTTAAAAAATAATTTTGCTGTTGTTCTCATTGTTGTGAAAAGGCGGTCCCCAGACTTCAAGCACATCTCTGCCATTTAGTAGGGCTGTGGCCTTAGACTGTCTCTTATCCTCTGTGGGCCTTTATCTCCCATTGGTAAAGTGAGAACAGGGTAGTGCTGCTGGGAGCCTATCATTGAGGGAGCGCGTGGGAAACACCGAGAACAAACAGCACCGGCACAGATAAAAGCTTCGTAGATGTTAGCCATTGCGGATTGTGATGGGGGATTGGCCTCCCTCACCAAGGAAGGGCTCAGGTGCTATGGAGGCCTGCAGGGATCGGGGGAGAGGAGTCTCTGTATGGTGGGTTAGTATTATGTACCAAGGTCTTGCTTTCCACTTGGGGCAGTGAGCTTTTTGAGAGAAGGAGCTGCTCTGAGTTCTGCTCTGGGATCCTGGGGCTGGCCCCAGCGGGAGATGGGAACGAGTCCGTAGGTCTGTGATTCCTTCTGAAGCCCTCAGACTGGGCTGATCAATGCAGTCTTGAAACAGTGTGATTAGAGGGAGGGACAGCAGACCCCTCGTTCCCTGACCCATCTCCTCTCTGCTAGGAGCCCTGACCCCTTCAGCAGCTGGTCCCTGCAGAAAGTCACCTTCCCCCATCACTGAGGAACAGGCAGCCCCTGAAGAGCTATGACTGAGAGCCTGGGAAGGGCTTTCCCTGGGTCTGGGAGAGGACCTCTTCTGAAACAGTTAACAACCCTTCCTCAACCACGATCTTTAAAATCGACACATATCCTATCCCCATTGAATTCCCAGCGGCAGAGTCAGCTTGCTGGGGAGAGCCCCTGTGTGTGTGTTGGGAGCGGGGAGGGGCACAGGGTCCCTAAAAGCACTGCCATTTTGGTCTGACCTGAGGTTCAGGGGCTGAGCAGTGCATGACCTCTGGGTTCTTTTCTGACCTTCACAGCTGCCCTTGCTTGCCTCCCAGAACATGAGGTGCACCAGTGCAGCCTCACTCTCGAAGGAACCCAAAGTCCATGGGTTCCACTCCCAGGCCCTGAGCCCAAAGCCTCAGCCAAACCCAGTTGCTGCAAGAGCCCCTGTTTCCAGAGGAGCCTGAGCCTGTTGTGTGTGGGGACCTGGCACTGTGTGTGCATGTGGTGAGCTCTCAGAATCATGGGCAAATGAAGCACCTTGCAATTCCCTCCAGTGTGAGAATGAATGGGGTGGGGGAGAAGGGAGAAAAAGCTAGAGTGAGACAGAGATGCTGCAGAGCCCTGGAGAAGGACAGAATCAGAGGCAGACTGGGTAGTGGGAGAACTCTTGGAAACAGAAGGGAAAACAGAAAATTGTCATGGGAACTGTCTGGGGCTGAGAACCTAGTGTGTACCAGGCACTGAGCTAAGCACTTCACACATTCTATCTCATTTAATCTTCACAACCAGACTCTGATGGGAGTACTATTCTCAACTCTGTTTTATAGTGAAAACAGTGGACACTCAGAAAGGTCAGGCATCTTATCTAAGATCACACAGCTTTTGGTGTAGAGTCAGGACTGAAGCCCAGGCCCACTTGACTGCAAAGTGTGTGTGCTTCCCCCCTGCAGAGAGCCATCACTCAGGAGTGTGGCTGTGTGGCAGAGTACATCTGAGCCCCACTGCATGCCCAGACGCTGAGATGCATGGTGCATTCTCTTTTGGAGTTGAGATGTATTTGCAGAGAGAACTCAGGAAGGCAGATGGGTGAGAAGGATGCATCTGACCCTTGACCCTGTGTTATTTGGGATGCTTTTGGGTAATAACAGAGAAAAGCATTTTTTTAAAGATTTTATTTATTTGTGTGTGTGTGTGTGTGAGAGAGAGAGAGAGAGAGAGAGGAGAGAAGCAGACTCCCTGCTGAGCAGGCAGCCCAATGCAGGGCTTGATCCTAGGACCTGGAGATCATGACCTGAGCCCAAGGCAGAAGCTTAACCCACCGAGCCACCCAGGCTCCCCACAGAGAAAAGCATTTTCCTACATAAAAAAAGAAATCTAGACAAAGGTCGTGCTGGTGCTAGTAAGAGGGGCTCTGTCATATCAAGGTTGACCTCTCTAGACGTCAAGCTTCCCTTGGCTTTTTGCTCATGGTTACAAGACAAACAGGCAGCTTCAGATTTTGTGTGTATTTTGAGGTAGGAAGGAAAGGGAAAGTGGCCACTTCAGGATAAGCTGTTCCCTCCTTCTTGGATGTCATGCCATGCAGAGTATACTAGAGGGCCATCCGTAGCTGCAAGAGAGGCTAGAAGGGATTTTTGAGCTTTCCAGCCTCTAGGATGGGTAGGCTAGGAGTCTACCTTGGGTGAGCCAAATGACAAGGTCTGCCACAGTCCAGCCCACCAGCCAAAGCTCGAACCCAGCAGTAGCCCTCACCCCCTGGGCAAGCTCGTTTAGTTCTCTGGAAGACCCAGGCAGGCCTTGACCATTCTGAGCGGAGCAGAGTGGTGGGCAGTGGAGGTCCGAGGGGAGGTAGGGGCGCCCAGCTCCTTCCTGCTTCACGGCTGCTTGGAGGTAGCTCTCGACACAGTCACGTCTGTCGTGTCTGCAAAACCGAGCCTGGAGTCTCTCAGCTCTTCAGTGACTGCTTTCTCTGCAGCCAGCTGCACGGCTCACATCCCTGGAGAGGCAGCAGATTAGATCAGCGGAGGAGCAGAGAGGCCGGGGAGGGGGTGGAGGAGGAATGAATGTGGATTTGACAGAATTTTCTAAAATATCATATTATTGATTTGGAAGAGACACAAGAGAGGAAATGTAAGAGACGGGTGATAAGAGGCTGAGCTGAGATGGGCATGAGAGAGGCTGCCTGGTTTCTGATTGGGGGTGACATTAGGCCAGTGATTCTCAACTGATTTCTCATTAGGGCCTGTCTGTGGAGACTTTGAAACATTTTTTCCCCTAATCACCCCCCACCTGCCCTCATTGAGAAAACATGCATTAGAGGTACCTCTGGGGCACCTCTGGGCTTCATGGAGGAGGGGAAGAGCTGGCCCTGCTCTCTCAGCTGACATTTTTATGGAGAGGGGAAGCTAGGAGGAGTCTCACGTTTCTTGAGCATCTATTACATCCCAGGCACCAAGACAGACACTTTTTATACATCATCTCCCGGGATGGGAGGTCAGAGCTATGACTCCATTTCACAAATAAGGGCATCTAGTTTCAGAGGTTATTCCGTTCTCTGAAGAGACCAGACTTGCCCAGAGGAATGAATGGTGCTGTTCCTACAGCAGGGCATGGTTGTGGGTCAGATGGATTTGGAACTGGTGGCGTGAGGAGAACAGAAGGGGCTGAGTCCGGGGTGGCAGTTTCTGGAGGGGAGTGGGTGGGAATGGGCTTTGAAGACCCAGAAATGAGAGAGAGTTCCAGGCAGTGGGGACAGGACTTTGGACCTGGGCGGGGCCCGGCCTGCAGCCGAGGGGGGAGGGGGCAGAACTGAGGGAGATGGGGTTGGAGCCAACCAGGCAGAGAGACAAAGGGCCAGGGAAGCCTGTCACTCTGTGGCCTCTGGTTTGTGTGTGTGGAGTGTGGTATTGAGCCAGGGACACAGCCCCCGTACTTGACACAACGGCCATGAGGCACAAAGGCATTTTCTTCATAGGTTATAGGTGATAGTTGGGGTTCCTGACTCATGGGCTTTTGGAAATAGAGCCGTCTTCTCAGAAGGTCCAGAGGAAATCTCTGGAAAAAAGTACCAGATGTGTGACTGGAGAGAGACTAGACTTCTGTTTCCTTGTCACTCCCAAGACCCTTTCGGCTCCCTCACGCCTTCCCTGAGGGGTGCTTTGCTGCAGCTTCTCTGCACGTGACTGTGTGCATGAAGACAGGCTCCGGTAGCAAACGGCCCCCAATCTCAGGAGGGCAGTGCAGTGAAGGTGTGTTTCCCACTTAGGCTTCACGCTCTTCATGCTTTGGATTGCAAGCCAGGCTTCTGGAGGCTGCGTTTTCACAGGTGCTTCCACTATGGTCATAGCGGGGGAAGAGAACATGAAGAATTGTGCACGGCTCCCGAAGTCACTGCCAAGATGTGACTCATGCCACTTCTGTTGACGTTTCATTGGCCGTCGTAGGTTGCATGGCTTAGCGGAGCTTCAAAGGGAGCAGAGAAATAGAGCCCTGTCATGTGCCCTGGATGGGAGGATCAGGAGATACTTGGGAACAGCACTAACGATGACCCCAGTGATAACAACAAATGAGGAAGATATTAAATTGAGTTTTCAAGAACAAGTAGAAATGTTTTTTTTACCCGCTCTGTTCTGTGTAGCACTCTGATTATCTCTCCATTAGTGCTCATAATAATCTGTTTGGTGACTATTTATTTGTTACCCCAGGTAAAGTCAGAACTTCTAGGAGTTCTAGTACTTCTAAGGGCAAGAAGTATGTTGAATGAGACACTCACAATTATTTATTGAGGACCCACACACTGTATACCAGGCACAGTGCTGGTGCACAGACCACAACCTGAGTCTCTCAAAGTGGTGGGTCTGTGGCGGCGAGTGACATAGGAGTTGCTTCTGACTTCCAGAACATCCTAGACATGCCCTCGCCTAGCACTAACTGGTCCAATGACTTGTTGATGGACTCAGTTAGACATGGGAGGTGTAGTGGAAGAAGTTTCCAGAAAGGGATGGCCCATGAGTGATGACCTTGTCCAAGCTCTACGTGGGGCAGGTGTATCATATGACCTTGGCCTTCATAGTATTTTGCTTTTAGCATTGGTTCATTTATCCTCTCATCCCACTTGTCCGTTTAGTTAGGACAGATAATATTGCTCCCATTTGACAGATGGGCAGATAGTCTCCAAGTTCGTTCTTCAGCTTGGTCAGTTTAATTCCATGTGGATGAGAGCTTATGTCCTCTCCGGCTGTGTCAGCTGAGCTGGACCCCACCGAGTTCAGGCTTCCTATCACTCAGCTCCCAGCACCATCAATCAAATATTCTCAAATTGGTGGAGCTTAAAAATGACAGCCATTTGAAATTGAGTAGAATTCAGTATTATTAAAATAGCATTTTAAATTTTAATCTTGTGCATCGACTTTTTAATAGCTTCTACTTTCACCAAAAATTATGAGCCATGCTCACAGACATTCAATTTAAATACTGTCAGGCACGACTGATTTCTCTTCCAGTATTACCAGATTCCTTCCTCCCTCCCTTCCTCCCTCTCTCCCGCCCATCCTTCCTTCCTCCCTCTCTCTCTCCTTCTCCTTTTGTTTCTCTTTGCCCTTTTCTTCCTTTTTTTAAGATACTGAATTAGTTTTTTTTACTACTTGGTGATTTTATGAGGTAGGAAAGAGGGCATATCTCTGCTCCAGCCCAATTACTCTTTCCTTTCTATTGTTTGGCCTTCTTTCCAGTCTAGCCACTGATAAGGGCAGACAAGTTCTTCCATTGTGGAAATGGATAATGTTGTTTTTTTTTGAGGCGTCTTTTCTTATCGCGACTTCACTGTGTGATACCAAACAAGTGTAGTTGTCAATATTGGCCCCTCCCCGGCGTGTGCTTTCTGTGCTCAAACTCCTCAGGACTTGGAAGTCTCCCAGGGCCTTAATACCTTCAGCAGTGCATCTGCTACTCTTTTTCTCCCCTGCCACCAGCTGGTTCCGGTTTCTTTCCTTGCCAATTGCTAACCTTTCCTGGAAAGGTCACTTAGCCTCTCAGAGCCTCCGTTTCCCCACCTGAAGAACACGGTTAGTGATACCTCTCTCGCACGCGCGGCCTGATAGGATGGCGTCAGTGGGAAACAACACAGAGCACAACGCCGAGCCCTGTGGGTGATGGCGCGACAGGCTCTCCTTCCCTCTCTTCCAACCTGCGTTCTTCCACCGCAGCCCAGCAGGTCTCAGCCTGAGACATACATGAGAATCACCTAGGAGCCCTTAAAAGGTACCCAAATTCCCAGGTTTTACTCTAGACCAATGAAATCAGAATCTGGGGGTGTTTGCTTGTGGCATCTTTAAAAATTCTTTCCAGGTAGTCTGTTGTGTGTGAGGGCTGAGAACACCTCTAAGTCCCCACAGTTGCCTAAAGCCTGAATATACTTTTCTTTTGACATCACAGGGAACTTATTTTAGTGCTTGTGGGCAAAGACCCAGATCTCTCATTAGTACTGGAATGGGGTTGTACCTTGTCTGATTGTGCCTCAGAGAATAAAGAGAAGAGTGGGGTGGAGTCGGGGTTTTCTCTGTGGGTGGGACTAGGCCCACCGTTTGCTTGTTTTCTTTTGGGGATGTCTATATTGTGCCTGCAACCACACTCTTGCTTCCAAGAGGAGGGCAGAGGGGGAGGGGAGGAAAAAGAAGGGAGGATAGAATGGTGACCCTCATGGAGCCTTCTCCACACCCACCCCCTGCCCATGAAGGTCCTCCCCTCCTCTGTACTCTAAAAACCCTTGGTCCCAATGTACCATGTGAGATGTGCTCTGTCATATGTTCAAATAATAACTATAAAATGAAAAGGTAAAATAGCTTATAGGCAAAATTTTTAAAAATATGGGGGATGTGTTGAAATGATAATATTTTAGATTTATTGGGTTGTGTAAAATACTGCTGAAATCAGTTTCTTTTTACTTTTTCATATGGCCCCTAGAAAAATGTAAGTGACCTAGGTAGCTTGCATTATTATATATATATATTTTTAATATTTTATTTATTTATTTGACATACAGGGATCACAAGTAGGCAGAGAGGCAGGCAGAGAGAGAGGAGGAAGCAGGCTCCCCGCCGAGCAGAGAGCCCGATGCGGGGCTGGATCCCAGGACCCCGGGATCATGACCTGAGCCGAAGGCAGAGGCTTTAACCCACTGAGCCACCCAGGTGCCCCGCATTATTATATTTCTATCAGACGGCACTGGTTTAACCTCTCATCTAACACAGTATATGTTTCATACTTAAGTATGTCTTGATGTTTCCATTAGACAGGCAGTCCAGGGACAGAGACCTCAGTGTCCTACTTGTTTTATGTCCCCCAAACAACCATTACCAAAGCACATTATATTCAGTAGACAGTGATAAATGTTTTCTGTAATCGTTGACGATGGTGATGGTGTCGATGGTTGTGGCGATGAAGATGATGATGAAGGTGTAATAAAGCTCAAATAGTACATTGGGATCAAACTGCAAAGATTTTTGAAAAGGCATGCAAGATGGAATGGTTACATTGCTTCAAATAACGGTCCTCAAATGTATCCAAATTGTTTGATTAATTTGCACACATAAAGAGCCTTGGTGCATGGACCAGAAACGTCTTCAGTCATTTCTATTTAGAGATGGAGCAAGTTTTAAAAGTCTGATGATTAAAACTCTCTGAAAATGTTTAGGGAACTGTAGTAGGTGAGGAGGAAACAGTAGTAAACAAATGAGCTAAAAATCCCCGCTCTTTGGACCTTCCTTCCATGCGTGTGAAAACAAACACATCTCCAGTAAAATATTTATAGTTTGGGCAGTATAATTAGCAGCCTGGAGAAGAATAACACAAGGCAAAGGAAAGGGGGGATGATGGGGTCAGGTGGACGGCTTGCGAACCTTCTGGGGGGTATCATGGAGTAAATGCTGATCAAATATCTGAAGAAGGGTTTGCTTTATCTTATCATTTCAGTAATTCACCCAACGTCATGCTTCTTTCATTTGTTTGTCCGCTCGAGACACACGTGTACTGAAATATTCTTCTGTGTTGCGGGCACTGGGTGAGATGCCGTGGGTTCTGCCTCCTCAGGAGCTCACAGCTTAGTCTCAGAAGCATGAAAAATGTGCCAATTATACCTCACACTCCCATCCTCTTGAAAGTCGATCCTCAATTAGGCAACGCTTTAGCAGCTGTAGTCACTCCATCGTGTTCTCAGGTAACAAGAATACGCCTCATTCGAAATATCCATCCAGGCAGGATGTACTGGGGCTCTAGCCTGGGGAGATCCCTCTCGAGAAGCCTGGGTCCTTTGAGCAAATGCTCGGAGCCTCTGGTTAGCATTCTGAGCCCAAAAGGAGTTGAAATGCTGCCATCTCATTGCAGTGTGGTAGTTCGAATTTAGGCACAGGGTTTATTTTTGAATGCCAGGCATAGGGCTGGTTTGTGGTGACGTGGTTTGAGAGGACTTGGGTTGTTTGCCAGGCCCCTCTTGAAGCATGCTGCGTCTCACCTGTTTAGTCTATTAAGACGGGAGCCAACAGTCCCTCTGTCTAGGGAAGTCCAAGATAATGTGACTCACACACATTCTGCTTTGTATTGTCTATGCCATTGCCGGTTTCTCTTCTGGAATTGGCTGGCAGGATTGAGACCCACCTTGACCTTGTGAGGTCATCCTGGAGCTCCAGGCAAGAAGCAGAATGAACGCTTGCGTTTGTTTTATTCAGGGCTGATGAGTCTTTCTGTAGTAAGGGACCCACTTGGTGAAAGAGAATGAATCTCCTTTTTGTTAATTTCGCCTTTGAAACCAGAAACGTTGCCTTTAGCGAGGTTAGCACATAGACTCAGTCATGAGCTAAATGAGTCCAGTATTGCTCTGAGTTTGAAGTTTGGAAGCTGGGCTAGGGCTGATTAAATAACTTTCTTCTGAGAGCCGCGTGCTTCTGTTGCTTCCCTTTCTCTCCTTTTGATTGCTAGCCTGGCATTTCTGGCTTCCTTGCTGCCATCCCACAGTTCCCTGTCGCTCCAGAGCTCTGTGAGCTCTGCCTGTTGACCCCACAAATCCCCAGTGTTCCATGTCTGGTGCTCTGGGGAGGGAAGCAGATGGCAGGGCCGTCTGATGCCACCCAGGAAGGCAGGTGGAGGGGCAGCGAGAGTTACAGCAGCAGGTGGGCAGTTGGGGTTCTCAGGGCTGAGCCGCCGGAAGGAGACGCGGAATCAACCACAACCCCTGGGCAGAACAGCTCACCTGGAACCAGCACTGCTGGCAGAAGGTGGCAGCAGCTGGGAGCAGTTTCGGCTCTTGAACAAGTGAAGAACAATGTTGGGTGGGTGACTGGGAACTGCTGCCTTTGTGGATTATCATTTGCCACTTACCACCTCTGTGCCGTGGCTGCACGGAGGTCCCCAAGCTCTGTGACAAATGGGTTGTTGTTCCAGCGTTTTCTTGATCCCGGACAACTTCCTCTCACTTCCCCCCTCTCCTCCCTTATTCCTCCTCAGGTCTCAGCTCCGAGCTAAATGCCCGAAGTTCAGCAGACATGCCCCTCTGCTGTGCTCCCGCAGCCCCAAGCACTCAGTCTACCACACCATTATTGCCTCTATAAGTCGTTTTCCACACTGGGTGGTGACTTCCTTGGTGCCTGGGACTATGTCTTATCCCACAATGTGTTTCCAGGGCCCTGAAAATTATACTCCGTCCTGTGAATATTTGTAGCCTGGAGGGCATCCCATCTATGTGCGTGGTACCACCTAATTGATTACAGACAGCTCTTGATTATCTACTAAATGAAAGGAACTAGCAGCCTGGAAAAGCTTGGGTGTTAATCCAAAATATACTTTGTTTAAAAAAGCCTTTGCAGCGCTCCATAGGGCAGTTTGGGGGAGGGGCAGACTATGTAGCTTCTTGATACTTTCTATATTTATTACATAAAAATTGGGATTTGGGTGGTGTTTGAATATTGATGCCATAAAATACCTTTCTCTGCCTCCCTCTCTGGCATGATTTCAATCTTATTGGTTCGACCTAGTGAAGACACGAACAACTGTTTATGGAAATGGATGTGTTTCATTGACCCGCGGTTGCCCTGATACTGTATGTCATAAAGGACTATTACATAAATTGAACATAAGCTTGAGGAGGGTTTTCTAAGTTATTAGTTAGTCCTCATGTTCAGACCTACTCCCGGTCAGTGTTAGGAGCCTGGGAATATGCCAAATGGGGTGAGCCAGGCCAGAATGGGATGTAATAGTTTTCCAGACAAGCCACATGCAATAACTGAGCTTTCCCAGTTCAGGCATGTGATTGGCAAGTCCATCAGGGCGCATGGATACAGAGGGGACAGTAGGACACTGGCATTTTGTATGTTACTGCCTCCTTTAGTGCAGATCCTGTGTGTCTTTGCACGTTGGAAAGAGAACTGGCTGGCTTGACAGTGACGATAATGACAAGAGTGTCTTCTTATTTAACCCCATCTCTGTGCCAGACAGTAGGCTCAGTGTTTTGCTTACATTACTGCTTACCCTCCTATATCCTGAATGGGAGATACTATTTCCATTTTACAGATAAGGAAAGTGAGTTCTCATAAAATTAGGTCACTTCCCAAAGTCGTGCAGGTAGCAAGTGGTAAAACTGGTTTTCAGAGTTCCGTCTGGCTGCTTTTCCATACTTTTCCCACTAAACCTTCCTGTCTGAAGGGCCCGTCTGGGCTGTCCTGAATTTCCCATTCATTGGTAGCTGTATGACTTTTACCAAGGCACATCAATCTCTGGACCTCATGTACCTTTTCCATAGAATGGGGATGGCACTTATTGCCTACTTTGAAGGGATGCTAAGAAGACTGAAGGAAGTTAGATACATGGTAGTCTTTAGGAAGGTGTTGTGAGTTCAGCATCAGATGGGCTCATTATCACTGTTTTCCATCATGACTGCTAGAGTTTCTGGGTCATGGGCTGAGAACATTGAGTTAGCATTGACCATTCTTCAAAGAAGCCATGCAGCCGGGGCCTTGGCTTTGGTGATCTGCTCAGATTTGTCAGCCCTGTGAGCCTCCTGGGCTCCTCTAGAAGCTGACAGACTGATGGAGAAGCAAGTGGAGTGTGGCCTCAAGCATGGCTGAGCAAGGGGTGGAGAGTGGCACTGTTGTGATGTGGACCAAGGACACTTGAGCTCTCGATGGCTTTTAGGGGAATTGTGGCCTTTGTGTTTTTGCTGTCTCCCATTTTAAGGAATGTCTGAGTTCCTTTTATGTGGAGCTCACCTTTTATGTGGGTGAGTAAACTTCCCTCATTTCTTTTTTTTTTTTTTTAAAGATTTTATTTATTTATTTACTTATTTGACAGAGAGAGATCACAAGTAGGCAGAGAGAGAGAGAGAGAGAGAGAGAGAGAGAAGCAGGCTCCCTGCTGAGCAGAGAGCCCGATGCGGGACTCGATCCCAGGACCCTGAGATCATGACCTGAGCCGAAGGCAGCGGCTTAACCCACTGAGCCACCCAGGCTCCCACTTCCCTCATTTCTTACTTGATCTGTCTCTAGAGTTTGCTCAGGAACAAGATAGAAAGGAGTAGTTAATGGGAGCAGAGAGAAGGAAGGGCATTCATTCAAGCCAAGATATAGGAGGAAAAAAGAAGGTTTCATCTTTGTTAAGTCTGATTTGACATTAATGACAACAAAGACAATTATAATATTGATAACAATAATAATTATACTCAGTTCTTATTATGATACATGTACTTCCTAAGTAATTTAGGTACATTACCTTAGTTAACTTAAAAATAATGTTATGAGCTGAGGACTATTTTTATGACCATTTTTATAGATGAGTGAACTGAGACATGAAGAGGTGAAGGAACTTGCCCAGTGTTACCTCCTGATAAATGAGGAGTTAGGATTGGAATCCAGGCAGTTTGCTTCCAGAGCCTCACTCTCAATAAATATTCTCTGCCACCTCTTTGCAGTAGGTAGAGAATAGAATAATTAACTCATTTCAGAATAGAAGATCTATGTTGTTCAATTTCTTATTATACAGGTCAACAGAGGGGAGCCAGTGACTCCCTAAGTAATTTATGTTAGCTCTGGTCTGCATTGTGAGGTTTTGTGTTTTGGTTTTTTTGTTTTGTTTTTTTAAATGGTAAATTTGGGATCAGGAGCATGATAGGTGAGGAAGCCCAATTATTAAGCCATAACACATTAGTTATGAATGATTGCATTTATCTGAATGATTCCAAAGAATCTCCGTCTTTCCTCCTTGGCAGTTTCTCAGAAGTCATGACTCCCCAGGCCTTTGTCCACTCGTCTATTTCAGGACCATGGACAGGGCCCGAGGTAATGGAATGGGCAAATGTTTTACTTAGTTTAAGCCTGTATTCTTGGCACAGTTTATCTTCCATCTTCCATAAGACACATTTCTAAGCATTGTAGTAAGTCACACTAGCATTGTCTGAATATACACATGCTCACATCAGAGTGTATAATGCTTTAAACATTTTCCAAGGATAATCTGCATTGTTGGTACTGGCCCTTTTCTGCTTTCTCTGGCCTCATTAGGACTTGATAGGTTTGACACTTTGCTTTACAGTATGGCTTGCCTACCTAAGATTTTGGTCTTTTCATGTAATTGGTGCCAAAATCAAATATAGAAATTCATCTACCTGTTCTTCAGTATCGTTACATGATAATGACACCATGGGCAATGATAATGCATATATATTGCACGCATATTGTGAGCTAGCCTCTGCCCTGAGTGCTTTGCATGTATTATTTTATTTGATTCCCACAACCACAACATTCCTAGGCAATGTATTACAGTTTTATAGAGGAAGAAAATGGGACACAGACTTAAGTAAATTGTTAAAACTAAGTAAAAAGATAACCCAGTTAGGTCATAATTAGTGGAGCAGATCCCACACTTTGAAGTTCAGGGTAATCTGTGTCTACCTTCAGGGGATCTATAGAGTAGAAAGGGAAGGATAACCTTTTCTGAGTAGAGATATAGGAGATGTGGTTGGTATTTGATATAGTTGATGCTCAGTCCCTTGTTCTGCTTATGATCCAAGCTTCTTTAGACAAGAGGGTGGTGACACTTTAGAAGCCAGTGATGGCAATATGAAGCTGCCTTAGCAGTCATAAAGTGTGAGCTCAGAAGCGAATCTGGGTATGCCCTGCAGTAGGATTAATAGGCATCTCCAGTGTGGATCATTTTGTTGCGACATCTGCTGCTAACCCGCTGCTGGGAGGGGGAATGTCAGCCATCATGCTGCCTGGAGTAACCTTTAATACAGAAAGCATTTGTATATCTCAGTGAGCACTGGTGTTCTGTTGGTTGGCTGACATAAATCCCAGTTTCTTCCGTTTCCTCACTGGTAGGCTTGCATTTGTGTACCAAGGCATATTGTGTAAGGATGACCATATGGATGAAGGGAGGGCTCACTTTGGTGTCAACTAATCTCATTAGTAACCACAGAATTGCAATATCACTGCTAGACTGAACCACAGATCCTTGTAAAAAATTCATTTTTATATGGCAGAGGAAACTGAGGCCCAGAGTAGGAAAGCCAAACTAAAAGTCAATGTTTGACCCCAGTCTGATGCTTTTTTCATGATTCTATGCTGTCAAACTGCAAACAAAACTGCAAACTGATTAATATTAATAACAAAATATTTTCAGTAGTATTACCGTTGTTGATAAAACTTCCACTACGTATAAAGCATTGGGATTAAGATTTGAAGTTTGTCAAGACAAAACAAGCAGAGGGTTGACAGCCTCGGGTCAGAGATATAAAACAGATATCACCATCACCATCATCACTGCCATTATCACCACTGTCACCGTCACCATCATTACAAAAACCTATTTTGAGCACTTACTATGTGCCAGGCATTGTGCTACATGCTTTCTGTTAGTCTTCTTGAAAAATCTATGGCAGACCTATTATTGAGCATGCTTACAGATTAGGTTCAGAGGTATTAAAATAACTATTACAAAGCTTTCTATTATGCAGCTCCATATGGGGAATGCAGTTAATCTGGTACAATAGAAGCTTAGAAAAACCAGAACAGTGTAGAGGCTTCATGGAGAAGGTAAGACTTGCAGAGGGCCTTGAGCTAAGCTGTGAAGAGTGATAAGGGCAGTGGAAGTGAACAGGATGGGGAGAACACTGAGGTAGGCAGTAGTTGAATGGTTTTTGCAGTGAAGAAGGTAGGAAGTTAGAAGAAAACGATGTGTAGAGTGGTCTGAGGAATGAATGAATGACCTTCTAGTCTACTGAGACCATTCTCTGTTCCAGGCCTCGTGCAAAGTGACACTGGGCATGCAGAGGTGAGAGACACAGACCCTGTACAAATGAATAGGGGAAAGGACCCCAAAATAAACCATTATCCTGGTTGATGGGGCTTGGCAAGGGGCAAACTCAAAGGACCATGTGAGTTCACAGGAATGGAGCCCACTGATTACACAAAAGGACCAAAATCTTAGGTAGGCAAGCCATACCATAAAGCAAAGTGTCAAACCTGTCAAGTCCTCTCTTTGGGGCTACACTACTGATATTGTTGAGGGTAGCCTGGAGACAAGAAGACCTGGAGCAGTGCAGGTGAGCACATGGTCCCAGCTGGTAACTGGCTTTGAAGGTAACCTTCTTTCCTTGCCTGCCTATTCCCTGCCTGTGAGCAGGACAGGGGGACCTTCAGTTAGTGGCACTCCCCAGGACAGTCCGCTGCCAGAGCTGCAGCCTGAAGCTCAGAGCTCCCCCCAGCCAGAGCTCAGGACTGTCAGAGGGTATCACTCCACACAAAGGCTGTTTCCCCTCTGCTTCTGGACTGTGTGTGTTTGTGTTTACTGTGCCAGCCACTCCTGCCCTCCTCAATTCCCAGTGCTGAGGCTGCGCGGCTGCTGAAGGGCAGGCTTCCGGGAGGCCAAGCTTACTGTGGGGGGAAGGAGGGGAGGGCGAAACACAGCTGGTGCCAAGAGAAATATTAACTTGACATTTAGCGAAAGGGTGAATTCATTTATTGCACTGCCACGATGAGGTGTTTGCATCCTGAGTAGCCTTCTGTTTTCCTATTGTCTTTCCTCCTTGGTGGTCTAGCCAGTCCATAGTCTTGGCAGTTTAAATCCACATGGTAATGAAGGGAAGCATCCTTGTCAGTTCAAAGCTGTTCTCTTTGTCTGTCTTTGTCTTTGTCTCTCTCTCTCTCTCTCACATACACATGTGCCTGTGCATGTGTGCAGAGTCCCCAGAGCTATACTGATTATTCAGAAGTCTGCTTCCCCCAGTTCCTTCTTTGCTAGCCCTAAAGTTGCTACTTAAGTCCAGACAACTTCGACACTTTGAAATGCCTCCAACCTGTCCTGGCTTTCCAGCTTCTGACAAAAACTATTTCCAGACAGGATGGAGCATGGATTGAACTCTAGCTATGTACATTCAGGAATGCTAAGAACATGATAAAAATTGCTTACAGAGCCTCAAGGCTTTTATTATTTATAGGGCTTTTGCTTTTTTATCATCTCCCAGTGGCTCAGTGAGATGATCAGGGTGGGTGCCATTCTAGGTGAGGAAGCTAAGACCTCGGCTCTTGTGTACTTGTAATGTGTCAGGCTTGGTGCTGGGTTCTTTAATTGCATTACATCATTTAATTCTCACCAGGACCCAGTGGGGTGGGTCTCGTTGTCCCATTTTATAGATGAGGAAACTAGAATGGTTGAGAATTTTTTCAGCTAGGAAGTGGCCATATCTACCTGACCTTAAAGCCACTACACTCCTGCTTCAGGGCATGGGTCATTTTGGAGGATGGGTGGAGTCCAGTGGCTTCTACACTCTCTGGTCCTGTTCTACTCCAGTAGCCTGCAGTGGTCTGCAATGGAGTCACAAGTGTTCTGGAGAACTGCTTCTTTCGCTTCATTGTTCATCTTGCCCCCAGAATCCCCAGAAAAGACATGGCTTCTTACCCTCTTTTCTTGCCCAGCTAGATCCAGTAATTCACCATCTGAATATCTACCTGAGGATAACTCAGAAGCTGATAAAATGTTCTCTCCAGAAATTGCCTCCAGGACTTGACTATGACAGTCCTAAGCTGGTGGATGGCACTACTGCTTTGAGCGCATTCTCAAGTCTGGAACACGCTTATCCCTCAGTCCTCTTTCCCTGAATTCACTTGCCTCAGGTCCTTCATTCTATATCAGGAGGGAGATCCCACCAGCCTGACATGATGACTTGACCTCTAGAGTTTACAGTGATACATGAGGCGTGAGAGAGAAGCGGAAAACACCTATAAATATGCCTACTACCTACTATGCACCTTTTCTTCAATTGCTAAGTTAGCATTCTCAGCTCACCCAAGCTATCTCCATGTTCATATCACCACCCCCCCCCGCCCCGCCACAGCTCAGAAGGTTTGACAGATCTCTTGCCACAAAATTATGCTCTTTTATAGTGATGGGCCTGACCACAGTTGAGAAGGGCAAACCCACAGATCCAGAACAAAGTCCTATTCCAAAGGCCCATCTATGTGCCTGTGTCCCAGTCAGTTACCAAACTGGCATGGAATGGAAAGTCCAGTGCTTATCACTGGCAAAGTCTTTGTTCCCATCTCAAACCCATTCTTCCAAGCCTATAAACGTTTTTTCTAGGGCATTCCATTTGTCACTAGAGGGAAAATTCAACTGTAAGAGCCTTGGTTGCCAAATGAAAGGGCCAGTCACTTTTTAAAAAAGATTTATTTATTTGAGAGAGAGAGAGAGAGAGTGAGGATACAAGCAGGAGGGGCCGAGAGAGATGGAGAGAGAAGGTCAAGCAGACTCCGCACTGAGTGCAGAGCTTGATGCAGGGCTCAATCTCATGACGCTGAGATCATGACCTGAGCCAAAACTAAGAGTCAGATACTTAACCAACTGCACCACCCAGGTACCCCACCAATCACTTTTTTGATGTGCCAGTCTGTTCTCAGATACAGACCAGCCTCAGCCCCTTTGCCTCTGTCAGATGTTGATGGGAGCCGAGTGATCTGCTGATCTTGGTTGGCTCTAAACCAATTGCTTGGTCTTGGGTC
This sequence comes from Enhydra lutris kenyoni, assembly GCF_002288905.1. Lineage (NCBI taxonomy): Eukaryota > Metazoa > Chordata > Mammalia > Carnivora > Mustelidae > Enhydra > Enhydra lutris. The sequence goes on along the minus strand of NW_019154096.1, from coordinate 30,717,978 downwards.
TTATTTAAGACTGAATAAGTCAGTCCTGGTGCTAGTGAAACCTTGTATTTTTCTCCAGGGCAATAGCTGTCAAATGGCTATGTCATGTGGCTATGTATCAAATCACCTGGGGTTGTTTGTTAATATTCATATTCCTGGATTCCGCACTAGAATGGCCAACTTAGAACTTCTAGACTGTATTTTTTTTTAACAACCAGTCCTCCTTCCAGTGTTTAGAAACAACAGTCTCATTTATCTACCAGCTCCCAGGCAGAAGTAAATCTGTGATGAAATCTTCCCAGCGTGGGTGATCTTGGCCAGTTCTCATTCCCTTCTCTACCCTGACAGCTTTTATTATACTTTTAAGGAGCAGAGCTACCATCAAAAGTTCAAGGTGACCCTCTTTTGGTTTATTTTCCTCTTCCCAAAACACAGAAAGTAGTTCTATCTGGCACTCCTGGGATACTTAGTGGACAAAAAGAAGAAAATTTCAGGTTCTAATAAATATACCTGTGCCACCTTCCTGGCGAGCTTCATGGTATTCCATATCCTTTTGTCACCTCTACTGATGATTTCATAATGGACTTGGAGCACAAACTTTAAGGGCTGGAAGTTAACAGTTGCTAAGTAGTTAAAGTGTTCTCACACTGCCTACTGATAACCAGTATGGAGAGACATTTGATGATCACTAAATAACCATAGACTCTCCCACCCTTCCAAGACTGCTTGCAGTTGGGTGGACTATGAGCAGAAATGGTGTGTGTTTCTTCCAGCCTGAGGTAGTTAAAAGCCCCTTCCTACTTCCTCCTGCTTTCCTTGCCCTCTCATGGCGGTCATAGAGACCATGTTGAGATGGTAGAACCATAAGTTAAGACCAGCATGGATCTTATCCTTTTAAAACAAACTACCTTGGAGAGCCTCCTAACCCCAAATGACTTTGCCTGAGTGAGAAATAAATGATTAAAAGTAAGTCTTTGGAATTTTAGGGTTTCTTTGTTACTTCAGCACAACCTTGTGTATCCTGATTAATGAGGTTAATATTGTTATGAAGCAGACTTACTTGTACACAAAGGTCTGGCATTTGTAACTTGCTTCTCCTCCTAAGGACTGAATGAAATGAGAACTTTCTAGGAACTCTTTTAAGCTGTGGTAGTGATTTACTGAAGCGGAAAGAACATGGTTATTTTGAGTCTCAGAAGAAGAAAAACAAAACAAAACAAACTTAGAGCTGTTGTCTTCCTTCCAGAAAGGAATTAAAAAGAGGCATATTGACATGGGTAAAATATAACACCACTGCCTGATCTGGTGTGAATGTGTTCTTTGAAAGTATTAATTACACACTCCTACCATTTGAAAATATTAATTTAAATGCGCACAGCTTATAAATCTCTTCTTATTCCATTTGCTGGATGACTTGGGACAAAGCTAGCTGAGAATTAATTGATTAATAACAGGCTGCAGCCTGTGTATGTGTTCACTGACAATATCCTCAGGACTTGGGCTTCTTAGAGCAGCTTTTCTGTCTGTGGGAGAAGTGGTTTCCTCTTTAAGGGACTTTTACCACTCATTAGAGCTAACTAATCTGATCCTTTCTCCTCTGACAATGGCAAAGTCACTTATTTGAGAATGGGCTCTTACATGGTATTTTCGTAGTTGTGTGTAAGAGGCTTTTTTCTGCACATGTGAGATATAGAATGACATAGATGGTGAGCACTCAGGAAGAGGTCTTTTGTCCATCATGACATTGAAAGGGTCTTCTGTCCCTTGCAACTGATTGAGCACTGAAAAATTCCATTATGAGTAATGTGCATGCCTTTACATTAAAGACATGTCATCCCAGAAGGGGTTTGTTTAAATATAAATACCTTCTTAGGGAGGGAAAAAGAGTAAGTCATTAGCAGCATAAATATGGCTTCCTTAGAAACCTCCTGACAGAGTGGGACACAAGTCAGATACATTTTGATGGCAGATGTGAAGGAGAGAGATGAGCCACTTAGGACAGAGTATAGCGGGGTAAGTGTGAGTGGGATGGATGCTGGAGCAGAGGACCTGCATAGCCGGAGAGCTTTGACCCTAAATGTGGAAAAGGAGATGAGTTTGGGTGGTGAGAGGTCAGCATTTGTTCTGGGGTTGAATTTTATCACCTTAAACACATGCTTCTTGAACATTTAACTGTGTTCTGTTTATTTTATTTTTTTTTCTTGTAACTCTGGCTGGAGTCGTGTCCTGCCATATATAGGTCAAGTGCACTGTCTGTTCTTCTTAGATGTGGAGGGGTTGGCAGGTATGAAGGAGAGAGAAGTGAGGTGGCATCCAAATCAATAAGTACCTGCCTTTCTGTGTATTGGTCTGGGGAGCGGGCTGGGAGGTGGGCAGGAGTGGACGGGCATGCAAAGGCTCTGACGCTTATCTGGTGAAGAGGGTTCAGCCCAGTGATGCAGAGCTCTTCAAGCCACTGGAGCTCCTTCTTCTTTCTTCATGTTTGCCTGGGACCTCAGCCTCAGCTTTAGAATTCAGAGCCACTTTCAAATGTGATTCTTAGGGAATTGTTCCCTTTTTTTTCTTCCAGAACAGCCTTTATGAAGATTTGGGGGATATCACCTCCCTCTTGAAGGCATCTTGTGTCCAAGTTAACTCCACTATTTCTTGTATCCCACTGTGTTGACAACCACCTTTCTCATGGCATTTACCAGAGCATAGTTCTTTTGTACATAGAAGGTAAACACTTCTCCAGGATTCCTTTTTTGTGTCGCCACCATTTTTTTAGAAAAATATGTTGATGAGTCTTTTAAGAGCCAAGGGTGAGACCTCAAGGAGAATGTTCAAGCTATCAAAAGATGCCATAAATTATCTTCTGCACAGTGTGGATTCTGTTACCTGGAGGATCTTTTGTGTGTGTGTGTGTGTAGAGTGACAGAATTAGTTGAGTATGACAGTGTACCTGTATATCAGGGAAGAGCTGAACTGTTGTGCATCAAACGGGCTCTATCAGTCAGGTTAGGCCATACTCTGCTTCAGTAACAAACACCCCCGACAAATGGCACAGTGCAAGAAAGGTTTATTTATGCTCCATACATATGGGATATCAGTCAAGAAGAGCAGGGGTTTGGAAAGAGGGGGACTCTTCATTAAAGTCAGAGAGTGAAACAAACCAATAGAAGCTCCATCTTGGCATTTGCTTCCAAAATCATCCGGGCCCCAGACAGTGGTACACTGCCCTGGCTAAAATCTCCCATCCAGAAATGGTACACACTTTACTTATGACTCATTGGCCAGAGCAAACCACTTGGTCACACCTAACTTCAAAAGAGGCTGGAAAGTATTCCACCAGAAAGAGGAAAGAATTGGAATAGGGTGAATATCCCTGATGATGGCCATAGGAATGAAGCCTATAGTAGCAGAAGGGTATGGGTCCAGAGGCTTTTGCTGGGAGAGTGAAGGACTTTGACTTATCAGCACCACATTTGTACCTGGAGGGGCTATGAGGGGAAGGGTCAAGGAAGGAGTCCTTGGTTGTACCATGGCTTAGAAGGAACTGAGATGAATTCAGAATCCCCTTTTAGATTCATTTATGCAGTTTATATCCTTTCTCTACCTTACCTGTGAAGTCTTCATCAGTCCGGGTTGTTCCTTATTGTCTGTGTCTGGGAGCAGGGGATGGAGTGGGGGAAGGAGGGAGGATCTCAAACAAGTACCACATTCAGGGTGTAAGTTATTCAGGGCCACATCACAGGCTGTACATCTCAGTCCAGGTGCTGAATAAGCCAGAAACAGCCAACATAACATTATTATTATGCCTACACAATATTAACAACAGTAAATATACCTGTTATTTTTTCCTCCTAGATCATAAATTCCTCCAGGTCTAGGACTATTTCTCATATATATATATATATATATATATATATATATATATATATATATCCCCTGCAGAGCACAGAACTACTGTGGACTCAGTAGGTGCCCAGTTGCTTGATGCATGTTTGTAGGTGAATGACTACATGAGTGAGTGCATTTCTGCCTCTTGCCTTGTGCTGGAAAGCCTTGTGATGGGCAGGTAACCGAGGAAGGACATGGTGGGGGGTATTGTCTCTGCTCAGGGAGAACAGCTCTCTGCACTCTGCCTCCAGCCTTGACTTCTTTTTTAAAAATTTTATTTATTTTTTTAATTCTGTTCAGTTGTCCACTGTATAGTACATAATTAGTCCTTGATGCAGTGTTCAGTGATTCATCAGTTAAGTGTAACACCCAGTGCTCATCACAGCACGTGCCCTCCTCAATACCTATCACCCTGCTATCCTCTCTCCTCTGAAACCCCCAGGTTGTTTTTCAGTTCCATAGTTTCTCATGACTCTTCTCCCTTTCTGGTTTCTCCCCGTTCGGATTTCCTTCCTTTCCTCTATGGACCTTCGTGCTATTGCTTATGTTCCACGTATGAGTGAAACCATATGATAATTGTCTTTCTCTGTTTGACTTACTTCACTTAACATAATCTCCAGTTTCATCCATGTTGTTGCAAATGGTGGGTACTCATCCTTTCTGATGGCTGAGTAATATTCCATTGTGTATATGAACCACATCTTCTTTATCTATTCACCTGTTGCAGGGCATTTCAGCTCCGTCCACAGTTTGGCTGTTGTGGACATTGCTGCTATGAACATGAGGGTACATCTACCCCTTCTTTTCACTCTGTCTGTGTCTTTGAAGTAAATACCCAGTAGTGCAATCGCTAGGTCATAGGGTAGCTCTATTCTTAACATCTCAAGGAACATCCATACTGTTTCCCAGAGTGGCTGCACCAACTTGCATTCTCACCAACAGTGTAAGAGGGTTCCCCTTTCTCCACATCCTTTCCAATATTTGTTGTTTCCTATTTTGTTAATTTTTGCTATTCTAACTGGTATAAGGTGGTATCTTATTGTGATTTTGATTTGTATTTCCCTGATGGCTAGTGATGTTGAACATTTTTTCATGTGTTTGTTAGCTATTTGTGTGTCTTTTTTACATAAGTGTCTGTTCATGTCTTCTGTCCATTTTTTGACTGGGTTATTAGTTTTTTGAGTGTTGAGTTTCAGAAGTTCTTTATAGATCTTGGATATCAGCCCTTTCACTGTCATGTCATTTGCAAATATCTTATCTCATTCTGTGGGCCACCTCTTAGTTTTGTTGACTGTTTCCTTTGCTGTGCAGAAACTTTTATCTCGATGAAGTCCCAGAAGTTCATTTTCCCTTTTGTTTCACTTGCCTTTGGAGAGGTATCTTGAAAGAAGTTGAAGAGGTGACTGCCTGTTCTTCTCTGGGATTCTGAAGGATTCCTGTCTCATACTGAGGTCTTTCATCCACTTTGAGTTTATCTTTGTGTATGGTGTCAGGGAATGGCCTTGACTTCTAAACCTCTTAGAGGAGCAGAGGCTCCTTGACCATTCTCACTTGTGCTGATGAATAGTTGGCTCTGGAGAAGGTCTCCCTGAATATGCCCAGAGGTGGGTGGCAGCCTAGGTGCCCTGGACCAGGAGCAGGTGGTGGCGGGCGGGGGAGGGATCGCAGGCAGGCAGACAGACAAAACACCCGTGAAGAGTAGAATGTTGTGGGCAATGGACATGATGCCAGCCTTGGAATATACCTTCCCTTGGCCACTCATTCATTGGTTTACTCACTCCCTCATTTACCTACATGACTTCATTCATTCCTTCTGTCATCCACAATGATAAAGCTGAGTGTGTATGGAGGTCCCGATACAATGCCTGGCCCATGATTAGTGCTAAGTTAATGTGTTTGTTCATTCATTCAGCGGCAGTATTTTCTGAGAGCCGGCTTTGTACCAGGCGCTCTACCACACCCTGGAGATAGAGCAGAGAACAAACAAACAAAGGACTCTGCTCTCATGGAGCTTGCACTCACATGCATGAATGGCAATTGTTATCATTACTTTGAAGTATTTATGATGTTCTGGGAATCCATAGAAATTGACAATATGGTCTTGCTCCTCAGGGAGATGAAAAACTAGTGGGAGACAAAACACGCGCACGTGGAATATAAACACCACGAGGGAGACTGTGTCGGATGGGAGTTGGTAGGGAAAAGGGCTGTGTGGCTGGGCTGTCAGGCCCCAAGTGAGGGAGTGCTTGGGGTGGCAGGCTTTAGTCTCCAGCAGGGCAGGAAGACAGGGAAGGCTCTGGTAGGGTGGGTTGGGGGTGAAGGGCTGAATGGGATGGATTGTGACTGCAGCCTACTCTACTTCCTGCTAGCTTTGTGACTGTGGACAAGCTACCTAACCTCTCTGTGCTCCTTTTCCTCCTCTGTGAAACCTCCTAAGGCTGATAAGAGTTAATATTTTGTGAAGCTCTTCGAGCACTACTGGGAATGGAAAGATAACCATTATGTGCTGGTTGGATGTATCAGTACACAAATAAAAGAGGGGAGTTGGGGGGTGAATACTGGAAGATACGGCTTGCCATGTGGATGAGAGCTCTGAACAGCACAGAACTGTTATGGGTAGACAGGAGCCTGCTCGGATGCCATTCCCCAGGGAGACATTTCATTTCCTCCATTAGGTTCAGGCCGAAGCCCTGCCCCCTCCCTTTTCTGTCAAGGAACTGCCAACCCCTCTCCCCCATGGTATTTGTTGGCAAGACACAGTAAAAGCATTCCTGAATTAAAGGCATAGTGAAATGACACTTGAATTCTCCAGGGAACAATTCTGCTATGATGGATAAACATGTTAATTACTCAGAATTTAACCTCCAGCTGCTGCAAATGCCGTGCCTTTTCCTCTCAGCCTGAGCTTGAGGCCTGGGGTGGTGGACCCTCGGAGAGCTCTCTCTGGCCCGGGAGAGCCTCCCCATCCCTGCACACAGCCAACATCGAGGATGCAGTAAGCGGAGAGGTAGAGATCTCAGGCTGTCGTGCTAAATGGCTTGGGTTCCAATCCCAGCTCTACCACTCATGACCTGTAGGCCCTTGAGCAAGTGTTTCAACCCTGCTGTGCCTTACGTTTTCTATCCGTAAAGTGGGTTGCCATGAAGATGAGCTGTGTTAACAACTGTATCGGGCTTAAGGACTTAGGCGTGTCTGTGCTGTTACTATGATTACAAGTCCTGGGCAGATGGCCACCTTGGTGCTCAGCTCTCCCCTCTGCAGGATTTTTTGGGGGGTTCCTTTTCCTTTAGTATTCCCACATGCCTTGCTCTAAGGCCTCTTAGTGAACTTTGCAACTCACTTTTCCTGGAGCCTAATTTTAGCTCTCCCAAAGGAGAGTGGAATGAGGCACTTTTGTAAAGTCTTCCAGGACATGAGTGGGGACTGCTCATCCGTTGATTTATATATAGAAGATTTAAAGAATGCCTCCTGGTGCCAGGCCCTCCACCAAATGCTGGTGCCACCGCCTCCAGTGTGATGTGGCCAATAACTCAGGCGGCTTTCTTGTGGGAAGGCGGCATAACCATGGGTGAGCCATGTGTGACAGCAGGGAGCAGTGGTTGGGATGACAGAGGCTGGGGGGTTCTCTCTGGTGCTGTCCCCTACGCACCCCTGTAACGTGGCAGCATGGCCTTCGGAATCCAACAGAATGGATTCCAATACTGGCTAAGCATCTTTGCTGTATGACCTTGAGCAAGTCATTTAGCCTCTGTAAACATTAAGTGTTGATTCAGAAGTGGGGAGAGCAGCAGTGCCTTACTGGTAGGATTGTTGGGAAATGCAGGCAAAATCCGAAGTTCGATCGCTTGGAAAGCGCTCGGTAGGTGCAAGCCAATACAATGATGCCTATATTAGCTGATGATAACCTCTCCTAGTTGGAGTGTCCTTCCCTAAAAATAGTACCTCACTCACTGAGCTTAAGAAAATTAAATGAGATGTGCTTGGGTGGCGTAGTCAGTTAAGCATCTGACTCTTGGATTTGGCTCAGGTCGTGATCTCAGGGTCATGAAATCGAGCCCTGCGTCAGCCTCTGCTCAGCGCCAGAATCTGCTTAAGATTCTCTCTTCTTCTCCCTCTGCCCCTCCTCCCTCAAATAAATAAATAAATCTTTAAAAAAATTAACTGAGATAATTAGCACAAACCCCGTGGATGTAGAACAATGATAGTGATATATACCCAGGGCTTTTTCTGTCAATGTCCCTCTTCCCTCAGCTCCTGCTTCACCTGGGAGTGTGGGGGAGTCCCCCCAACCCCAGGGGAGCCCCAGTTGGGCTCAAGATTCCCCAAGGAGCCAGGCAAGGAGATTCCGACCTTCAGGTTGCCTTCCATAGCATCATAAATTACTGGGCTCCTCGGGCTGGAAATGGCTCGCTGCTGATGGGATCATTAAGAGTGCCAGCCAGATCTGATCTCCACATTCAGAGGTTTATTAATAACACCTCGAATTTATCTTCCTTGATGGGGAAATTTTGCCAGTATCTGATAAAAGCAAAATGCACAGTGGCCTGGTGCCAACAAGAACCCTCTCCCTATCATCAGCTGTTAGCAGAACGCTAGTACAGCAGGCTGGAATGGAGCTAATGGAAATACAGAGGGGCAAATGAGTTTTGTATCTTTAGTTCAGCATTTGGACTTCAAATCTCCTCCCAAAGCTCTTCTCCCCCAGACTGGGCTATGGAAATAAATTTCAGATCGGCATCTTCCTTTGAGTGTACTCCTCATCTTCCAAGACCCTTGTGAGCACAGTACTCTCAATGAAACCACCCTTGTCCCCTCTGAATTTCCATGAATCCCGCTTGTCTTTCAGTGGAGACTGTAAGCACAAAAGAATATCAGAGAGTGTTGTCAGTGGAGCTGGCTACAAAAGAGAGAAAGCGTTGTAATGGCATGTGATAGGGCTTCAGCAACAAGGATCCTGGGTTAAGTTATTGAGGAGGTAGACCCCTTAGTTTATGTTAGCTGAGTGGGGCGGGGGATGGTATACAGCCAAGCAGGACGACCCTTTGGGGTAGAGGATTCAGGCAATGATTCTGAGGCATTCTGGGAATATCCTGTTGGAGACTTGGCAGTGGGAAGCCTGAGGTGGCAGGGAGTGTTTGGGCACTGCATGGTAGGTGGAGAAGCAAAGGGTTTTGGAAGCTTCTAGTTCAAAGGCAGTCTTGGTCCATTATAAATCATCCAGTATGCTCATTTTACTAATGAAGACGTGAAGCCTAGATGGGGGAAGCCATTTGCCCAGGATCCCACAGCAGTGGTGGCAGAGCTAGAACTGGAATGGATGCCTGGCTTCCCTGTCCAGCTGTCTTTCTACCAGAAATTTCTTTCTTATGTGCTTAACTTTAATTGAGCCCTTTCTGTCTGCCAAGCACCCTGCTAAGGAATGGATGTTCTCTGTTGACCTTCACAACAACCTTGTGGAAAAGGTGCTCTTGGTGCTTTCGTTTGACACTTGGTACCATTGGATGGAAGAGTTCAAAGGCTTTGCCTAAAGTTAAGACTAGTAAGTGGTAGGTTCAGGGCTCCAACCCAGACAGCTGCTCCGGAGCCCTGCTTATAATCAGCGGTCTAAACCAGTGCTTCTCGGTGTGGGGTGCCTGGAGAAGCAGCCTCAACCTGGAAACTTGTTAGAGATGCCAATGCCTGAATCAGAAACTCAGGGAGTGGGACTAGCGATCTGTGTTCGAATATGTTTGAGTTGGTCTAAGCCACAAATCTGCCAGTTTTACAGGGAGTCTCTCTTCCCATGTTTTGTAAACCAAATTGCTGGCTTTGCATGCCTCAGGAAATTTACAAGGTCATTGCTACCTCTCAGCATCCCAGCTTCTGGTGGCCTCTTTTAACAGTGGGATTCTTTAGGAAGCCTGAGATTGGCACAGGTTTTCCTCCACCCAGAGGGGTTAAGTGTGTCTTTGAGCTTGAAGACAGCAAAGTTGGCATGGCTGAATCTTCCTTTGGCCAGAGGGGATTTTGAGAGTCCTGTCTGCTTTCATGTGAACTTGGACAGTTTGGTTCAGTCAAGTGGAAAATTAACAAACCAGAAAGGAAGGGGACACAATTTGAGACCAAATGTTCATTGCAACCAGGGTGCTGCCAGACTTCTAAGCATTGCTCTTGCGAAGCTTGAGGAATTCCACACTGGAGTTGTTTTCTTCTTGATTCAGCAGATATTTATCCTGCACTCACCAAATGCCAGGCTCTTTGCCTAGGACTGGGGATGGAAAAATGAAGGGATGTGGTCCCTGCCCACAGAGAACCCATATAGTCTATTGTGGTTCTCTAGTGATAGGATTCTCCACTGGGGAAAATACAGTGTCTTTTGGTTAATGCAGTTGATGATGTCTGGTGAATAGAATGTCATAAAAATAAATCCCCCAATTATCCCCAGGCGATCAGTGACACTGCATGCTAATGAAGGCAGCACTTCTTTGGTGGTATGGGGGAAAAGAACTGCAGCCCAGTGAAGGAGAGTCTGATGAAGACTTCATTATTTAATGAACCATGTCCTGTGAACAGCTGTGGTGTTAACCAGCCAGGACAATTATGCAAGTTGGATTGTGTCTCCAGTAAATTGATTCTACTTTATTTGATTAGGTTGGTTCTCCAAAGACAAATTCTTCCAAGTTGGGTTGGAGGGGGAAAAAAACAAAAACAAAAAAATACACCATTTAAACTTCGCTTCTAACTTTTAATCTTTGAAATGTTTTTGCTGTCAAGTCTTAAGAGGAAACCCGTGATAGCTGCTGTATTGCCACCAGCAAGAGAACCAAGAATAATCATGCATTTACAATAGTTATTAACATGCTCTATACAAGACTCACACAGTTTTGTCTCAATGAGCTTGTCCACAGAGGCAATAAGAAATAGGCAGAAGCTGTGACTACTCCTTTGTGTGCCCCCAAAGTATCTGGGCTCCAGCTCACCAAGCAGTTATCTTTCTTAGCCCATTGTAGGCACACAGCTGAACATAATGAAAAGAAACAGGATTGATGTGAAAATTGTCCTAGAACCCCATCCTGCCATTTTCAGATTATCAGACCCCGCCTAGTCCAGTGTCACTGTGGGCTCTGATGGATTAGCATCTTATAAAATCTATTTAATAGGTTATCACCAACATAACTCAAAAATGAAATAGAATAAAATGAAATCTAGTGCAACTCATTCTACATAATTTTGCCTCATGTAATGGTGTTTTGGTTTGTTGTGTGTTTGTGTATGAGTGTGTCTGTGATGTGTTCTGAACTGTGTTGCAATTCCCGCAGCCGGATGGTCTCTAAGTAGAACAGGCTGATCCTGAATGAAATTCATTTCCTAGAACAAGAGGAACCCAGAAAGGAATCACTTGTCCCGGATGTGGTCTCCGAGGTCGTAAAATCACTGGATGAAAGTTGAATTCATTAGTGGCTTTTAGACTTGTTAGGGTAGGGTATATCCAGCTCATATACCCAGAGTCCACAAACACAAGTCTGGCTGATCTATACTGACCCTTACTACATGTGATTCATTCTGATCTATTCTTCTATACTCTGTTCTATTGTATTCTTCTGAACTCTACTTCTGTTCTATTCTATTCATTCCATTGCATTCATTCTATTCCATTCCATTCCATTTCATTTGTAAAATCATGCTCAGGACTCACTAGGTAGATCAATTTCATGATCCATTAATGGGTTGCATTAAAAAGTAACACTAGATTAGGTCACCTCCAAATTCCCTTTCAACCCCAGACTTCTGTGAATGCAATGTAGATAATCACCATAATATCAGGATGCAAATTCTGTGCATAGCAGGCTCCCATAGAAAGTTGTTGACTGGCTGAAATCTATCTGTTATTAATCACTCATTGATTCACTTGCTCATTCATTACTTACCATGTAACATGTACTGTCTAGGCTCTGGTGATGCACAGTGAATAAAACATGACCCCTGTCCTGCAAGAGTACCTAGTTATGGGGACACTGATTGGGCTTCCTGGGACTGTGAGGGTACCAACAGCTCCCTCTCTTGGGAGAGAGGATCCGTGAAACTTTATTTCCAGCACATTCTTTTTTTTTTTTTTTTTAAAGATTTTATTTATTTATTTGACAGAGAGAGATCACAAGTAGATGGAGAGGCAAGCAGAGAGAGAGAGAGAGAGAAAGAGAGGGAAGCAGGCTCCTTGCTGAGCAGAGAGCCCGATGCAGGACTCGATCCCAGGACCCCGAGACCACGACCCGAGCCGAAGGCAACAGCTTAACCCACTGAGCCACCCAGGCGCCCTATTTCCAGCACATTCTTCTTGATGTTTCTGGACAAAGTATCTAGCCCTAAAGCCTTAGTCCAGTAGAGAATTTAACATGCCGCAATTAATAACACCAAACTCAAAGTGAATGTATGCTGCAAAACAAGGCTGGTGCAGTTGGGGTGGGCCTGTCTTCTTGGGCTCTCATACAGGTATTAAGAGCCCTAATTGCTTGTGTATTGATTAGTGTCCCATATAGACCGCTGATCCTGTGGACTGACTTGCAGGGACTAGTAAATGAGATGGCTCAGTGTTGGGAGCTAATCAGATTTCTTATGCTTAGACCAGCTTTATGCTAGGGTTTGAGAATGTTCCTGAGCCCCAAAATGCTCTGTTTGACCATTTCTCAGATGGGTTAGAGGTAAAGTGGGCCCAGGGGTGTGGAGAGGGTCTAGACGTTCCTTACTACTCCCTTGTAATGAGAAACTCTCCTCAGATGTCCCGTTCAATGTGGATTCTTTCTGAACTTCTGGCCTTCTAAGTACGTAGGGAGAGTGGCCACAAGTCACTTTAGAATCCTGTGCTAATTTTTCACTATTATTTATTTTGCTCCCCAGCTGGATTATGTACTCCTGGAAAGGAGCACCTGGCTGGTAGGACCAGGCACTCCATGGTTCTGGGTTACTCTTTCTTCATGGTTAAACAGAACAAATACTGCCCCCCTCCCACCCCGCAGTCCCATGGGGAAGGCTAAGTATAATTTAGCCCTCAGTAAGGGCAATTACCTTCTTCTCCAGTCCCCCTGCCACTCCCCAAAGCCAGCATTGAGCAATGGCTTGTACCCGCCCCCCCACCCAAGAATCCCTGGTCCTCCCCTAAGTCCTGCCATAGAAACACCACAATGTCATTGGACCTCCTGACGCTCTTTATTTGTGTTTCTATCCTTTTTTCCCACCCTCACTTCACGCCACACCCCTCATTCCACTGTATGCCCATCAGTCAGAATTACAGATACTTCCCCAAACCCAAGGGGCTGTAGACCTGGCAGCTCCCTGCTTCTGCTCATTGTTTACCCTTTTCCCCAGGGAGTTTCCGTTATGTCCCCCACAATCACTTCATCCAGCACTGTCCAACCCAACAGAATGATCTCTTTTGGTGCCCTTCTGTCTTGAGTTTCTTCACTTGACCATCATAACAGGGGCCAGCACCTAGCGAGCTGTGCATAGTGGAATTTGAGGCTTGAACCCAATGACATCAGTGAGGTGGGATGCAAGTTGCTGGATAGGGTGCCATGACATTCTGACTCACCTGCCAGACCATCTCTTGAGTGAACCCCCAGAGACCCATGCACCCTCGGGAATGTGTGTGATGGTGGATGTGTCCGCTCTCTGAATGACCCACAGAGATGGTCTCTTGAAGAGCAGACCCGGTAGGGGAGGCAGAATGGTTTGGGGGAATGACTAAGGCTGTAGTTTCTGAGTGAGGAAAATGGATTCCAGTTCTATGAAATGCCATGCTTCCTTATATCTTCTATGCTGAGAGCTGCAAAGATGAGGCAAGGCCATTTCCAGTGACTAGCCTGGGGCTGTGAGTCTCTGGATCCTGGGTGTTTGGAGGTGGAAAGGTTTTGTTGGTTCTCTCTTGTCTGGTTCTCTCCTTTTACACATGAACAAACAGAGGTCCAGAGCTGGGCCCTGGCTTGCCCAAGATCAATGAGAGCTGTAACCGCCGACACGTGGGGTGATAGCTGCCTGGGCTACAAGGAAAGGGGGCCTGTTGCTACTTCCTCTCCCCCTCGTTGCCACTGTCTTCTCTTGGGTGTCCTTGTCTTTCCCTGGAGCCAGGAGACAGGAAGGAAGGAGCATCCATTGCCATGGCAACCAGACAGTAGGCTGCTCTCACCACTGACTGGAGCTCCTCTGACAAGGGTTGCTGCTGGTTCTGCTGCTGGGCCTTGACGGGGGTGCTGGGACCAGTCACCTTATTTGCCATGAGAGAAAACAGGAGGAGCAGCAGACAGCTTCTAGCCTAAATTGCACAGGCTTTAGCAAGGTGGGCCTGCGGGTGCGTTGCGTCCATCCTCTTCCCTCTGTTACACCACTTTACCCCCTGCCAGAGACTCCAACAGAATTTAAGCATCTTTTTTAGAAAGAGATTAGTCTCGAGCAGACTCTGGTCTTCAGATGCCAGAGCTCAACTTTTGAACTGACAGCAGCTCTGGCTGAAAAGGGTCTGTTTGTCAAACCAGCCAGAAGAAAATCTAAAATGAAGAGCTGGAGTGGGGGAAAGAGGGAAAAAAGGACATTTATTTTTGCTTTCAGACATCTTTAAGTCTCCTCAGTCCTCCAGGAGGAAAATTGGGGCTTTAAAAGTCAATAGACTTTTCATAGGGGACCGAGGAGTTCTGGGGTGAGAAGGGCCTTATTACGCCATCTCCTCCATCCCTCTGCCCCTGGCCTATTCTAATCCCACTTGTTTATAAGACTCTCTAGAGAAGGCGATTGCATAAGCTCCCATAATAATTTGTTCCACTGTCTAACAAGTCTTGATCTTAAAACCATCTTCCTTATGGAGGGCCAAATTCTTCCTGTTGTCTCCAAAGTTTGTTGATGGGCCAAGGCTACTCAGAGGCACTGGGGTTTTACAAAATGGGCAAGGACTTGGTCCAATCATCAATGTTCAAGTCTTGCCATTTCCACTCATAGGCCAAATGACCTTGGACAGTCACGTAAGTTTTCCAAGATTATTTCTTAATCTGTAGGGTTTGATGTGATGGTTATAGGGAGTAGTAAGTGTCAATATGTCTACCACGATACCTGACGTTTAGTGATGTTTAATAATGCGCCATGTTGCTCTGGGTTGGACCATGGGTACCGTGGTATGGGCACCTGTTGGATCAAGACCTTAAGCATTTACCTTTTGGTTGTTGGATCTTGGGGTAGTTGGAGGGATGGGGGACTGGAGCAGTAGGGACAGCTGAAGGGGCACTCTTGGGGGCTTGGCCAATGCCTGTCTGCCCAACAGTACAAAAGTTTTCCCTATTAATAGAGGCCTGGGGCGCCTGGGTGGCTCAGTGGGTTAAAGTCTCTGCCTTCGGCTAGGGTCGTGATCCCAGGGTCCTGGGATCGAGCCCCGCATCGGGCTCTCTGCTCAGCAAGGGGCCTCCTTCCCTTCCTCTCTCTCTGCCTGCCTCTCTGCCTACTTGTGATCTCTGTCTGTCAAATAAATAAATTAAAATCTTAAAAAAAAAATAGAGGCCCATTTGGGGGTATCTGTGCCTATTATCCAAAGTATCAGTCCTGGAAATTCCTTTGGAAATGTCAAGCAGGTGCACCTGTGTGGCTCAGTCCATTCTTCGTCTGACTCTGGATTTCAGCTCAGGTTTTGCTCTTGGGGTTGTGAGTTCAAGCCCCTTGAGGGACTCCATGTTGAGCATTGAAAAAAAAAAAAAAAAAAGCCAGGCAAGTCCCTATTTTCATGTCTTTGTGCCACCCCATGTTTTCCTGCCTTTTTGAATCCCATCTATCAATAAGATCCAGCTCAAACCCTACCTCATACATGACTGTGATTCAACTCTAAGCCTATAAACCTCACGCCTTGCATTCTTTTTCCGGAAGGGAAGAAAGGCGATTTTTCCCTGCCTCACCAGTTGAGCCACTGACTGAGTTGAGCCATCACAGAGCACTGGACCTGAGAATCATCATCGAGGAAACTGAGGCCAGAGAAGGGCAGGGCCTTGTCCCAGGCCATGCCAGTCATCAAGAACAGGTCTAAAACTTCAGTCTCCTGACTCACTGCCCAGGCTTCTTGTCCAGTCCTCCATGACTGAGGCTGATCCTTGAGCCTGGAACTAGATCAGGGTCAGGCCCTGACCTGCGCCGTACCCTTCCTACCCCCGCACATCCCCGCTGAGTCATTCTGAAGGGAGGCGGGGAGGGGGAAAGCACGCTGATTTTGGAGATGGCATCCACCAGTTGGGAAAACTGAAGCCGGGCAGTCTGTGTGGGTGAGGTCTCCCATCTATTTCCCCACCTGGCATGGGGTGGGGGTGGGGAGGCAGCTAACTAAGCCCTGTGCTGGGAGGGCAAAGTGTCACTGTTGATGAGATAACCTTGCTTGGCTTAGCTTTTATAGGACTTGCTTTCAAATGGAAATTCTTTAGTCAGGTTTGTGCCTGCCGCTGTCAGGGAGACGCTGGCCAGCCTCTGAAACACCTGGTTTATAGGAACATCTGGAGGGGTCATTTAGGCCAAGAGGCTATGAGATAAATGTTGGTGTGTTTGTGTGTGTGTGCGTGTCCATGATCCCCTCTGCTGGCTGTAAACTCTGTCATTGCGTCATGGAAAAATCCTTCCTAAGTAAGGAAAGTAGCAGGTGCAAAGATGCTGATGTTGGATCCCGTGAGGAAACACAGTTTTCGTCACAACAATGGTATTTATGCACTGGCTTGGCACGTGGTTGGCCCAGATGGGGAAAATCCTGTTAAGAGGGCCAGGCTCCTTTGGGTACCAGGCACAGAGTGGCTTCCAGAGGAGTAGGGGACAATGTGGGGTAAGGAAGCATGGGGCTTTGGAGAGTGTAGGACCGGAGTTCAAATCCTGATTCTGCTGCCTTCCAGCTGTGTGGCCTTAGGCAGCTCTCCAACACTCGGGGCTATTTCTTGGGGAGCGGCTCAGCGTTAATTCCAGGTTCCTTTTCACGGGGCTTTCAAGGCTAACTGCAGCAGACATCTTAGAGGAAGATGGCTCATAATTTTGAGCCTGCTTGCTTGAGGCATCAGAGTGGACTCAGGGCAGGAAAGAGATGCCTGGTGATGGAGAGACCCATAGGTGAAATGACCCCGTGGGCTGCCGTTTTAGCCACACTTCTGTGTTTGAAAGCTTTCCAGCCAGCCTGCTTCATTTCCTGAGTACTGACGAGGGAGCAGCTGGAGTCTTCTTCTTTGCTGGTATCTGGAACAGTTGCTGCGACTTATTAGTGCACTTAGAGGAATTACCTGGAATCACGGTGGGCATTAAGAAATGGGAAGGCATTTCTGGAAGCCAAGCTAATGTTTGAGCGTAAGGGAGCAGGGTCTTTCCTTCCGTGGTGGGTGAGACACAAGGAAGTCTGGCCTGTGATTATGCTCTCACTGTGGGCAGTAATTTCATCTGTCGTACTCAGCTTGGGCCATAGTTTGGGTAGTGTGTGAAAATGAATGACTGGATCATTCTGGGGGACCTCTATGCAGGTCAAATGCTCGAGGAAGCTGCCATCTCTAGGCACCCGGGGGGTGACAGCTGTCTTGGCCGTGAGGACAACTGTGGATAGCACAGCTCTCTGAGCCTGTTCCCCTACTCGCTCCTCTCAGTTTATCAGGCAGCATGATAGTTCCATTAAGTGTCTTCTTTCAAACCCAGCTGTTTGTCTCTCGAGTCCACTGATTCCATTTCCTGATGTTTAGTTGGTGCTCCCATGTGGCATCGCATTGCTGGGTGGCCTGGGCTTATTTTCTAGTAGCTTAGAGTCTTCTTGGGAAATGTGATTCATGAACAAGCAATTATTGGACAACAGTAAAGACAGTATAAATTACGGTTATAAATGGAATCTAAGCAGGGTAGATATGTCTAGGGCTGATCTAAATGTCCTTGGAGTTTAGAAGCTGGAGAAACCTCAGAAGGCTAGAAAAGATTGGCTTTGGATGAGCCATATGGAACCAGAGCCCTGCACAGCCTACTGGAAAATGTTCCCACTGTAGGGGGCCACGCCCTCTCTGTTGCCTCCCCATTTGATGAATGTTGAGCCTGGGGCAGTCACAGAGCCTGAGTGAAACAGAAGGAAGAGAATTCTGCCTCCAGTGTCCTTTTGCAAGCTAAGAGTTCCATCTAGCTTGGGTTGATGTTGCCATACATCTGCCATGATGGCCAGGATAGGTGGTCTCTTCATACCCGTTGTGGGTGATGAGTGGCTTCCAGCTGTGACCCTGGCTAAAGAGATTGGGTTCAGAGTATGTTGCAAAAGGCAAACGATCACCATTTAGCTCTCGTGCACATCCTCAGTGCCCTGCCCTGTGTTGTGCTGAACAACAGCAAAGCCCCTGTCTGTCCTACTTGCTAGGCATTGCTGTGGTCCATTTGCTTCTTACCCAGTTCAGGCTGCCATCATTTCTTGCACAGAGGACTGCCATTGTGGCCTAAAAATCTACTGACATTCTCTCCTAGGCACACCCTGTCCATCAAATCCATTCTTCCAACCGTGGCCAGGGTGACCTTTCTAAAATGGTTTTCTGACCATGTTAATTCCATTTTAAAAGCCTTCACTTGTCTCCATTGTACGTAGAAGAAAATCCATCTCCTCATTGTGGATTGTCCGGTCCTGAACTTTTCTCATTCCCTAAGTGCTTTTCACAAGGTAACTTAAGAACAAAAAATACTGGCCCCTACCCATTGTTGGCTCCCTCTATGGGGATGTCTACCTTCTCCATTCTTGTCTCTCTCTTTGTCCTAGCTCCCTCCCATTCACCCTTCATGGTCGTCATTGTTTACCAGACCAGAATGGCTGTTCCCATTCCATACCTCATAGCTTGCTGTAATTTTTCTTTGAAGTACCTTCTGAGTTACCATCGATTATCTGTGTAGGGGTTTTGATGTTTAATATCTATCTTTCCTCCAGTCACTCACGAGGTTCCCAAGGGCAGGAATCACCACCCCTGTCTTGTTGCCTACTGCTCAAGACCTAGCACAAGGCCTACAACTCAGCAGGTTTCAGGACATGTTTGTAGAGGTGGTGAGTCTTTTAGGTTTCCAGATGTTCTTCACAGCTTCCTGCTGGGTGTCCTACTGACCACAGAAGCACTGGAGGTGAAAGGAGCTTCAGGCAACTTGACTGGATGTTTGTGTCTTAGATGTGCTTTGTTCCCAGGTGCATAGCAGAAGAAACTATTTCAACTCATAAACCGAGCAAATTTATAGTGGAAATCAGTGGGAGAGAATGAATATGAATCCCCATGATGTCATTTTATGAGCTGCTTTATAGATTGTAATCACCCATTTAGAGTTTGCAGGCTATTAATTTTGTTTGTGGAGAGCCAGGACTCTTGGGGACAGAATTTACTGGGCTGTGGTGTCAGACACGTGGATCTAGGTCTTCAACCCCTGAAAGGGTTTGGAAAGAGAAGGATAAACAGTCTTTGAGTGGTGAGAGACTCAGGAGACTTGGCTTTAGCTCCTCCTGGATATGATTCCTTAAATGTTTTTACAAATCTCTGTTTACTGTTTTATTATCTTAATGTTACCCTGGTCTCCAGGCCCCTGCTTCTCATAAGCTGAGTGACTATGGAATTTTGCGTTTTGCACTCGGCAGAGCGAGCTTCCCTTCTTAGACCTAAGGGAGCAGATGGGATGGGGCAGAACTTGGTGGACTCTAGTTCTACCCCTTAGCTTACAATCTGGAGCCCATTTTTGCCATTGTTGTTGTTAATTTTTTGACCCTTTCTTCCTCTATAAATCATGACTACCATCCTTAGCCTGAAAAGGGGATTCTCAAGACAAAAGAGAGGAAAGAGAAAAAGCACGTGGAACTCAATGAATTGTACTCAAAATAATAAAATGAGTATTTTGATTGCTGTTTTAATGTAAGTCTGGTTTAGGGGGAATGAAGTGAAACTAAGAGTCAGGACACGTGGTTCCAACTCTGTCACTAACACGCTGTGTGACCCGGGGCAAATTAGTCAACTTTTCTGGTCCCAGATTCTGCACAGTGAAATGAGAGGTCTGGCTCAAATCATCTCAGTGGTGGTGCTACTCAGAATGGTCTGTGGACCAGCATCGCATGGGGACTTGTCAGAAGTGCAGATTCTGTCTCCACTCCAGGCCCCCAACTCAGGGTCACCCAGCGTGTCAGTGACAGAGTTGGAACCAAGTGTCCTGACTCTTAATTTCACTTTGTTCCCCCTAAACCAGGCTTACATTAAAACGGCAATGAAAGTAATCATTTTATTATTATTTTAACACATGTGTCCATAGCCCTAGCATCACATCTGATGTTGGCTCTCTGAGCAGCAGGGATCCCAGGAGCCTTCCCCCTCAGGGTCTTGGAACACAGTGGCCTTTGGCAAGAGGAGAACAGAGTGGAATAGAGGAATGAGCCCAGGACCCTAAATCAAGACTCAGTTGGGATTTGAACCCGTGCAGCCTGAGGCAGTATCTGTGCATAGCTACTACTGGGTCACCTCTCGGTGGTATGGCCTCTGTCTCTTCCTTGCCTAGTGATCATGGCTGAGTCATTCAAACTCTCCTGGCTCTTTTTCCTCCTCTGCAAATGGGGGGCATGCTAGGCTCTATAGTCTAGGGTCATTGTGGAGATTACATGCGTTACATGAGAAAAGTGCCTGTAGGGCCTGCTTATGACCAGTAAACGGTGTGCTAATTAATGTCACCTTAGTGTCCTTCTCCTCATGCTCCAAGATGTGACTCCATGGGATGGGAGTAAATTGGAAGATAAAGGACCAGAATTCAAGTTGCAATTAGGAAACGTGTGCTCTGTGACCTTGAGCAACCCATTTAAGCTTAGAGAGGTAAAATTTCCTCATTTCTAAAAGGGGAATGTTTATTTTTTTCTGCTGGTATTTATTGAATGTCTATAAAGTGCTGACGCCGGGCAAGCCTGACAGTGCATCATGAGGAAGGCAGATGCGGTCCCTACCCCATCTCCCCACTTGCTCGGAGCCCTGGTCTCCTTGTGGGGTGTGATGACATCGTTCACGAGCAGGCCTAGCGTGCTTGTTGACCTTCATCATTTTACCAACACAGATGTCTGCAGAGTATGTCATGGACTTAAACGGTGTTGACTGTTCTCATGCTGAGTGTTTTGGAGATTTACTCCTATGAGTTGGGTCCCAACAGACCCGTGAGAGAGAAAGAGGAGGAGGCCTTGCCCAGACAGCGCTAGGTGCCTGTGGCTTGATACACCTGCTTCCTCAGAGCCTGACCCACTGCTGTGCCCTCCAAGGGGAGAGCTCCTCTCCATGTTTGAGGTGGTCATTTGATGTGTCCCTCAGTAAGGTGATGTGGAGGTGAGCCCATCTCAGCCTTTACCAGGCCTTTTTTTAAATTCTTTTTGTCTGCCTGCACGTGTTCTGTCCTGCAGACCCAATTAGATGTCCTTGTATCAGGCGAGAGGTTGGCACTGTGGAGGGGAAAGGGATGGATGGGCAGGTCTTGTAGGGTGGGGTTGGTCAGATTTGTCTCTGAGAAGGTGTTTTGAGTATTTACTGGGAGAAGTGCACTTGGCCCTCAGCCTGGCTGTATGCAGATGAGGTATGCCTGTGGCTTAACTCTGGGCAGCTAGAGAAGAACGGTGATGACAGTCCCCCAGTGCTACCTGCGAGTTGCAGCAATGCTCCTGGACGCAGGGTTACTTGAGAGCCCGGCTCCTCCTGGGCAAAAGGATGTGACTGCCACAGCCACCCTGCCTCAGCTCGCCTTCCAAAGAGCACCTTCTGAGTTCGGATTTACGCTCTGTGCTTTGAGCCATGGTCTGTTCTTCAGGTCAGCCCAGGGCTTAGTGGGTGTCTCTTGTAGGTCCAGCCCTCTGCTAGGCAGACGGGGAGATACAATGGCTGAACTCTGACCACTGGAGTGTGCTCTCTAGTTGACAATGTGAATCTAAGTCACAGGAAAGATGTCGCTGTTTCCATGAGGTAGAATGTAATTGATGACTTGAGAGACACAGGCAGAGGTGAGAGGAGAGGACCTTGAGACCTGGGGTAAGGGAGGATTTTGTGGAAATCATGGCACTGTGGCTAGACCTTGAGGATAGAAAGACAAATGGGTGGGCTTTTTGAGGAGGAAGGATATTTGAACAGAGACTCAGGTGGTGGGTTAACCCACCGCAAAGCGCTTGAATTGGGTGGCTTGGTTTAGAAAGTCGGGTGTGCAAGCAATGTCGTCTTCATTTTTTTCATGGTCTCATGAACTGAAAGCTCACTCTGACTTTTCACTTCCATGTCTGTTGGGGGGATTTCCCCCTACTCCAGGTTGGGCATAGCTGTTGAGTCTGAGAAAGAGCCCAAGCCACAGGTTTCTGGTCGCTCATGACGTGTACACCCGGTCCCTGCCGACATGCTTGCTGTGTGACATCCATGTCCATTCGGGTTTGGGGCTCTGCCGCCTCTCATGGTGCACATGGAGCATCTGGGTCCCTTGGCAGGCAAATAACCTGCACTGCTGGTATACCCTCCCCAGGTCACACAGCCACTCCCGCCAAGGTCTCGCCTTCTTATTGCCACGGGACATTGTGTATCTCTTGTTCATAAGCCCTAACTACTACTTCTCTTTCGTCTGGAGGAAAATCTGTTCCTTTCTCCTTTAGTGCCACTCCTTAGCCCTCATCTCTTCCTGGAGCCCCGCCATGTGTCCCAGAAGCAGATCCTTTGTCTTCAGGCCGTTGGTTTTCCTGTGTGCAGAAATCCCCTCATTGAGACTACCTGGTGGATACGAGCAACCCACAAGGAGGATGGACATAAATTAGTGTTTCTGGAAACTATCCCACCATGTATTTTAGAGCTAGAAGAACAGGAGTAACATCTTTGAGTAGTGGAAGTCCATCCTGCCCTTTGGGCACATAATAATTGGCTCCCGAGGGCTGTGGTGGATAGAAGTACTGAGTTACTGAGGGGCCAGAAAGGGCCAGAATCAGGCAGCTGGCAACCACTGACTCACTACTGGGTGACGTAACATGAAAGCAAACATTTCTGTGATCATTCAGCCCCAAATGCTCTCCCCATGTCATTTCACTATCATAGGACATATTGGCCCTGTCTAGAAGGCTCATTCTCTAGAACAAAGCAAATAAGGAGAGTTCTCTTTCATCTGGCTGTCAGAGCTCCTGGCCTCAGAGACTGACTCTGGACATCTGAAAGACCAGAGCGGAGAGGTTTTGTGTACCATGGGTGGAGACCAGGGTCTCTCTCCCGTGGAGGTGAAGGCAGGAGCTGTGATTCCTAGTGGATGGGAATTCAGTGGGATAATCTCTGGAAACCTAAGAGTCTCTAAGACATGGTTATTGGCCATTACTAAGCAATAACAGATGGCAAGATAGTATTCTTTTCCTCGTCCCTTGCTAATAGCATTCAGTCATTCTCAAAGACCTTCCCAAGTGAAGAAATCGCCTATAGGGTGAAGAGTGTGGCCTCATTTAATCTCTTTTCTATTTCCACTCTATCACTTTTCCTTTCATATATTTCTGGAAGGTAAGGTGGTCCAGCTCTATGAGCGTGAAAACTGGGCAGCTGGGGTGTGGTTTGAGGGACCCATCTTGGTCCCGTGGACCATCAACATGTTTTATGGATTCCTTAGCGTTGGCCTGAAATGTCCATGTTTGTCACTTCTTTGGGTCAAGGCATGAAGATATCTGTCAAACTGCCAGTCTTATCTCTGATATGGAAGATAAGAAGGGATGATTAATTGAATATGAAAGGGCTGATCTTGTTTTAAAGTCAATAGACAGGGCTGGAAATTAGTTGTAATCTTCCATTTTATTGCTGAAAAAGACAAACAAGATAGTTCAATGGACAGAATTTGGAGCAAAGCTCATGGGCTTAATGTCTGGAATTTGCTAAGTTGGACAAGTCACTTGACCTCTTTGTTCCTTAGTTTTTTCACATATAAAATGTGAGCAATATTAGTACTTAAATGTTAAGGTTGTGATAGCTAAAATCCTTGGGTTAGCAGACACTTAACATATATCATATACTTAGTTCCTGGAACATAATAGGTCCTACAGAAGTGTTTGCTAAAATTCTTATTGCCCAAGGCTGCACATCTTGTCTTTGAAGATCTAAAAGAACTGTGTATATTGTTGGGACCACTTGGATTTGAAGGTGACTGAGATATAAAGGAATATGATTGAGACCTATTGATGGGGTGGTGAGGACCAGAGAGAGCTGGTGAGAAAAGTCTGTGTGTACTAGCTCAGGGAACCTTTTAAAATTCCAGTGCCTGCCTACTCCCATCAATTAAATCAGAATCTCCAGAATTGGGCCCTGCTTCTTAGTATTAAAAAAAAAACAAAAAACAAAAAACTCTCCCAGACGATCTCTCCAGTGCGCAAGCAAGGGGTCGAACTAGTGGTCTACAGCTTCATGAGTCTAATAAAAATTATCTTATGATCTTGTTCAAACAGCTTCAGTCCCTCCATCCCAGTGATTTGGATTCCATGGGTTGGCGCCCAAGAATTGGCATTTCTAGCCAGCTCCTAGGGGGGTGCCGTTGAGAGCATAGCACAGGAGGGAACGTGCTACCTTGCATCCACACTGCACTGTTGTGGAGGCCAACAGGCAACGTGACATTAGACTTACTTACATCACTTATGGATTTTTCCGGAAGGGGGTGGATTTTTACATCACTTACGGATTTTTCTGCAAGTGGGTGGTTGGGGTAAGTAGTAGTAATTCGTCAGAAGTTCCTTCAGTTATGAAAATGCCCTTAATAGGCTTCAAAATCCATTATGAGATAATGATCATTAAGTACTTACAGTGAGCGAGGCCTGAGGGGATGAAAGAAAGATAAGACTTACCCCATGATGGGGTTTATAAGACACACACCCTTAAAAGGGCGGACAGTGGAGCTGGGAGGGACATGTTAAGTATTATTATTTCCATCTCAAAGTGAAGAAACCGGGGCCAGAGAGGATGGCCAAACCTAAACAGCTTGGGGGGGGGGCAGGGGACCCAGGATTGCTCCCAGGGCAGCATTAGCTAAGTGATTAAGGAGCACTGTGGGGCGAGGGGTGGGGGTTCAATACAAGGTTGCAAAAAAACCAGAATTCTCAGCCATGAACTTCTGGAATTCAGAGAAGTACACCCTGTTCAGGTCTGGATCCTTGGGTTAGGAGCAAGTTTACTCTGCCTTTTGGTGGAAGGAGGCTTGGAAGTCAGAGGGACCAGGGCTGAATTCCAGATCTGCTATTTCTTATCACTGTGACCTTGCGGGAGCCTGGATATAATCCCTGTGTCCCAGTGACTGGGAGAAGGACATTAGATGAGATAGTAGATGTAAAGGACCCAACCTGATTTCTGGCAACCAGTGTGCCCTCCAAATACAGTGGCTCCTCTCCACGTGGACCCTTGAAACTCTGCTCCCGGACCCTGGAGACTGGGACTAGAGGCCACCCCACCTGACTTGAATTGGCTTTGATTCGCCATCATGCTCCCAGGTTCACTGGGGCTCTGCTTTCAGATGGGTTGAAAACATCCAGATTCTTGTGAGATGTTCCCATTACTGTGATTTAAAAGCATCTTGGATGCTTAGTGTAGCTTTTGCCAATTTCTCAAAGAATTAAACATTTAGCACCCAATCAGATAATTTCCAATGCTGAGCACACGTGGAAATGTATGCACACCCCTCTAGGGGGTCAATTAAAGTGGAGTTGAAACTAACACACTAATTCTCCAAAATGGGGCAGCATCTTCGTGGTTGGCGAAATGAGTGATGTGTGTAATCTGGTGGAGTGTGACTCCGGAATGGAGCCGAGACGGAGGGGGATCAAGGTCTGCGCAAAAGAGAAAAGCTTGGTGCATGGTTGCAAGAGAAAAAGGAAGGGGGGAAAATCCCTTAAAGGTGGATCTAGTTTACTTTGAAACAGATCTACTTAATATTGTTAGAAGAAATTTGCTTCTGACGCTTCTTCTCACCGTTTGCCATTTCTTAGGAATCAAACCAGCATAGGAGTTATTTCTCATTCTCAGCATGATTGGTTTTGAGAATTAAATCATTTGTAAGTCAAAAGATTTCCATAAAATTCAAAAGGGGTTACTATCCAGGTATCTGAGTTTAGCTGGCTAGGAAGAAAGGGAATCACATTAAGGAAGCTTTCCTTATTTCCCAGCTTAAAATTGTCTTCCAGGTCTTACCCCATCCCAAACCAACAAAGGCCCTGCCTGAGGAAGAACCTCTCTTTTTTTTTTAAAGATTTTATTTTATTTATTTATTTGTCAGAGAGAGAGAGAGAGAGAGTGAGAGAGCAAGCAAAGGCAGACAGAGTGGCAGGCAGAGGCAGAGGGAGAAGCAGTCTCCCTGCCGAGCAAGGAGCCCGATGTGGGACTCGATCCCAGGATGCTGGGATCGTGACTTGAGCCAAAGGCAGCTGCTTAACCAACTGAGCCACCCAGGCGTCCCGAACCTCTCCTTTGTTATGGGGTCCTGCGACCTGAGTTAGTGAGGGCTGAGATTCTCCTGGAATTTTAGAGGTGGCTGCCAGCTACTAGTTAGCTTCTGGGCTGGAGGGGAATTCCGGCAGGAGAGTGAGATGGGACTGGCTAGGGCTATAGTTCTCAATCTGGGCAGCACAGTATAATCCTCCAGGGGTCTTTCAAAAATCCCAATGCCCAGGCCCCACGTCCACTCATTAAATCAGAATCTCCAGGGTGGCCTAGGATCCCAGGAAGCCGTCAGAACAGAGAAGCGCTAGTCCTCCAAGAGCTCCTTGGGAGTTTGGGTTTGAGAGCAGAGGCAGGGTCAGAGATGCTGCAGGAGGAAGGAGATGCTGGCTTGAATGGCACCTACACGCCCAGCTGTGTTTGTGGAGACTAAGCTGCAAAATTCTCTGAGAAGAAGGAAGTTGCGAACACTGCATTTGTTGCTAGACATGAAATGGTAATGCAAAAATTCTGGTCTCTTGATTCTAAAATACATTGATTACTGAGATGCACCACTGATTTAATAACTGCTTTTTTGAAAAATAGGAACGGGAATAAACTCTATATTAAATATGTATTAAGGGGAGTCTGGGTGGCTCAGTGGGTTAAGCCTCTGCCTTTGGCTCAGGTCATGATCTCAGGGTCCTGGGATTGAGCCCCACATCGGGCTGTCTGCTCAACGGCGAGTCTGCTCCCCCCACCCCCACCTGTCTCTCTGCCTACTTGGGATCTCTCTTTCTCTGTGTCAAATAAATAAATAAAATCTTTAAAAAATATATTAAAATATGCATTGATTATATCTTTTAACTTTACAATCACATGTTAGAAAATGTGACTCTTGAAATTGATCTAGTAACATAACAATACAGTGCTTTACATAAATGTGCTCATTTAATCCCCCCAAGAACCTTACCAGACGGGTGCTGCCATTGTCCCCATTTTATAGGGGAGGGATTGAAGGCACAGAGAAGTTGATCTGTCCAGTGCCACACAGCTGGTCAGCAACAGAACTGGAATTTAAAAAGTTTGGTTTTCAGAGAGTGTCCAGAAAATGTCGTGAGAACCAAGGCTGCCTTTTCTCAGAGTCCAAGGACATGGCTTTCCCATCAGCAGAGCCCGGAACCCCCCAAGAACAGGGGCGTACTGTACAGTTGACTTCTATTGTGTCCTGCACACGGGGCCTGGCTGAGGGCATGAGTGAATATGACATTTTCACCAAGATGAAATCCCTCACCAGGCCCTGAACTCAAGGGATTGCTTCTTCTAATTCCACAGGGGCTTGGCATGAGCTGGTGGAGGCCTGCCCAAGGGACAGGAGCCAAGGTGATGAGGCCGAGGAGGGATCACTGGGCAGTGAGCAGGCCTCCCAGCCACTTCCTGGCAGTTCTCTGACCGCCTGTGCATGGCTTCATGAAGAACCATTGTAGTGGACCTCCGTGGTGGCAGAGGGCTAGGCAGAAGGAATTTGAGCTCTCTCTCGCTCTGGGGCCTCTGAGGACAAAAGTCTGTGTTTTCTGGGGCAGTTTGCTCCATGGTGCATGCTGGAAATGGGAGGGGAGGGGTGGGCTGGCCAGGAACCACAGAGAGCTACCGCTCTGACTTCCTGAACCCAGCCTGGCTTGTGCAGGTTTCGCCTCCCCTGTTTTTCCTTTTCTCAGGCTCCTTGATGGGAAGGCAGGCTGCATGTCGCAGGCGCCGCATTCCAGAACACCACGGGTAATGGAAAGTACGGCAACAACTTCAGCAGCTTTCCAAAGCCTGATGGGCTGCAGTAACTTCTCAGAAAGCATCCATTTGGACCCGGAACGGGAATAACGTTTCGCGGCTCACTGGAGGAGGGCCAGGGTTCCGCAGCTCCCGGAGTGGGCCAGATGAGAAATCCAGACGCTGGCCTGGTGAAGGAGGTCCTTTCTGCTTCTCATTTGGGCTGTCAGAGCAGCAGTCGCCTTAGGACCCTCACTGTAAACCTTACAGGATTGCTCCATGGGGAGACTTTCAGACGGGAGGAAAGGTCTAATAAGTCTGGGCAGCACATAGCTGGCGTTGGAATCAGTTGTTTCGAGGAGGGGCACATGTGCATGGCAGCAGTAGGTCAGGTGGGGTAAGGTGGCTGGTGTTAGGGAGTTAGTGTGTGGTCTGTAACTCTCTCTCCCTATCACATTCCAAAAGCCACCTCCATTGCAACACACAGTTTAAATTAATAGTCTGTTGGCTCTGCAATGGATGTTCAGAAAGCCCCAGGCGCCCCACACCGTAAGATGGCACACCCGTGGAGCCTGCGCTGGTATACCTCTATGTGTGGGTAAATGGCCACAATGGTGATTATCATTATTACTCATTATTCTCCATAAGCAGAGGGGCCCGTCTGACACTTGGGGTGTCTGTAGGGTGGGTGTCCGGGATTCTCTCTGTGCAGGTCAACCCCTGCTTCGGCTGCCCACAGTGAAGACCTCCTGTGCTCTCCCCTCCTGCCTTACACACCTTGGGAGGCCAGTCAGGCTGTGGGGTTGGTGACCGTCACTCCACTGGCACTGGGAAGAATACCATGGGGTGCTGGGGGCCATTCCTTTCAGGAGTTGCTGGCTGTCAGGCAGGGAGTGGCGGGGAGCCTGAAATTAGGGGACCTTTGGGAGGTCACCCCATCATGGGAGGGGATAAACTCAGCAGGGTAGTGGAATCATCTGGGGGTTTTTTCCTAGAGAACACCCTCTTTTCCATTATGGTAGGTTTGCTGTGGAGTCTAAGCATCCATTTTTAATAAGCTCCTTGGCTATTTCTGATGGTTCTAGTTGCCCCTTGGATAAACCCCTCCCCCCGACTCTTGGAGGGACGTTTGTGGCCACCCCGTTCTTGTTGGCCAGCTTTCTCTGGGTCAGCAGAGCATGCTAGGTTACAACAATAATTGTAATTCAATTCATGACACTGGTCGGGATATACAAGTAAAGGTTGCTCTATTGTTGACAATTTCAAGGGCCTGCGTTGGGGTGGGAATGGTAAGCAAAAGGCCTTTGGGATGGATACCAATTGCCTGGAGGGTAGCGGTGTCACTACTGGGACCACTGTGTGTTCTAATTTGGGGGCTGTTTAATGCACAGATCTCTTCATTTGGGTTTTCTTCTTGGAATCCAGGCAGGAGAAATTAACCAGGGAAGGCAGTGCATCTTCCCTTCTCCCCTCCTGTGATGTTCAGATCTGAGGAATAAAGAGGCTGAGGCATACGAGAGCAGATATAACCTGGCTGCAGAAGGAAATGTGTTTTATTTTTTCTCTCCCCTTCCTCTCCTAGGTAAAGGCTGTCTCTTTTGTACCATCTGTCTTAGAGCGCAGCCAAATTAATTATGTGTGTATTTAGGGCTTTCCTAGTCTTGCCACCCGACGTGTATAGCGCCTTCCAGTTTACAAAATGGGTTCACTTACTAATCTCCTTTGACTTAATGAGATGATGATTCAACGGGTTCTAAATCACCAGGGCAGCACCGTGTACATGCATGACAACCACGGAGCTAGAACGAAGCTGTCACTTAAATGAAAGAGGCTGATAAAGGCCCATATTCCCCCAGCAAGAGGGAAACAGCTGTCAAGTTTCCATTGAAGTGCTTGTGGTTCTGTCTTTAGCTCTTTTGTAACCTCTTGTTTAAGATACCCGAGAATTTTGGGAACAACATCCTATGTGAGTGGACACTATTGATTTGGGCTCCACGTTGCATAATGATGGGTGTCCTAGGGCCGCCTGGTTTGTCTCTAGCCTCGGGACGAGGCACAGCAGAGCTCTCTTGGTTGTGCAGTTCTCCAGAAGCCAGAGGAAGGCTTCTGATTATAACCCTCCCCCCATACCCACACACAGTTTGTTCTGTATCCCACCAGAGCTTTCTTCTTGGGGACTGGGTCTTCAGTCTTCACCATGAGGGGTGTCTTACCTTCTGGAACAAGGTGACAATTCTTTGTCCTCCTCAGGTGCAACCAGGTGAATGGTTCAAAGGCAGAGGGAAGTTCGGGCTCACAGGGGGGCTTTTCTGAAGCCCCAGAAAGAGCTCTGCCCCTCTCCACATCAGTCCCCTAGACCTTCTCTTAGGATTTATAGTTCCCAGGAAGCCGGTTGGCAGGTAGGGTCTCTCATCTGTTCCCTTCCTGTTGCTGTGTCACCTGCCTGAGCCAATGGGACTGACACATGCTAGAGGAGAGCTGCCATTCTGTTCAGAGAGTAGGCCAGATGGATGCTGAGTTCACCCCAGTGTGGGGCTGGGATGGTGGCTCTGTTGCTCTCAGGCCGATGAATGGAGAAGCTGGTCATTGATCAAACATTACTGTAACAGACAGTGTTATGGAAAACCTGTGTCTCCAGCAGGAATTTCATTCAGGGCCGATGAGCCACAGTTTGGGGCAAACCTGTCTGATTGTCCCCCTTCTAAATCACGAGTTAGGCTGTTTTAAAGGTTTACTCCTATCTTAGTGTCCAATTGTGGCTTTAATAAATGGCCACAGACTTAGTGGCTTTAAACAACATAAACACATTATCTTTATTGTTCTGGAGGTTACAAGTCTGAAACCAGTCTCAGTGGGTTCATGTCGAGGTGTTGGCAGGACGGGGGTTCTTGGTGAGAATCCATGTCCTTGCCTTTTTATCCTTTCAGAAGCCCCTGTGTTTCTTGACTCCTGGCCTCTTTGTCACATCACTCTGACCTCTAGCTTCTGTTGTGACATCTCATTCTCTGACTCTGAGCCTCTTGCTTCTCTCTAGTGACAGCCCTGTCATGATATTTAGGACCCACCTAGATGATCCAGGATAATCTCCCCATCTCAAGGTCTTTAAACCACATCGACAACATCTCCCTTGCCAAGTAAGGCAACATCCACAGGTTTGGGATGAAAATAATGGTCCTCTTTGGGGAGCCATTATTCTGTATACCTCAATTTCCAGTCAGCGAGTTCTCTGTTTTATTTGCCAAAGCTTCAGGGAGCATCACATTTGCTCATTTAAAACATTAATTTTAAGAGACAAAATATGTACTTACCAAAAAAAAAAAAAGAAAGAAAAGGAAGAAACTTTACAAAAACAGATATGATTTAAAATATTACTTACACTTGGTTTCTAGTCCTTTGTTTCCCCTGCTAAGAGGTGGCGATTATGTTCATTGACAGTTTCCAGTGTATCCTTCCAATGAGAATCCATGTGTAGACAGGCTTACATTCTCACACATGTGTGTCTATGTGTACAACTCTTTGATTTTTAAACACAAATGATAGCTCATTTTTTAAAAAAATTTTTATTAACATATAATGTATTAGCCCCAGGGAGACAGGTCTGTGAATCGCCAGGTGTACACACTTCATAGCACTCACCATAGCACGTAATGGTAGCTCATTTTTTTTTTAAAAGATTTTATTTATTTATTTGACAGACAGAGATCACAAGTAGACAGAGAGGCAGGCAGAGAGAGAGAGGGAAGCAGGCTCCCTGCTGAGCAGAGAGCCCGATGTAGGACTCCATCCCAGGACCCTGAGATCATGACCTGAGCCGAAGGCAGCGGCTTAACCCACTGAGCCACCCAGGCGCCCCTGGTAGCTCATTTTTATACAACTATTTTTCTTAGTGATCTGTTCATAGCAAGGTTTGTGTAGGTGCCCTTTTTAATGGCGACATAGTGTTCCAGTGCGTTGACGTATCAGAATATACACCACCAGCCTCCGATTCAGAGAGCTCATCATCATTACTTATTTTTCGCTGGAGCACATGATGCAATGGCAAAGGCCTTCTTGCACTTGTCTTCGCACACAGGTGCTGGTATATCTGTGGGGTGAACTCCTGTCAGTGGCATGGCCAGATCTCAGGTTATGTGCTCCTTGGACACTGATAGTTACTGTTCTATTGCCTTCCAAGAGGAATAGATCAGCAAGTACCTGGAGACCGTGGGTCCAGGTGTGGCCAGATGCCATACTCAGCGGGGCTCTGTCATGACACTCACTGATCACCCTGGAGCACCTCCTCAGAGCCCTTTCTCTGACCCCATCTCCCATCACCATGAGGATTAAGGCCAGGATTACAAGTGCCGCCTACTGGGCCAACTACCACACACCTGGCCCCGGAGTTGCAATCAGGACAGACATGTTGACTCCACAAAGGCGAGTTTCTGAAGCATCCCATCCCAAGATCCCATGTCGAATGCTGGAGACTCATCGTTGAGTCTCCTTGAAAACTGCGGATTCCTTTTGTCTCCCCAAGTTCCTGGAGGCAGACAGTGTCGAGACTTTGACCTGAGTCCCGCGGCGCCGGGCTGTTCTGGGAGGGACGGGCCCGAAAGGCGTTCTGCACTTGCCAGAGATGGCAGCCGTGCTGCCTGGGCCCAGAGTGCCTGGATGTGACAGCTATTGTTTGTGAAAGAGATCTGCTGCTTCATCAGAGAAAAACTGTGTACAGAAACCTGGCAGAGATTTCTTAATGGCTTCCTGATTAAAGGAGCAAATAACCTAAATGCCAGATTAGTAGCATTTGGGGGATGAATGCACAACGGGGAGTGCATGTCTATTTTCTCCTTTCCCTCAGCCTTGCCTGGCAGCATCCATTTGTCACTTTGAGGAAATGAGAAAAGGACTGGCTGATGTAGCAGAGAAATAACTGGGAAGCGAAGTGTGATCCTGGCAGCTTTCTTGGTAGTTTGAGGGCGTAGGTTGGAGATTCTGACTCCCAGAATCCTGAAATAAAAAGTCTGGATAGCCCAGTGGACCACCTCGGAATGCCAAGCTATATTAGTGTGCATTGGGATTTCCAGCAAGAACCTTCCAGAATGGTTGAGGAGGGGCCCCGCAGGGCCTCCGACTGTTGGAGCCGTCATGCACATGAGTGGTTACTTCTCTTCTCCTTTGACCTCAGAACATGATGGAACTGTTATCAAGGGAACCAAGGTGTCTCCCCCAAAGCATGCTCCAGTTGCTGTGGTGGCCTCCTCTATCTGTCTTTGAGCAAGTTGGTTAGGGGGATGGTTAGTTCTCTCTTAAATCTTTGACATGGGGTGATGTATCTAGATGGGGATATAATCTGGGGAAGGAGGATTAAGAATTCTTTTCTCTGTGGAGAAAAGGAAAACTCCCTATACATTGGCCAGAGTGATTTTTTTTGAAATGTAAATCAGATCAATTATAAATTCTAAACTCCTTACCATGACTTCCAAGGACCACCATGATCTGGTCCCTGACTGTGTACCTCCAGAGTCTTCACTTACCACTTGCTCACAGGCCCTAAACACACTGGCCTTCTTGTGGCTCCTTAAACACACAAACGTAGTTCTTGTCTTGTGACCTTGGCCATGCTGTTTAATCTGCCCGGCATTCTCTTCTTCTGGCCTTCACAGTCGGGTACCAGTGCATGCTTCGGCTCTTGGGGGAGATGTCCCATCACCCTTGGACACAGCCTGC
Organism: Enhydra lutris kenyoni; assembly: GCF_002288905.1. Lineage (NCBI taxonomy): Eukaryota > Metazoa > Chordata > Mammalia > Carnivora > Mustelidae > Enhydra > Enhydra lutris. The sequence goes on along the minus strand of NW_019154096.1, from coordinate 30,684,277 downwards.
CATCCCCCCCGCCCCGACTTCTGCCACCTTGCTGCTGATTTCCCTCATCATCCCTAATATGACCAGGAACTAGTATTTCTTTGTTTATTTGATTGTTTTCTTGCCCTTTGGGTGTCTCCCCACTTGAATGTAAATTCTAAGAAGGCAGAGATCTGGTTAGTCATGGTCAGTGCCTCTGGGGGTCTGAGTCCACTCAGGAAAGCAGGGGCTTCAAGAGAAGAAATTCAGCATGGGAACTAGGTACCTGGGCTAAGGAGGAGTGGAGGGACCAAATAGGCCATCACAGGGCAACCCAGAGGTTGGGCAGAGAGAGGGGCTGAAGGCAAAAGGAGGAGGAGGGGTTATGGAGGAGCTCGCGTTGCTCCTAGAAGCACCGCCTGAGACAGGGAGAGGGTGGAGGAGAGTGACAGAGGAGCAACCTCCCAGCTTCTCCCTTCCTTCACCTTCCAGCCTCCCCCAGTGGCCCAGTGCTCCCACTGGCAGAGCCCAGCAGGGGACCACTGGCAAGGGTGCCACCAAGTCACATAGTCTGTGGGAGTTAGCCTCTTGAACCAAGAACAGGGGAGAGGTGAGGAACAGCTATGAGGGGAAGCGGTTCACGGGTGCCTTCCTCTATGCCCAGCATCTCTGGCAGTCCTTAGTGGGTAATAGGTCCCCAATAAGTAAGTATCGAAGGGATGTATGAATGTGCCATTCCACACGAGTCCATTCCAATGTCCATTCTAATGGGGCTAACCCCTGTTAAAAATGCCAGAATGTAAGAGGAAGGAGCTCTGTCTGAGGCCTGGACTTGACAGTCATACCCTGTGGCCCCCCGACAGGTTCTGAGCCTGCTGTGTCTTCTCTCTCTGCCACCAACCCCCAGGAAGGGAGAAGGATTCTTATTTCTGGAAATAACATTCTTTCACGATCCCTTTAATCCGAGCCTGCTGTCAATTTTATATGTGCGGGGTTATGTTGCTTGAGGAATTCCTTTGAAGGCAATTTTAAACTTTCATTCCTTCATTCAGTTTTAAAATTTCTTAAGTTTGGGATCCTTCCCAGTGCTCTGGATTTATTCATGGCCTCGGGGTGCTAGGGGACTGGAGCCAAAGTCCACATGCTTGATGACCTCTATCCAGTGGCCTAGGAGAATTGATTCAGTGTATCAGAGCCTTTATTTGTCTATAAGGTGGAGTTGAGAACACCATGGAGGGGACATGAAATGGTGAAATGAACAAGCCAAGATAAAGCCCCAGCACATACGCGGCCTGATAATGTTGAATGCTTTCCTGTTCCTTTCCCCAAACACTGGCAGGTGGCTCTGATGTCCCCCCTCCCTGCTCCCACCCAGGGCTCAGTGTAGCTCTGTTTGGATTTTTAGATTTCCTCCTGCTGATTACCGTCCTCCGAAGAGTATGGTTGGAGCCAATGCTGTGGTTGGCCACTTACCATTTTATCTCCTCATTTTGATGATTTGTCCTATTACAGGAGTAATTGTGGGTTTATATACATTTGCCTTATAGGTTGTCTGTGTTAAAAAGTAAAATTGTAGTCTGCTTAAACTGATTTCTGCAGATAATTTATGGAATGCATGTTTCTCTTTTTCTCTTTTTTTCCTCTTTTCCTTTCTTTTTTGCTGAGGCAGTGCCTTGGCTTTCTTGTCCCCAGAGTTTTGCTTGAGGGTTGAGTTTTGAGCTGCAACAGTTTTTCCCATTTCAGTGTTGGGGTCGACTGGTGCTTAATCAGAGCTCTGTAAGTCCCTTGCATTATTGGACATCTCAGCAGGTTGGAATCCGGGGACTTTTATTTAAACCTCTAATGTAACAACGACGCTGCCCTGTGATTAAGCATTTCTGGAAGTGACTTCGATTGAATTGCAGAAGGGAAGGTAACAGCCCAGGGAGGCTGGGGCTGAATTCATGGAGAAGAAATGCATGGGCAGCTGCGGTGCAGGTGGAGGGTGGGGTGGGGTGTGCGCGTGTTCACTTTCCAAGATTTCTGTCTGAGTCGCTCATGTGAAGGTAGGTGAAAGGCGCCTTTTAAAGAACACTTCGTGTCTGGTGAACATCCTGGATATCGAATGTCCTGGTCTTCTTTCCATTGCCACTCCCTGTCAGCCTCAAGAGACACCAAAGAAAATATGCTGCAGGTTTCGAAACAGTTACCCTCTTCCCTATCATTTCACAGAACTGGGCTTAGTCAAGCTTGTGATGACATAGAATTTTCCTCACTTTGAAAAGTACTGGTTAAGTCTTTTGGTTCCAGCTCTTCAAAGGGGGAGTCATTGTGTTTTTCTTTTTTAGAGGCACCGTCAGCCTGTCAGAAAGTGGAATTTCCCACAAGACCAGAAATCCAACAGCCTTCATTCATGACCTTAGTACTTCCAGTTTGAAAGGACAGACTTGCCCGGCTTTCAGTGTTGAAGGAGAACAGCTAGCTCCCCAGGATGGATCCGAGCACAGAAGTGATTGTATGCCAGACTTGAGGTACATGAAAGGATGGTCCCCAGTCACGTGCCCCCTTCTCTATAGGGAAGAAAGTGGAGTTGTGAAGGCAATGGGCGTGGCAGGAGCAGGGGTGGGGCTCAGACCCTCATCTGGAGCATGGCTTGGAAAGCCTGATTGACTTCTCTCTCCCAGCACTACCTCTCCCCTTAGGTGCTCTGTGCTCTTTGTATTTTAAGTGTGCTCCAATGTGCTATTTATTTAATCTCCCCTGCAACTATGCCCACTTAAAGTTCTTATTAGATACTCAATAGTATTCTTAGAGTGATCCAATTTTTAAAAAATGAAAAATCATCTTCTGGAGAAAAATCTATTCATGGGCCCTTTAAACATGTTTAGTTTTTAAATTATTGTACAGTGAAATGGACTTTCTTTCCCTTTATGTACAGTTCTCTGCAGGTCAGCACACTCATGGACGTAGGTAACCACCATCAGAATCAGGATACAGACTGTCCCTTCACTTAACCCCATAAAACTCCTGACCTCCCCTGGTAGCCCCTGGCAACCACTGGTCTGTTTTCCGTCACTATAATCTTGTCTTTCTGAGAATGTCAGTACGTAGAACCCTAGTGTGTGATCTTTCAAGAAAGCCTTCTTTTACGGGTCATTTTTGATTCTAGCAGGTGGTCGTCTGCATCATGTCCTTATTTGTTCTTTTTTGGATAAGCTTAGAAGAGTTCGAATGGTTCGTTGAACAGGAACTCACCTGAGGAGATTGGTAGCAGGGACAGGGACTAAAGGGCAGCTTTGAGACCTTCGTTTCTGTCCCAGACAACAACACCTAGTGGTTTTTGGTAACTTCCGGTGGCGGCTGTCCATTTCTCTTATGTAAATGCAGGTGTAGCCTGTGCGCCTGCAGAGAGGCCGGCTGGGAATCCAGACGCCTGCTAATCATCAGAATATTATCCACGGAGCACGGTGTGCCGGAACCACCCGCCCCGCTCAGACACTGACCTCACACGAAATCACATCCGCGTCCTCAGGAGCCCCCAGCCTTCTGGGGCTGGGCTCTGCCAGGAGAATGGGGCTGTTGGCATGGGGGCAAGAGACTGCTGGATTCAAAGTGGAAAAGGCACTGCTCCAGGGTAATCGCCTGCCAAGGAGGTAATTGGGAGAATCAGTTTGGTGATCTCCATCTGACAACCAACAGGAAACTTCCCAAGGAAGCTGAGGAGATAAGCCCATCAAGATCTTCTCTACCGTTTTAGGTCCAGGATTGTCACTGCTGCAAAACAGGGCTCTGGTCCTCCAAAAAGGAGAGCCAGCAAGATGCAGCATTCTTCCTCAAAGCACCAAGGAAGCACAGACTTCATGGCTAAGCAGCATGGAACCAGCCACATCGGTTGTCTGGTCAACCTTCTTCTGGTCTAGCCAGTGTGGGAAGCTCACGTTTGAGACAGGAGCCTCAGGCTGTGTTACGTAATTCCATCTCTTTGTCTTTCCAAAAAAAAGGCCTATGGAAAGGGGGGTAGGAATAAGCTTTTGTACTTAAGCCTCCACTCTCTGGTCGGGTATTTGTCAGTTGATTAGCTGTAACTGATGGCTGTTATTTGCTGCTGTCTAGAGGCATGATAGTGAAAGAGTTAACAGCAGGGCTCCTGAGCCAGACCGCAGGGATTTCAGGTCCCACCTGGCATCTGGCTGGCTGAGGGGACCCTTGGGCAAGTTGTTGACATTTCCGGCCTTCGTTTCCCGGTCTGTAAAGTGTGGATGTCAATACTGTCTCCTTCACAGAATCAGTGGGCAGCTTAAATTAGTCAGTATATATCAAGCAACTACCAAACACCGGTTACTTTTGAGGGCTCCACATGTGGACTGTAGTAGTAGCTTGGGACCCGTTCAGTTTGATCACTGCTGCTTAGTCTAATAGTCTCACTGTGCAGAGAAGAAGCTGAGGTCTGCAAAGGTTTAGGACTGTGCCTGGTGGCAGAACCAGGACTAGAGACATCTCTTGGCTTCTCCTCCCTCTTTTCACTTTGCAAAGCAGAAAACGGATGATCTGTATACACTGTTTGCTATGGGGCTCTTTATTCACTGGAAGCTCCTGGTCACTTGGACTCCTGTGCCTTGTCAAGACAGTTGTAACTAATTTCCAGATCAACAAACCCAAGTCCCTGGAGAAAGAGGTCACTTCCTTGAGTAGAGTTTTGGTGGGTTTGTGTGTGTGTGTGTGTGTGCGTGTGTGTTTGTTTTTGTTTTTAAGATTATTTGAGAGAGAGCACAAGTGGGAGAGGTAGAGGGAGAAGGAGAGAGAATCTCAAGCAGACTCTACACTGAGTGCAGAGCCTGACGTGGTGCTGGATCTCACGACCCTGAGATCAGGACCTGAGCCAGAACCAAGAGTAGGATCCTTAACCAACTGCTCCCCCCAGGCGCCCCCATCAAGTTTTAGCATTAAGCACATTTTCCGTGTTTATTTATCAGCATAACGACCACCGTATATGACATACGGAATAGTGTTTAGGGACCCAGAATGTGTCCTCAGCGGGAACTTTCATTCACTGGCCAGGAGAGAGAACAGTTTATTGCCACTTGATCTTGGCTCACCCATCTGGGTCCACTTGTTTCCCTCTTGTGTTCACTCTTTCCATCAAATGGTTCCAGTGACTAACAGCCCAGTTTAGTGATGACAAGTTTGTTAATAGTGGAGCTCAAGATAAGGCAGTGTTAACTCCCTTCGCCCTGAGAGTCTGCTGCCTGCGTGTTGAGTGATCCCGGGACTTGTCAGCCCTTGGAGCTGATGTGGGTGGAAAGTGCCAGCAGTCGGGAGAAGCACGCGGTGTGCTCTCAGCGTGCACATGTGTCCCCTGGCTCAGCACTGAGTGTGCCAGCACCCCGCCCCTTCCAGGAGACCGCTCGCCCTCCCTGCAGGTGATAATCATGTCAACTCGCCTCGAGAAAACAAACGGCTTTAGACATAGAAATACATTTTCTTAGATATGCCGAGGTGTTTGGGGTGTTGGCTTTCGCTCCGTCCACAGATCAGGTGACTGCCATTGTTCATATAAGTGACTGGTAGTCACATTTAGGATCCTAAATTGGGACTTCCAGCTGTCGATGGGGTTTCTGGATGGGGCCACATCACCTAGTGCGCTTCAACTCCGGGTGATGGGTGGGAGAGGAGGAACTCCCATTGATTCAGAGCCTTCCCATGCGGGTGTGGAGTCTGTGCTGTCCCGGTGCAGGCTCCGTGGAGGTGATGGTTGTTCGTGGGGTGCTGCTGAATGATCTGTGCAGCATGTCCAGTTGTCAAGTACAAGGAAGCACAAGGCGCTCACACACAGTGGGAGGGGACGCCCTCCGCATCCATGTCTTCGCTCTTCCATGCACCTCGTTAGAGCAGTGCACACCCTGAAGTGGGAATGGACTGGGTCTGTGGCTGAATGAGTTCAGATTTGCTGAGCAGGCTGATTCGGGAAACCGTCCTCAGCTCTCCTGCTGTTTATGGTGTTCAGACACCCTTCCTAAGTGAATGTGGCATTTGTATTGGATGAAGGCCGTAGCTCAGTATGAAACGTGATTACATGTCTACTCTAATCCTTAGCAGGCAATGCTTTCCACTTAAGGTGTTTTAAGAGACATGTGTACTGGTGGACTCACATAATTTTTGGGTCAAAAGCATTCACAGGCAGAAATGGAAGGTATGATCCATCAGCTTAGAAGCCTAACCTCAGGAGACAGGGGGTTCTGATCAAAGCTGCATAAAGTTTAGGGACTGCCCCCATCCATATGCAGACTCATACGCATATATGTGCGTGCACACACACACACACACCCCATCTCCAGTCAAGTTTGCAAAGACTAACTGATGAGCTAATAGCATTGCTCTATGCCACAGAAATTCACTAGTCTACAAATCCCAAGCATTCTAATGCCTTACTCTGCACTTTTAGGGAGGAATAGGCTAGAATTAATTGGGAACCTTCCTTTCAAGGGACTATTGGAAATATCCTTCACTGGTATGGAGCACTGTTTATTTATCCATAAAATTCCACAAATTACAACAGAAGTCACTGAGGTGATATTGTGAGAGATGGGTATTACCAGGACTTGAGCTGATCAGCGGAGCCAGCATCACTTGATACAGGATATAGACTCATGTGGTGAGAGGGCTATGCTTCCTTCTCTGTACTGTGCAGCGTAGGGAGGAAGTCTCTGCTGGGTTCTCCCACATCCGTAACACCTCTCTGAACTGCGGTAGTCAGTGTTAAGCCTCAGGCTCTGAGTCTTTGCTAGACTAACGGTATCCAGGGAGAATCGAAGTCATCTGGATTTTCTTTTTTGCTGTATAGGGTTACTCTCTAGTTGTGGCAAGTGAGACAGGCTTTCCATTTCTGGGGGTAGTATAAAGTTCCATTGAAGAAAAAATTTAGAAGAAGGCAATTTAAAGGCAAAAGGTTTTTGCCATAGTAATGTAATTAATTGTGCAGGTGGAACCCAGTTAAAAGATGTTGTCTGCAGGGACAGGACAGGTTAGGATACCCTGGCATAGAGGATGGTGAGTTTTCTGTGAGGAGGCAGTCAGGCTGGGTTCCGTCTCCTTGTAAACCCTGCTACCATTTCCAATAAATAGAGCAATCTTGATCTCTAACCTTTGCAGAGAGGCTAAGCAAGTATATTTCATACCCCCCCCTTTAATCATCCAAATGATGCCACGAGATGTGTATAATCACAGTCCTTTTATTAGAAGACGTGGAAGTGTGGCGTGGCAGCTGACATTTCCAAGGACGCTGGGCTGGTAAGGGGCTGAGCCAGCATCTGACCATAGGCCGTTTGACCCTGGAGCCTGGCACTTCCCCTTATGTCCATTTCACACCTAATAACATCCCCGGCAAATGACCAGGGAAATGGAGTAAGAGAAAGCGCTATACATTCCAGTTGACTAATGTTGGCAAATTGAGTTTTTAGCAACAAGAAAGAAAAACACATTTTAAAAAAAGAGAGCGAGAAAACACCAACCTATTCGTGGGCAGTCGAGACCCATGTGTAATCCCCGTGTGGCAGCATGACTGTCACCTTTGTTTCCTGTCCGTTCTCTGCTTCCCACATGCCAACGACTGTTGAAGATCGATGGATGTTCTTAAAATCCCTACTTTGCTCATTAACGACTAGAGTTTACAATTCTTTTTCTCGAAGTCGGCATCCCTGAAGCCTCTGGATTCGGAACGCCTGACTTGTCTATGTGCCAATATTTATACATTGCTCTGAAGGTTTTCTGCATTAAGGGAGGGATCCCTTTGCAACTAGACTTGATTTAGAGCCCATCTAGCATTCTTCCAGTAGCATTCTCAGCACGACCCGTATGGGGTAATAGATGCTGTCTGTAAATCTTCATGACGTTCAGCTCCGCTGTGTGCATTTACTCCTTTTGGGGTAAGTTTTCTGGGTAAATTTCAAGGCCGTCAGGGAATTTCCCAAGTTGGTAGATTTTATTAAACCTCCAAGAATGTAATGAACTCGTTTTACAAATTGTTAGTGCTTATAGAAACTCATGATAAATGAGACGCTTAAGGCCGTTTCATGAGCAAACAGGAGAAGGTGGTTTTGTTAATGCTGGTCCCATTCTCTGATACTGTGAGAAATAAATGAATGTTTATCGCCTGTTGTTATACCCTTCGTTTGAGAATTATTTAAAAGGCAATTACATATATTTGCAGAGAAATAATACCGCCATTTAGTTCAGTGTTCACAGCCTTATGGAGTCTGCCCTGAAAGAGAATTATAAGACGGTCCATGTTAGAGTTGCTTCTGCTCTAAGTTTAACATTTTAATATGCCCATATCACTTTTTTAAAAAAGGTTTTATTTATTTAACAGAGAGAGAGAGATCACAAGTAGGCAGAGAGGCAGGCAGAGAGGGAGGGGAAACAGGCTCCCTGCTGAGCAGAGAGCCCGATACAGGGCTGGATCCCAGGACCCTGAGATCATGACCTGAGCTAAAGGAAGAGGCTTAACCACTGAGCCACCCAGGCACCCCTGCCGGTATCACTTTTAAGAAATAATAAAAAAAAAAATGACCAGTGATCGGTCTCAGCCTCTGTGCAGTGGCAATTTGGTCTTCTCTCCAGGAGGCCCGTGGGATCTCATCCCGGGCACTTTGGTTCTAGATGTTTACCACAGGGGCTGTGGTACAAGAGCTAGCAGCGCACCTGCTTCCTCCGACCACGCCCCTCTCCACTCACCGCTCCACAACCCTGAGCAGTCGTGCTCCCCTTCCCAAGCGCTGTGTTTCACACTCTTCCTCAGTGTTTGGGCTCCAGTCATGTTGGCTTTGTCCGATTTCTCCGTGTCCGTAGTCTTTTCTCGTCCCCGGCTTCGCACCTGCTGTCGCCCTGTTGGATACGTCTTTCTGCTCTGGTCTCCCTTCCCTGCATCGAGTGTCTTCCACCTGGATAACATCTACTTCTCCTTCAGGTGGCAACTCCAGGGCCACTTCCCTTCCTTCTCTTCTTCTGTGAGCAGCTCTCCCAGAACCGTGTTCCGTGCTTTCGCGCTCTCATTTCAGTTTGGGCTCCCTTGTTCATTGGTGGTGACTCTTGACGGAGTGTCTGCCTCCTTGGTAGACCGCGGCCTTTCCTGAAAGCAGCTGCAGTTTGTAACTTGTGCTGTGGTTGTATCCTCGGCATCTGCCTGGGTGCCCAGCGCAGGAACCCTCAGTGGAGTGTTTGAGGAGTGCCTCCGTGGATGGAAGTGGTGCCTCCCTCTGTGCTCTGCAGCACGGGCCTCCAGGCCAGAAGCCTGGCATTCTGCCATCTTCCTTGAGTTCTCCCTGATGTGGCCTCTGATTCTGACCCAGCACGACAAGTGTGTGAAGGAATCAGAGACTTCTTGGTTTTTGGTGGAATTTATCAAGAACCTGACACAGAGAGAGAGAGAGAGCAGCTGTCCTCGTGGAGCTGTCAGTCTGCACAGGCGTGTGTCACTTCCCTGATAAGCGCCACCCTGGCTTGCTCTGGATCGGCTGGCATTTCTTTCTGGGCCACAGGACTGCAGGCTATGGGGACTGGCCGATCTGGAAACACAACAGGTGGAAGTAAGTTCTATCTAGACAGTCTGGACACTTGGAACACGAGAAAATATCGTCGTCTTGAAATTATTGACAAAGCAGAAGTCGCAGGTGAAGAGAGAGAACGGACATTCACTGGGCTGTAGGCACGGTGCCAGCGTCACACATCTGCACACCCATTGTCTCCTTTCATGCCTCCATCATCACAGACTAGGAAACTGAGGCACCAACAGATAGGAAAGGGCTGGTGGCTAAACCTAGGCCTGTTTGGCTCCAAAGCCTCTATTTTCCATCACCACATGCTTCCACAAAGGATCTCCAGCCCTCCTGGGCCCGACTCCCACGGTCAGGCAGCTCATCCTGTCAGAGGTGGGAATATATTCAGCCTCAGGGGCCCGGGCCATGCAGCTACTCGTGTTTCTCATCAAGCCATCGAGCTCTCTCTGGAGGCTGGGCCCTGCAGGAGACTGCTCGAGGACAGAATGCATGAACAACTCTGCCATAGCAGAACTCTGTCTCCCCCTCCGATTCCCCGGGCCTTGCTTAGTCTACAGAGTCCCGCACCATGTAGATTTAGCTGACAGCATATGAATACACCGGTCCGTGTGCACACACGCGAGCTGTCTTGCTGTGAGAACCCACAGACTAAAGACCAGGAAAGGCTTTTCAGACCAACACTTGGCTTGAGCTTGGAAGGGCAAACAAGTGTCATCTGCTGGAAGAGTCTTAGGTGGAGGAGGGTCAGGGAGAATATTCCAGACTGAGGGAGTGGCATTTGCAAAGACCTCGTGGGGGGATGGAGGAAGGCATACCACACCTGCATCATGGAGGAAGGGCCTGTGTGGCTGGCGCTTGTGGAGGGGGAGGGGCTCACGCCAGATGTCACAGCAGCGATGGGGGTCAGACCCTTACTGAGTTTGCTCTGCCATCCTTTCTTGAATGAGGAGGGTAAGGCTTGCGATCTGCACTGGAATGGAGGTGGAGAAAAGTTGGGGAGGTGGAGAAAGGTTGTGATAGGAATGGGAAACAAGGGTTTCTAACAGCGTATTTTAAGGAGAGTGGCAGAAGTAGCCAGCCGGTGATAGGGTTGGGAGACTAACGCCTACCTTCCTGCTAAGCCCTGCCCTGAACTCCTGGTCCCTTTTACAGCATCAGTATCTTAACATCTAGGTTTGGGGTGTCTTGGGAAAAACTCCCTCAGCCCTCTTCACCAACCCCCCCGTCCTAGGCAACGACGAGTCTATGTTTCTGTTTCTATAGGCTTGCTTACTCTGGACCCTTAATATAAATTGAATCATGTAATAATGTGGTCTCATGGGTCAGGCGTCTTTCACCTAGCATACTGATTTCAAGTTGTATCCACGTTGTAACATATATCAGTACTTCATTCCTTTTTATTGCTGCCCAAGCACTTCTTGGTGCCCTGAGAAGAGTATCCGTGAGCAGTCACCAGTTCCAATGTGTGGTTAGAGCAGGGTGCTACGGAGTCAGTGATTGTCTTTAATTCAACTGGACCTCAGTGGTCTGGATCAGGTCAGCCCAGACACGGGCCTCCTACTTTCTCTTTTGCCCTGTTGAGTAACAGCCATGCTCTACCTGCCCATTCCTGTTACAGCTCTGGGTCTTGAGGTGTGAGTGTTCCTTCTATCAAGGGCCACCATGGATGGTTGTATGGGTTGAGCACTGCCCAAGGGTGCTTAGCTGAAGGCACAAGAAAGGGCTCAAATACAGTCCCAGATGCCAAGCTGTAAGACCCATGGAGCTATGTCCATCCAGAGAAGGAGGTTGCCTTTTTCTAACCCAGAGCTTTGTCAGGGCTCTGGCAGTCTTTTGGTTGGCATTCTGCTCTATCTTTGGTAGGTGTCAGAGTTGAGGTCTTGGGCCCAGGTAACATGCCTTATATTTGAATTAACAAGATTTGGGTATTGACAAGATAGAGAATAAAGTTACAGATATTTTCTAGTTTATGGGTTTTTTTCCCAAAAGAAAAATATTCCCTGCCTTGTGTTCAAAGATCTACAGCTCTACCATGAGCAAGGGAAATTTTCAACTTTTCTGTTTTCTCCTTCAGTTCTCTTCTGAGTTCTAACATCTCTTGCTATTCCCATCTGTGTTTCTAACTTTGGGGTAGAGCACTTCTGAGGTTCGATTGGTGTTAAAATTAATTTTCTCAGAAAGGGTATAAAAATCACGACTGATAAAAATCAGTTATCAGAAAGAACATGTGTTAAAGCTTTTATTCTACTGAATTGATGAGGGAACCCGTTGAAAAGAACAGACACATTTATAGGTCAGGAATAATAGAAGAAATGTACAAATGAAAGCAAAGCTCTTTCCTCTATAAGTGGAGGGGGGAGTCCGTTGAACCTCTCTTGGACAGGACAGAGTTTACATGGCCCCAGCCAAGAACTATTTGCATTGCTATCACGTATCTACAGTTTACAGAATGGTAAAAAATTTCCATATAGTCAGAATCAGATAGCCCAAAGAAGTATTCTCTGGTCCAACCATGCAAATTTTTCTATGAAGGCACACATCTTCCCCTGCACCGGTGCTTTGGAGCGTCTCTAGAACATTGGTGAATTTAGATATGCCTTTGTTTTTCTAGTTGAAATTTCAGTATGAGAACAAGATTTCCTTCAGATTTCAAATGGACTTTGGTATGTGATATTCTTGATTGGAGGAACAAGAATCTGGACATTTTCAGACACTGTCGGTTGAAATAACAAAGGGGAGATGCACTCAGGGGGCTTAGAGGAAGGGAGAAACCTATTATACCAGAGGCTGGGGACTAAGGCCTGGGTTTTCTTCTTAAAATCATGGCACACTTTTTATGTGACCTTTGGGCTTGCCATTTATCTCCTTGCCTCTTTGAGACGGGAAAATAAGTGTTATTTGTAAAGTACGTTGAGCTTCCCTGATGAAAGGTACCAGTTAACTGCAGAGTGGTATTATTAATTTGTTCAGCCTTGCCCTTTGTATTCCTGCTGGGATTTTGGGTTCTGGGTAGATTTGTCTTCCATCTCTTCTCTCTTCCCACCATTAATTTCCACTGTAGCAGGTGGGGCCCTCACCGTGAGACTAAGGATTTTCAGTGGCTGCTTTGGGTATTTCTTTTGACTCCAAAAAGATCTGTTATAAAAAAGCCTAAAACACCCACCCTGGTTTCTTTCCTTTCCTTAAAAATGTTTAAGTAAATAGTAGATGGGATAATTAATTCTAAATGTAGTAGAGCATCCGATAGTCTCATAAAACCTGCTGTAAGTTCACAATTAGTCTTGTCAGAGCTCCGTGTTCATCGGCTGTGCCAGGCACAGCTCCAGTGACCCAGTGTTGCAGGAGTGGGGAAGGAAAATGCTGGAGCTTCCAGAAAGAAAAAAGAAAAAAAAAAACAAACCATAAAGGTGTGGGAATATTCCTGAGATTTGCATATCCAGAATTGACTCCATTCCTGTTCATCACGAGGAGGTCTTCAGGACTATTTTTGCTCTGTGGTGGGGGGGGGGGTATGATGGGATTTATATAGGAATGTCCTATCGTTTTTGCAATGTGATATGTTGTGTGTCTGCTCAGCTTCACTTCTCGAAACTGACTCGCAGTGGAAAGAGAAAGAGCGGTTGGAAGACTTATTTTTCCTTTTAGCTGTGACATTTTATGACTTTATTATCCCTCAATTTCTCCCCTGAGCTGAGATCATATTCTTTTACAAATTAAGGTGTGTGATTCTTAACTTCTGCAACACCAAATCCTAGATCCCTCGCTTCTACCATCGAGTTCCTTTGGGTGACCCAGTATGAGAGGGAAGATTACTTTTGTCCTCACTGTCATGCCAAGTTTCTGTAATACTCGGATGAGGCTGAGGTTTGAAGACTGCTTTGTTATCTCTAGACAAATGCGGGCCTGGGAAACAACAGGGCACTAGATATTTGTTGCTTTTCGGGAGGCAGTGCTAGATCTCAACTACACTTCACACATTTATCACAACACTTATTTTTGATACGTTGTTTCCCCAGCCAGTCTAGCATCCCCATCCTCTGCTTCTCAATTCCTAAGGTGTTTTTTTTTTTATTCTCTCCTACTGATAGCTCTATTTAATCATAACAATCTGATACGATTGTCAGTCTATTTGTTGAGTATTCATTTTGTCTCCCTGTGAGACATACATTTTTGTTACAGGAGACAATCCTATTTTATGTTTTCTTTTTGTCCTCTGTAACACCTAGCAGGTGGCCAGAGTCACTGCGGCTGCTGAACACATTCTTTCCAATTTCCTAAATGCACATGGCATTGGCTAGACTTGCACCAAGTTACGTGGATTGTCACGAAGTTCTAAAACAGAGCGCACTGATTATATACATATAATCAGCAGGACTGACTTGAGAAATAAGCCAGGTTCGTTTTTGAAAGGGGGCACGCACAGTGGTGATCTGCCTGGATGGGCAACTCCTGGCATTGATTAATGGAAGGGTATAAACCTTTCATTGTTTGTATGGAAAGGACCCGTCTGTAGCATTCCTTTTCCCCTTGGATGAACTGTTAGAAACTGAAGGATCTCAGTAGTCCACGATAACTGCAGACTTTTCAGGTGGTTGTGAACACCAGCATCCTCCCACTGACCCATGGTGCTTAGGGTCATGTGTAGAAGCAGGGAGATGAGTTAGAAGGACAGTGTAACAATCTGGAGAAAGATGATGATGTCTTAGACATGGGCTGGTGCTCTGGGAGTTGGGAGAAGTGTGATGTGCTAAGACTATTTAGAATGAAGAGCCAGTTGGGGCATCTGGGTGGCTCAGTGGGCTAAGCCTCTACCTTCGGCTCAGGTCATGATCTCAGGGTCCTGGGATCGAGCCCCGCATTGGGCTCTCTGCTCAGCAGGGAGCCTGCTTCCCGCCCCCCCACCTGCCTGACTCTCTGCCTACTTGTGATCTCTCTCTCTGTGTCAAATAAATAAATTAAAAAAAAAAGAAGAAGAAGAAGAAGAAGGAAGAGCCTGTAATATGGATAAATGATCAGGGCCGTTTTAGTGATTCCAGAAGTCCAGAGAATGAGTCCTCAGAGAAATGCCCCCTCAGTCTGGAGATACTTCAGTCCCAGGAGGTGAGCTAGCAGGGGCAGACCTTGGGTACTGGTGTCTCTGTTGTAGTCAGTCGCAGCTTCTCTGACGGGTTGGCATGTGGACCATGTGATCCTTTTAGCTAATTCCTCTCCTTGGGGAGATAACATCAATCATTCAGAAGTCTTAAAAATGCATGGAGTATCTGCATAGTCCTCCCATCCTGGCCCAGTCACATCACGGAAAAGCTACCGGGGTGCAGCCTCTGCATTTTGCATGAGTTAGCCTCTTTCTTGTGAGGGGCCCCAGAACCTGAACCCCTAGGAGCAGAGGTCCAGAGGACATTCCTTCTGGTCAGGATTTAGCCTGGAGCACAGCCCAGAAAATACTGCCAGGGGATGAAATGGGCTGTGTCCATAGCTCCTCACCCCTCCTGACCTCCCTTGCAGGGGTGAGGGCTTCTTCCAGGGGAGGCAAGGACCTCTCTAAGGCAAGGATGACTTGCTGAGAAGGTCTCAGTGGGTCCCAGGGCAGAGACAAGGAGAAGGGATGAACCGTGGAGCCACCAGCTGAGTCAGGAAGGAGCAGCAGTTAGAAGAATCCCAGCTCTGTGCCATTTCCTGCTATGGGACGTTGGGCAAATGGTCCAGCAGCCCTGGGCCTCAGTTTCTTTAGCTATAAAGTGGAGATAATAGTAATAATTTTTTTGTGGGGATTAGATATGTTACCGTAAGTAAAATATTTAGGGTAGTGCCCAGCCCAAAAGATGTACCATATACATATTTGCTACTATTAATATTATATTACTAATTTATCATATAATATATTCTATATATTATTCTAAGGTATTATATAGTTATTATGTAATTAGTCTACTCTCAAACCAGACCCAGTCACTAGCTTTTTGATACCTACCCACTGTGGATTTGGTTCAGGGTAGTTACTGGCTCAACCTGTGTGAATCCTGCAAGGACCTCACTCCTAATGCAAACACTCCACCTGAGTTCCTACTCAGCTGGGTCTGTGCAGAAAACGTCACATCCTTGGACCACAGACCTGTAGTGTCTGTTTCAGAGGGGAAGACAAGGAAGCCGAGAGGGTTAACAGACTTCCTTGGGATCACACAGGTAAGGTGAAAATCAGGTTCCTCGAGTGAAAGCCCCACCCCCTCTCCATGAACGGGGGAGGGAGGGTGGTGTGTACAGGGGCCCTGGGGGCAAGTGTTCCCACCTATCTGCTGCACGCGCATTGCCCTGGGAGGTACTCCCCAGGGAGTTATTCTCAACCGGATCAAGATTCTCAGTTTGCAGATCTGGGATTCGGCCTAGGGATCTGCCTGTTAGCAGGCACCTCTGGGAGCTTCTAGCACAGGGGGCCTCAGAGCATACAACAGGCATCTTGGTGGAAGGTGTACAAGGGGGTGCTGCTGAGGGGTCTTATCATGGAGGTAATTGCCAAATTGAACAAAAGCGCATGGCAGGAGTTAATTCCATGCATAGCTGCTGTGCCTGCTCTGAGCAGCAGCCCAGTGAGGCCCATGATACACGTGTTGTCTGTGGGGACAGGAGTGGCCAGGAGAAGCTTCGTAAATAGAGCCCCACAGACCAGTCAGATTTGTGACTGCGGAGGTGCGGAGGGAGGACAGTGCACAGGGGCCACTTCAGAGGTTCAGAGGTGGAAGGAATGGCATGTGGTGGGCGGCTGAGGACTCTCCCTGGCACTTTCTTGACTTGCTGCAGTGAACTGATGGCCTTTTTCTGCAAAATCAGTGGCTTTTCCACAGTGTCTTCCTCAGCTTTCACCAGATCCCCCTTGGAAGTGAGACGGAAACCAGCATAACCTTTGGTAAGACACGTGGAAGAAAGGGGGTTGTGTAAATGGCTGGGTCCTTGGTGGGCGCCATTTTCTTTTTCCTGGTGGCAGTGTTGCGTGTTCCTCTCACCTCCTTCTTGCCCTTCTGCCGAGTGAGGATGGTTCTCAGCAGTGTAGCCTGCTAAGAACTTCCTGCAAAAGTAACTGATGTCCATCTGCTTTGGGGGTTTTGTTGTGGTTTTATAAGTCTTGTGCTGGTGAGTAGCTTGTCAAGCTGTACCCTCTTGGGGAACGGCCATGGGGTCTATGACAAATTGAAGGCAGACCTTCTAGGCCTTCTCCGTCCTCCTCATCATCCAGCCTCTTAATTTTGCCTTTGCCTCTTCTTACAGTAGGGCCCCGGACAAGTGAATTGCTCACTGGGTCCCGTTTCCTCTCTTAAAATGCAGGCCTAGTGCTAGATGTCTTTGATGATTTCTTCCCAGAATAACATTCAGTGACTTTTTTCAATCCTTGGAGCCATCCTTGGTGTTCCATTCTCTTGGCTTTGAGGACTTCTTCCTACGTTAGCGGTATTATCTGAGCTCACTCTCTGAGCAAAGGGCCAGATTCCTGGGTGCATTCCCCATTGAACCTGCTGCTCAACTAGAGTTAATCCCGAAGTTGAGAAGGGAAACCAGATGCCCAGGGCCATTCCCTCAAACCTTTGTCCATGAACTTTCCATCAGTAAAGGCTTCTCTGTGGTCAAGCCTTTCCATATAGGAAGAACCTGCTTTCGGTATAGTTTACCATCCATGACCATCCAGCAATCAGCCATGAAAGAGATTCTCAGATGATAAGCCCTCCATACACATGATAATCATTGCCCAAGGTTTTGCCCTGAAGCATAGATCTGAAGAGGGACCTTACGATTCTTCACTGGGTGTGAAGTGCCGAGGAAGCAACAAATGTCACCCTTTCGTCTAGAGGGAGACAGTCTCCTGGAATGGTGGACATTGAGGCAAGACAAGTCCCACAGCCAAGCTCCCTTTCTCAGCCTCTCTCCCTGCAGAGCCCACCATGAGCTTGCCTGCGGCAGTGAGGCTCACCGTCCAATAGAAAGGAAACCCAAGGGCGCTTAGCCTTGGCTAACAGACCAAACTGAGCTCCATTTCCTCTGATAATCAGTAATTATCAATCACCTGCATTCTTCCCAAAGCTGTATACATTCCTCTCTTTTGAAATCTCTGGGACAGCAAATGAAGCCAGGATTAGCCCGCCAAGGTTTGTGATGCCTGGTATGCTTGTGTTCGTGCTCTTGGCTCATGGGCTGCCTTTGCGGGGATGAAATAGTGGGCCTTCCACCGGGCATGGCTCAGCAAGTCTGCTGGTGTCTGTGCTTTATTATTGGGCAATAAATTAATACAGAGCCCTGCCAAGGAAAGAGATAAATGGATAGGACAGCAAACACATTTTTAACAAGGAAAATGGCTTTGTTTCTCAGTAGCGTCATTTAAATGATTAGCTCTGTAATTGCGTAGGCTCCTTGATTGGGAGTGGGGGAGGGGACCCTGATGAAACCCATCTCTGGGAGGAACTGTGTGGGCACCCTCACTGCCTGTGGGGGTTTCACGGAAGAGGAGGAGGATCCTGGGTCCTGGGAGACGCTTGCATTTTCGTCACGAGTGACACAAATTCTGCCTGGGTTTTAAGCCTATAAATAGCGTGTGGTTCACGGCTGGCTGTACCTGCAGGCTATAATCAGGATAGTCACACTTGAAGGAGTTAGGAGAAATCCTTTATGATTTGTCATGGTGGTTAACTGCCTCCTATGGTTAATAATGGAGAAAGGGAAGAAGAAAGGTAAAGGTAGACTGTGAGAGGAAGCTCCTTGTTTGTAACACTAATCTTGACAAAGCCCAGAGAAATGCTAGACGTCACCCTAATGTCACGACTCAAGGAAAGGCAGCAGAAAAAAGAAAGCAAACCCTTCCCTTTCTCGTAAGGTCATGTAAACACCTGCTTGTGCACGTCTTGTCATAACTAGTTTCTAGAAAGGGTCCTCTCCCTACCAGATTATCAGCTGCATATGGGGTCTCGGTCCTTCGTTCTCTGCAATATTTCTCGTGCTGGGAATGTTGCCCAGTATATAGTAGGAGATCAATAAATGTGTGTGAATTAAAGAAATTATAAGTGGACTGTTTTCCACTCCCCACATTCGACGCATTTTTCCTTCGCAACTTAATTACACTTCCACCGGCTCCTTCCTGACAGCTCTCTCCTGAATGACCACTCTCTCCTCTGCTTCCTTGATTAGTGTGGTACTTTTCTTTTCGGATAAAAAGAATTGGAAATTGAGTCCTTGCTTTGGACCATCTTTTCTATTGTTTCAATTTGACATTAAACTCTTAGAGTATCGATCTCTTTTATATCCCTTTCACAAACCTTTTCAGGTTGCTATAAAATTTTTATCTGCGTTTCTGTAGGAATAGATGAGTTGCAGAAATGTGAATTCAATTTATCTTGTAAGTATAATATCTTATCATAATAGACCCTTCATGTAATAAGTACATCAGAAAATAATTTAGCCTTTATGGGATTTTTTTTCCCCCACTTCAGATGATTGGTCTGTATGCTTAATCGCTCAAGAATTCAGCTTTCTGTAGGAATGGAATTTATGTTTGCATGTGACCAACCTCCTGATTTTTGTCATAGAAAGACAGGAGGAGAAAAAGAATGGGAGGGAGGCAGAGGAAGAGTACTAAAGAGAGAAAGCAAATAGGGATGTTTGCCAATGCCTGTAGCTTACTTTAATATAAGTTTTGAGGGCCTATTTACAGCTGTCTTATAGAAAATATTTGCATCAAGGAGGTGCCATAGGATTTGAAATTGGGGAAGAGGGCTGACCAATTGGTGTTGCTTCTGCCTTAGGGGGATATATCTTGGTGACTTCTGATAAAGGGAACTCTGCTAGCGCTCTTGTCTCTGGTGCTTTTAATGGTTCCATGTATCTCTTCT
Organism: Enhydra lutris kenyoni; assembly: GCF_002288905.1. Lineage (NCBI taxonomy): Eukaryota > Metazoa > Chordata > Mammalia > Carnivora > Mustelidae > Enhydra > Enhydra lutris. Next base: position 30,664,923 of record NW_019154096.1, on the reverse strand, counting down.
TGGGGGGGGGGTTAGAAGAAAAGGCAGTCCTTTGCCAAGAAATTGCTTTATTGCAACAAATCATTTGCAATAGTAATGTGTTTACTGAGATAAGTGCCATTTTAACTGTAGTGTGCTGTACCCCTGGCAAAGAATCTCGAAGATGACTCAAAGCTTTTTTGAAACACTGCCATATGATTAAAGAAAAGTGACTTAATGATCTCACATTTAGCATTATTCTGTACTAGTTTTACTCCTAGACTGGAAAATAGTTACAAAAATAGCTTCATTTAATTAGAATGAGAAATATCATACAGAGAGATGTGTGTATTTATATATTTGCTTCATTTTGCAAATTATGATCTGTAGAAATAGTCCAATATGTGTGACCAAGAAGATTAATTGTGGGGACTCTGCTTGGTCCTTCCCATTCATTCATCACCACGTATTCATTGAGGATGTGCCTTATGCTGGGCGCTAAGAGAGCCAAGGGAGGAATGTTAACACTTAGGACACAGCTTCAAGGCGTTTGTCATCTAGAGGAGGAGACAAGGCACATACACAAAAATAGTTAACCATATATATTGAGTAGTATGGAATGGAAAGTTCTCAAAATATGAAGAACGAAATGTGCTTTGGAATACCAAGCAAAGGGAAGTTGGGGAATCTATACGTCATTGGAGGGAATTCATTCATTCATTCATTCACTCAATTATTCATTCATTCATTTATTCACTCACTCATTTATACATTTTTTCATTCTGTGATTCTATATAAGGCATTTACTATGTTCCATCCAGCAACCTGGGTGTTGGGATTATAGCCAAGACAAAACAGACAGGGCTCTGTCCGTACAGAGTTTATCTCTTCTTGAGGTTAGACAAGCAATAGACAAGTAGGGAAGTAAATAAGCAAAGTGATTTCCAAGTATGGTAAGCCAGTGAGGGAGATGAAACTGTGTTAGGGGACAGACCGGTGCTGTGGGCACCTGCAGACACATGCACACTCGCTTGCACACCCAGGATGCAACTTTAGAATGTGTAGTCAAGGAAGGCTTCCGTGAGGAGCTGGCCTTCGCTCAGGCCTGAATAAGGAAAGGGAGCTTGCAAATGTGGTGGAATTCTGTCCTTGCCTTGAAGAACCAGGAAAGTATGATTTAGAGGATGGGAAAGGGACAGACATTGTATAACATTTCAGACTATCTGAGTTCCTTTTCTCCTAAGGTATGGGTTTGGAAGCCTCTGTATTAAGGTAAAACCTCAGTATTTCTCAAGTGAATCAGTGAATACTCTGGCAGAAAGCTGGTAGCTATTGACAGGTGAGAAGTTTTTTGTGTGTGTGTGTGTCTTTCAATAAGATCATTCTGGAATGAGAGTTATTGGTGTGCTCAGTGCCAACCGGCGGGCGTCATGCTGGAAAATTATATTTAACATTTATTTATAGAGCACTTACTATATGGAAGACACTGTGTTGAGTGCTTTACAAATATTAACTTATTTAATCTTTATAATTCTTTCAGGTAGTTGCTCTTCTTACTCTCCTCTGACAGATACAGGAACCAAGCCATAGGGAGTGACCTACTCAAGGTCACATGGCTGCTAAGTGTCTGGGTCTACAGTCTAGCCCTTAACCACCGTGCTTCCTCTCCAGGAGAGGAGGGATTGCCCACATGACTCAGAACATTGCAAAGTGTCCTCATCCCGGATTAGTAGAAAGAGAAGAGGGAACTTTTTCCTTGGTTAAGGGTTCTAGAGCTACACTGCGCAGCAGAACTCTCTGTAAGGATGAAAACCTTCTCTCTGTGCTGTCCAGTAACCACCAGCCTGTGTCTGTTAAGCACTTGAACTGTGACCTAGTGGGACTGAAGGATGGAGTCTTCAGTTAAGTTTTATTTTAAAGTTAAATTTAAAGTTTACTTAACTTTGGTTCATTTCAATGTGAACTTCGAAACCAAAGCAATACAAAATATTTTTCTGTTAAACACAACTGTGTTGTTTCACTAACACTCATTTGCACTAAATGTCACAATGGTTGTATCACGTAAGACACTGTTGTATTGTAGGTGTAGTGGGCGCACACAGGTTGTTTCTAGTAACCCCTTAATGACTTTCAATATGAATAGCATGTTGATATAAAATGTATTTGGCACATATGGGGTTACACGTGCAATATCTGAAATGTAAATATCACTTTATAAAAATTTTTTTTTAACATGTGGGTACTAGGCAATTGAAAATGACAGACGTAGATTGAATTCTATTTCTGTTGGATGCCGCTGGCTTGAAGTTTGCTGTCAGGCCACTCTAGAGGGTGGTTGGTCAAAGGGAAAGAACCTATTGTGTTTTTGGTGGACACTGAGCCATCATCCTGATGACCAGCCCTCCACGGACCCCCAGGCCCTCACCTCTTCATTCCCATTCCCAGGGACCAACGTGAGCTGTTGTGACATAGCTTCGTGGGAGGCAGACATTTGTGGGAACTCATACATTGCACATAACCCCCATTTTGCTTAACAAAAAAAAAAAAAAAAAAAAAAAGATGTGGACGTGGTTGGAGGTGAGGGATCTTTGACCTTTGAACAGGATCCTGCTCGTGCTGTTCTGCCTCTGCCTGTTTCATGGCCAGAACCGAGGCCCGCATTGCTGCTGGGAGGAAGCTGCTATCCACCCATCCCCTCCGTCAGGGCCAAACCCTGCACCTGGACCCAGAGGTGCCAAGGCACAGGGAGTCACGTGGCTGTGCTTGCAGAAAAATCACCTGCCAGGACACTCAGGCTGCTGAAATCCCGGTGGCAGCAGATGGTCAATCAGTGCGGGCCGCCGGCTCAGGCCCCTTCTCACATACCATCTGTGTCCCCCAGAGGTGTGGGATGCAGCAGCCTTCCCATCCGCCTCGGTGTCAACGGGGGTGGTGGGCGTGTGTGAGAGAGGTGGGGCTCCTCCTCAGTAAGACTGAGTTCACTGAGGACTATTTTTCTAGAATCACTCAAGTGGAGATTTGGAGGAACCAGGTGGTTTCTCCCTTTGCCGATGCAGAGCCCTGACTGCCTGCATTGGGCTTCCATCAGCCCAGACTCCTGACTCATGTTGAATCTTCCCCTTCCCTCTGCCTGGAGATTCTTCCCACCCACTGCTCAGGTGACAATAATTCTCATATACATGCAGTGTGTGCTTTTACTCAGGCTGCACATTGGAATTAACTGAGAAACTTTATTTTCTAATACAGAAGACAAATGCTGATGCTTTTTCCTGCCTCCCAGGGATGCTGGTGTCATTGCTTTGGGGTATGGTTTGGTGATCTGGGTTGTATAGTAAACAACAAGGGTTGGAGAGGATGTGGAGAAGGGGGAACCCTCTCACACTGTTGGTGGGAATGCAAGTTGGTGCAGCCACTTTGGAAAACTGTGGAGATTCCTTAAGAAATTAAAAATAGAGCTTCCCTATGGCCCTGCAATGGCACTACTGGGTATTTACCTCAAAGATAGAGATGTAGTGAAAAGAAGGGCCATCTGTACCCCAGTGTTCATAGCAGCAATGGCCACGGTCGCCAAACTGTGGAAAGAACCAAGATGCCATTCAACAGATGAATGGATAAAGAAGATGTGGTCCATATATACAATGGAGTATTATGCCTCCATCAGAAAGGATGAATACCCAACTTTTCTATCAACATGAATGGGACTGGAGGAGATTATGCTGAGTGAAATAAGTCAAGCAGAGAGTGTCAGTTATCATATGGTTTCACTTATTTGTGGAGCATAAGGAATAATATGGAGGACATTGGGAGTTGGAGAGAAGCGAGTTGGGGGAAATTGGAGGGGGAGACAAACCATGAGAGACTGTGGACTCTGAGAAACAAACTGAGGTTTTTGGAGAGGAGTGGGGTGGGGGGTTGGGTGAGCCTGGTGGTGGGTATTAAGGAGGGCACGTATTGCATGGAGCACTGGGTGTGGTGCATAAACAATGAATCTTGGAACACCAGAAAAATAAAATAAAATTAAAAAATAAAAAATAAGACCTTTTAGAAACTTTAAAGTTCTCCTTTTCATAAGGGAACCAATGCATTAAGTGGATGTTTCTCCAAATGTGTCAAAATTACAGGGAGAGGGGAGTACAGTGTGCTTGTTGAAAATGCAGAGTTCTGAGTCATCGCTCAAGCCTTAGGAATCAGGATATCTGGAAAATTTTCAACAAATATTTAACAAAAACAGAATTTATGACGAATAGCCCCAGTGGATCACAGGTACACTGTGATGTCAGCATCACTGTATTAAATCATTAACAACTTCGTATGGATTTTTTTTTTTATCCCTTGTGCTTTTTAAAAGGGCCAGGGAAGAAGGCTAATGCAAAATTCAAAGGAAGTAATCTCTAATGATTCTCACTGTTAAATTTAGACTTCATAAAAGAATTTTCCAGTATGGGGCATAAGACTGGAAAATATGCTGATCGTGTATACATAAAGCAGTAAACATGTTATTTCCTTGGGGATGGGAGAGAGGGTTGTTTATGGTTTGGGGGTAAGGGGGGGTCAGTGCTTACCTTTTTTGTCCCCATTTGGTGTTGGGGAGGGGTCTACTACCATAGCTATCCAAGAAAACCTTCCAGCCTTGATGCTTCTTTACCAAGGAACTCTGAAAGAGCTGGTGAAACTCTAGAGTTCCGCCAGGTGAAGGTTTGGGGGACACTGACAACGTCATAACCTAAAAGGAAGTACCTTTGGTGTCATGGATTAAAAGAACAAAGATAGGAAGTCAAACCTGGATTTGAGGCCCAGCTGTGCCTATCACACACATGTTTAAGCTCCCCTTGCCTCAGTTTCTCCATCCTCACTGTGGAGATTACCTCTTCCTTCTTGAGAACAGTGGGTCCTCCTTCCATTTAGTTCAGTGTATTTAACCCTAACACCATCTTGGTCTCTCCTTTCACTCCGCAAGCATCAGTGGGACAATGGTCAAGAAGCTTTGGATGTGCTGTTTTCTGCATGTAAAATGTTTGTCTTACGCTAGTTGACACCTTCTTATCCTTCCTCCCTGGGGAAACTGCCTTGAACCTCACAAAGCTCTCCACTCCTTTTCATACTCCTCTTTACCATGTACAATTTTTTGCTCTCTAGTGTGACCGTGGGTTGAGTGTTTGTCTTTCCTCTAGACTGTAAGGTCCATGAAGGCAAGAGCCCTCTTTGGTTTTCTGCTGTATATCCAGGCTTAGCACAAGGCATGGTATACAGTAGTCACTTGATAAATGCTTGTGGAATGAATGGCTGGATGGCTGGATGGATGAATGGATGGATGGTGGAGACAGAGACATGAGTGACACACTGTTTGCCCTTACAGAGACACGGGAAAGAGACTGAGAGGAAAACGGGTGACAACAATGAAGAATGAGAGAGTGCTTTGGGAAAGTCTCCTCAGAGTCTTTCAGGAGTTGCCTTCAGTAAAGCAGCAGATGAGGTTAGGGAAGGCTAAGAGTTGCCACCTTGTCTGCTTCTGAATGACTTGATTTTTCAGTAGAAGAAATGAAGGAAGGAAATAAAGAGAGAGAGAGGAAGGAAGGAAGGAAAAGGAAGAAAGGAATAAAGAAACAAGGCCTTAAAAAAAAAAATCCAATCACCTTGTGTGTAGTTGAAACAGCATTTCAAACAACATCTAGAATGGGAGCTTAAAATGATAACTTCTGGAGAGAATATGTCAAGTAGACCTGCATTCTTCGGAAGGTTGGTCAGCCCAGAGCACACAGGAAAGCCAAATTAGTGCCAGAAATTTCTGGCGGGAGGCGGAGTTTGAACCAAGGGAGTTGGGTCTGTCTTTCCTCTGTCTTAGACATGTTGGGAAAAATGCACAGAAGCATGATCTTTGGTTCTTTTGATTTTGGAAAACTTGTGGACAACTGTTGTTTAGCACCACTTCTTTCCAACAGGAAAGGGAATCGTTTATCAATGAGATCCCATTTTCCATTTGTGGTACTTTTTGATTACTTTCTTCAGAAACCAGTCTCCTCAGCCACACCGTTAAAAGTCTTGGCTGAGTATGTCTTCAGAAATCTGAGCTTATGTATCAGAAATGGGGATTTTAATAGTTTTATCAGCAGTAGTGACATATTTAAATTTATGACATACCTTCTTATGGAGAAGATATATCAATTTAATTAAGAACAAAACCAAAACATGTTGCTGGCATTGTCCAGCACATTGAACTAGTGTACAAAAATGATTTTGAATAGTATTTCAAGAGAGAGTTCTGGCCAGTTTTCTCCCTTTTAGAAGCCTTCAAAATTTACAGATATTTTAAGGGGATTTTGTCCAAATAGCACAGACCCAAACAACCCATCTAAAATGTTTTTACACCCATACTCAAAGAAGACAGAATATCTGGAAAGGATTGACTTTTGGAAATTTTGTCTGATGGCCTAAAGCAGTGATTCTCAAAATATGGTCCTTTAACCAGCAACATCAGCATTGCCTGGAGGTTGTTAAAGATGCAAATTCTCATGCTCCCCCAGACTTACTGAATTGCAATCTCTGGGATGAGGTTCAGCAATATGTGTTTTAACATGGCCTGTGGATAGTTCCCATCCATACTCACATTTGGAAACCACTCTTAGGCTACAGCATAAATGTCTGGAAAGGCTTTTGATGCTGGGAACATCATCTTGGCATCTGTCATCCTCTTCTGCACAAGAATCAAAAGGAGAGTTCAAGTTCTATAACGCAGGACCATTCTCTCCTATTCTGTATCCCATGCCAGCTCACCTCTGAGTCTCACCTCTTACCTCTCACCTCTGCATGCAATGAATGAATGACTGGGTAGCTGTGGAATGGTGTGGGTAGTTAAGACAAATGAATTCTTGTGCATAAAGATCTTATAATGGAGTAGACAGGGAGGGGAATTAAGTGATCAGGATGGGGCTGTGCTAATATACACAGCCAGATTATGACAAGAGCCCCGAAACCCCTGAGAAGGTGATGGTTCTCCCCCACATATAAATGGAAGATTTGGCAAACCCATACAAAGACTTAAGGACATCCACCTCAATTCTGATTTCTCCTTGATAACTGTGTCAAAGCTCTTAAAAATAGGGAATACAAAATTCTTCCCAAATTTTTGGCTCCTCCCTTGCTGAAGACAGTCCGTGTGCCTGCTCTGCCTATAGAGAGACTGAAGTAGAAAGGAGACCTGAACATCATACATACACGTCCTCTTCCTCCTTTTAAATGGCCTTGAAAAGACAACAAGTAGCATTACGAAGACAGTCCTCTTTCTCCTTGTTTCTAAAGAGCGATGCCGAGAGAGGCAGGAAAGCTATGTTACCTGACCATGTTCCCGTCCTTCCAGCCCTACCGCGTGCCCCATGCAAGTGGAGTTTGTGGTTTTTCTGATTTGGTCTCCAGTGAGCCAGAGCTGCAGTTCCGCTGTGTGGCATTATTAGCATCTGATCGTCCCCGGGCCATGGGGGGGTGCGTGAGATATTGCAGGAAGTCGGGCAGCAGCCGGGGCTGTGGTCCAACCTTTCTAAATGAACAGTGATGCGGTGTGGTGTGGGCCCCCTCCCCCACCGAGGACAGCCATAATTGCACGGGTTGAGATGTGTACCACTGACCCTTGCCTTCTGATTTTCCGTGCTGTTGGGACGGGAATGTGTGAGCATGAGGAATGCTATCTCATGAAGATTTCTACTTCCTTCAAAAAAGGCAGCTTATTTGTAGGAGTACCACAGTAAATTCAAAAAGAATTTTTTCCCAGAGGTGAGGGAAGGAGGGAGAGATGTCAGGAGTGGACAAGCTAGTACCTTCTCTTTGGACACTAGGATCTCAACCTACCACAAACCTTAGCACAGGGGGCTTCCTGGTTTCATTCTTATCTAGATGGCATTTGCCAAGGTCAACCCCTTTGTCATGGTCAGCTGTGGGGTCTACAAAAGAGGAAAAACAATATGGTGCTTTGGGAACCAAGCACATGAACGTGAGCCTTTATGGTCGAGCCTGGCAGGGCATAGTGGGGCAGGGCACTGATTTTGAAGGTTCGTCAACATTGGTGTCAATGTTTTATTGTCAGTTGAATGATTGTTTATCATCTTTGACCCACTCTTGACGTGCAGGATCTTTGGTGGCCCTGCTTTCCAGGTTGCGTTGACAATCTTTTTTTAAAGCAACAGTTTTGGTGGCAAAATGATTATTGTAAAAGATAGAAAGTTTGGATTGTTCTAGGGGTGACTTTAAGGTCCTACTAACCCACTAAGTGGCTGTAACTAAGCCATTGCTACAGCTTGGCCCTGAAGTTCAGACCTTGGGGACCAAATGTCTTGTGTCCATGATGTTATCTTTTAGAGCTTGTTACAGGTTTTAAAATATTGTAAGCCAAAGGTGTACATGCTTTTCTTTTCTTCTCTTTTCTATTGTGGTAAAGGATATATTCTTTTAAGACTCCCTGTCATATCTGGGACTTTAGCTATGTTTACCCAAAGACATATTAGGTTCTGGCTCTAGTCAGAAACCCTGATCCCTGAGAAATTCATAGTCTTCTTTGTGTATCTGTAATAGATGAGGCTGAAAGTGGGAGGGGAGGTGGGGACTCCTGTAAGTTCCCTGCGGCTAGATAGGGATAGATTCTGGAACCAAGGGGAAATTCCAGCTTACTAAGGAATAAGATCAAACATCCCAGAGAGGCAAGAGTCACATGTATGTAGTAGAAGTTTCGTACAGGTTCCCACTGCCATTGAGAGGAGAGATATTAGTATCCCTCTGGAAAGACGATTATGTTTCTTTTGAAATTTAAATATACTGATAGATTTTTCTTGCAGGATCTCAGAATTTTCCTTCTAGTTTTTTATTGTGATTAACTTCATGTGAGATTTGTCATTTTAGCTACCTGTAAGTGTGTAGTTCAGTAGCTTAAAATACTTTCACAGTGGGATGCCTGGGTGGCTCAGTTGGTTAAGCAGCTGCCTTCGGCTCAGGTCATGATCCCAGTGTCCTGGGATCGAGTCCCACATCGGGCTCCCTGCTCAGCGGGAAGCCTGCTTCTCCCTCTGCCTCTGCCTGCCACTCTGTCTGCCTGTGCTCACTCTCTCTGACAAATAAATAAATAAAATCTTAAAAAAAAATACCTTCACAATGTGGTACAACCATCACCGCTATCCATCTCCAGAACTTCTTGATCAATTTAAACAGAAACTCTATACATATTAAACAAGAATTCCCTATCCCCCTCTCCCCTGCAGGCTCTGGCCACCACCATTCTACTTTGTGTCTCCGTGAACTTGACCTCTCAAGGTTCTGCGTGCAAGCGAAACCATGCAATGATGGTCCTTTTGTCTGGCTTATTTCACTTAACATAATATTGCCAAGGTTCACCCATGTGGTAGTGTGTGTCTGAATTTTTTCCCTTTTCAAGGCTGGTATTTCATGATACAAATAGACACCATTTTGTTTCTCTGTCCATCTATCAGTGGACATGTGGGTTGCTTCCAAAGCTGCTACAAATTTGGGTGTCCAAGTATGTCTTTGAGTCCTTGCTTTCACTTCCGTGTTTGCCTTCAGTATTCTGTAAGAACAGGAAGGTTTGAGAAGGAAGCCAAAGGTGGCCATAAATTTAGTCCTTGGTGATGGTAAGTGGCAACTGGTGACTCGACAGTTCTATACAAGTTTTCTCATCTTATGAATCTAATTAAATTTAAAATCCAGTTGGCCAGACCCACATGCACTTAAGCCAGACAATTTCCCCACAAGCTCATTAGGGTCAAACTTGGGAGCTCCACCAGCAGATGGAAATTTTCCCCCAGGATTTTCAGTAATTAGACAAGAAAGGTCTCTCAAACTTTAGCCCTCAAATGGAAGGCTTTTATCAAGCTTGCCAGTGCATCAGTTTAATGCTGTTCATAAAAATATGTGAAAATCAGGGGCACCAGGTTGGCGCAAGGGGTTAAGCCTCTGCCTTCGGCTCAGGTCATGATCTCAGGGTCCTGGGATCGAGTCCCGCATTGAGCTCTCTGCTCAGCAGGGAGCCTGCTTCCCACCCCCCACTTCTGCCTGCCTCTCTGCCTCCTTGTGATCTCTCTCTTTCAAATAAATAAATAAAATCTTGGAAAAAATGTGAAAATCAACCTTTTAAGTTTTATATGATGCCATGGTATATAAGATTTTAGTGTCATTAAACCTCAATTATCAGGAAGGTCACAGGTTTTAGGGAAAGTTTTGGCCCAATGTTCCAATTGCTTTCAATCCTTTCAGTTTCTTGTTTTCATTTATAATAAATTGGGGCTTTTAGAGGAGCACACTTAACTCTTCTGTATATTTGTGTTGTGCAAAATGAAACGAGCATGGTCAACGAAACCCAAGATGTAACACTGTTGACATCTCTATGGCAGTAGGGAAACACTGCCCTGCAGAAATACGTACAACTTGTGCCCCGGAGTTATAGCAACATGGTCCCTCGGGAGGGAAGAGATTGCGCAACTGATGTATGATTATGCCCCTAATTCTTCTTTGGGGAAAATTAAAAAAAAAAAAAAAGAAGAAGAATCCAGACCCTTGATATCTATTCCATATTAGTCAAATTCTCCTCTCCCTCTGAAAAAAGCTCATTATTGTGCTTAGTCTGTTTGCCAACAGATATGTGATTTACAATAAAATTGTTTTTAGTAGCTTGCATTAAGAAGGAACCCTATTATTTTCCAGGGTTTTGTTTTTATCTATGGTCATTCTGAAATTACCTAATTTGGAAATGGGCAGAGACACATTGCTATCAATGTGATTGGTTAATAAATATTAATAGAGACCCAGTATTTGTGATTAATGGGTAGAGTATCAGTTTATCTCTGTGTCCCTTGCAGTGTGTGTGTGTGTGTGTGTGCACGTGTGTGTATTCATGCATTGTTTATACATTTATAGTTACATTATTTTGTGTATCACTTCCTTATGACACGTACTTCACTTTGTTTTCACACATTCCCAGTCCCGATCCTAATTTAAATTCTCAACTTCTTCCTGTAGCACTCCTGATATCTGCCACCTTATAATTGAACCTGTCTTTCAGAGAGACGTAGTTTCCCTCACTTCTCCGTAGGTGGCTTGTTTCTTTATAGCCCAGGGACCCCTGGACACTCTGGGCCTCCACAGCCTCTTCCATCTTGGTGCAAAACCTTTTCTCTTGAGGCTCCTGCCATCCTGCTGAGTCCTTACCCTGTCTGACCTCCCAGATACTTACATCCCATTCAGGGTGGCTCCATCCCTGACTCTTCCTTCCTTCCCCCCACCCCAGCTGCAGCCATCCCCTTCCGTTCTGCACACTGATCCTCCTTGCTAGCCCCCTTGCCTCCCAGATCCTCGATCTCCTTTACCGTGATGCTCTCCAGTCCCTCTCCACTCCAGCCATGAGTCCCTTGGATCCTGCCTTCATGGGAACTATACCTCACCTCTTTCTGGGGTTTTAAGCTCTAAAGTCTTACTCCGTGAGGGTCCACGTCCTTCCAGCTCTCTTTTGCTTTCATTATACCCAGTGTCCAAACTTATTCTCCTGTTCTCCAAATACACATTTATTTAACAAATATTGATTGAGACACTTTGCTAGCTTCTGGGAGTTTAGTGATGAGCAAAAATGGATGGGCAAACTGTCTTCATAGAACTTGCAGTCCAGCGGAGGAGAGAGGATTTGATCAAGTGATTGCACCAAAAAATGTAAAACTTTTGCCATGCTAAGTGCTACAAAGTAACTGTGTTCATGGGGGAACTCTCTGCATTAATGGCAGGAAAGTGGCAGCAGAACAGAGATCTGAAGGATGAATAGTCTATGAATAGAGGTAAGACTTTTTGGAGGACTTGTGCAAAGGCCCTGTGGCAGTTGGGGTGGGGAGACACACATGGTGAATAAGAAGACCTGAAATTTCAATTAATTTCAGTCTATAGCAGAGGAAAGGGGCCAGGATTTGCAGGGTCTTGTAAGCTGGGATTTTTTTTTCTTTATACCCTAAGCCATGGTAGTCATTCGGAGCAATTTAAGGGGTGGGAAGTCCTCTCCAATTTGTCTCTTTTGTCCTAACAATCCAGTCCAGTCTGTAATGAGTATGGCTTTAAGTATTGCATTATTGGAAGCACCAATTTAAATGCCCCCAAAGGCATCAACGTTTTCACTAGGCTTCTGTACATTTGTATAAAGCATAATTTTACTCTTATCTGGAAATCCCACATATTTTATAATTCTAAATAATGACTACTGAAAGCACGTCTTTATTCTTTTTTTCTTTCATCTTGAACATATCTGTACTTAAACCGTTGTTTGGAGTCTTGGCTTTCGGAGAATCAACTTGCAGCCTTTTTGTATAAGCAGTTCATAAGTCAAAAGTAATGTGCCAGAATGTTATTTTGGAAACTTAGGGGACGTTTGGATGTTTAATGGCACTGTCAAAATATTGGTTTTATATTTTACAAATCTTTTGTTATTTGGGATAACAAAAATACCTTTCTTGGCAGCAAGATCATGTCTTCTCTTGAGAGTGGTTGAAGGGTGAGGAAAACATTAGTATACTGGCCAGACTGGGAAGAAAAACATATCCTTTTTTTTTTTCCCTTAAGAAAAAACTGATATTCAGAGTGTGAGCTTCTCTGGGCAAAACCTACAGAAATGTGGGCTTTTCAAAGATTCACAGAGGCAGGAGGAAAGGAGACTGAGCGAGACCTCCCCCACTCATTTTTCCCTGTAGCAAGAGCAGAACGAGGCACGGAGCCATGAGAGGGCCAGCCAGTGGCCCCTCTAGGTTGTGTTGTAGTTTTGTGCAATGGCACCTGCTTGAGGAATTGATTGTGCTATAGGACACACAAAACCATGAATCCGAGTGTCCATAGGATTCCTTCTTACGATTATCTGAAAGAAACCCCTCTGACCCAGATTAGTGACACGCATAATGGCCATCGTGCTGAGTTACAATGACGCACAAATCACATCTCCTTGGCATCAAAGAACACTGCCTTCTCCAGCCAGAAGTTTTGAGTTCTTTCGCTGTGAGCGAAAACCTACCTGGGTCCTGATCTCATGACCATCTTTTCCAAAGGCCCATTTCACAGGTCAGGACATGGAGTCCTGGAGGTGAGAAGTGATAGGCTCAAGAGCATACAGCTTATGGGGGCAGTGGGGATTCCAACCCAAGCGTCCTGTACCCTCTCTGCCAGGAATCTGTCTGTTGATGTGCTGGTGCCTGCCTTTCCCAGCAGCAGACTGGTGGAGTGGGGATGTCAGGGATTTCCGTTCTTCTCCCTGGCTTTTCCATCCTCCTCTTCCCCTCCCGCTTCAGGGGTCTGTGCTGGTGATGGTGTTGCTGCTGGGTCCTCTCCTTCCTTGGACATCCCAGAAATACAAATGGACATTTGTATGTGTGGCATTTATCAAAGCCACAGGGAACTCCTTAGTAATTTCAACTTCTGGATTCCATGCTCATTGAGGGCAAAGACCAGGACTGACTTTGCTCTTTTTGTTTTCTTTTTCCCTCTCTCTCCCTCTGGGCTTTGTACAAAGGGGTTCAATAAATGTCTGTTGGAGCTGTTAAATTCACCAGACCAAACATTTTAATTTGGATGGTGGAATGATGTTATCAGTCATAAACAAAACATCCCCACATTGTCTTGCCTTGGGAGTTCTCGTATCTATTTTTTTTATATAGGGAATTCTATTGTATATAAATTATACCTCAATAAAAAGAATAGTGTGCCTTTGGGATTATATGGAGAAAATGGTCCATTTTCGGAGGGGTCGCTGCTGCCAGTGATTGGCTAGGCCCCAATTAAATGTGCAGAATCATTAATTAGGGTCATTTGTTCTGCTGTGAGCTGAGAATGTATAAAACCTGCTCAGGAGAGAATTAATTCATCCTCTTCTCTGTACTTTCTAGAGTACTCCTAGCATGATTCTCAAAGTCTCCAGGCCTCATACATATGTTCTAATGGGCTAATTGTTAAGGCGACATTTGTAAATTAATCTCTGACTTGAGCTAAGTGGTTTCCCCTAATGGCTTTAATTCAGTGACTCCCATTTTTGGCCATATATCAGATTCACTTGGTGGAGCTTATGAAAGATAGAGGTGCCCAGCTTGCCCGTCCCCCCAGCTGGCCATTCTCTGGTTCCAGGGCAGGGGAAAGGAATCTCTGTTTTTTAAGAAATGCCACTCCTGTGAGGGGATTGTGATGGGAGCTGCCTTTCTGAGCCTTTTCTCCAGTTAGCGTCTGGAGGCCCTTGCAGACTCGTGACTAGTGTCTACTGAAAGCACTTGGGTCGATCTCTAACAACTTGGAAACCAGTTTCTAGCACAGGCAACATGTCAAAGAGCCCACCTTCCTGATTCATTCATTCTGTGTTCATTCTCACTGGGACTGTCCTTTCCATGAAGATCCTCAGTGACCTGACAGGGGATATTCTGAGCTTTGCCATCCTGCTTTCCATTTTCATGAACTTTTTGAGACATTTGAGAGATCTCCACGGCCTGCTGGAATGACCATCATGAAAATATCTGTGGACATCCCTTCTTTGCGCTCCATTTATCATCAGGCTCCTGGTGCCAGGTGTTATGGACAAACTTTTTTTTTTTTAATACAATGCGTGTCTGTGTCTGTGGGTCTGTTCCTGGTACTCTTCTGTGCAAACACATGTAGTGTTTGACCTTGCATTTCTGAGAACAGATAACTCAAGGGTACCCTTGTTTCAATGACATTAATCAAATCACTTTTGTTAGGTATCCAGCACCTCCGTAAATATTGCTCAGTACTTCATATCACCATGTAGCATGTAGGTATTTTTTTGTCAACCTAAGAATATGGTGGCTCGCGCCGTTCCAGATAGCCGTGATGATCTGCTGACCCCAACCTGTGAAAAGCTAGAAAGGCTCTGGCAGAGGTCGGCACACAGTGTGACTCAAGAGGGAATGTTCTTATTGTCCCATGTGTCAGACTGTGTTTACAAGGTCTTGTTTACGACAGCTTTGTGAAGTGCTTGGTTATTGGAAGGGGTCTTCTTTGACCCTGCTGCTGGAGGGCTAGTGCTTCTCCATCTCAGGTATTATGCTTCTCTTGGCCTCATTTTACCATGTCCCTTGGACTTCAGTGCCTTTTATTCCTGGGACTATCAAGGCACATGGAAGGACTCCCAGTGGCCTCCCCCCTTACTGAAGGGGTGCTAGAGTAGCCAATACAGGTAGGGAGAAGGGACACATTGAGAACAAAAAACATATTGAGTCAAGAGCCCCTATGGTTCCCACCCATCCTTAACTTCTCCCATTTATATCTCTACCTAGTCAATACCTCATTGCAGATTGACTATACGTATGCCATACAACCGGGCACTAATTGCATCATCGCGTAATGTAACATAGGTTACTATGTAAGGGTTACTCCACAAAGAAGTATGTTTCATGACTCCAAGTGGACTTTTTCCACTTTTCCGAGGGCATCAAATATAGCAGATGTGAAATAAATACTTAGATAATTACTTCGGGTTGCTCTATAACATAACCACTGGCATTTAGGTTAAATATCTAACCATTGTTTGCAGTGGGACCGAATTTTTTCATATTTAGAGCAGAGTTCTCAGACAATGGGCGATTTGTCAGAGCAAGAGAGAAAGATAAAGGATGGAGAGAGAGAGTGCTAGTCCTTTGCCAGGGCCTTGTAGAAGACGAATCTTTGTTGGATTCCTGTTCTCATGGTGTAATCCAAGGGGCTGATGCATTTTCTGTAGCACTTGGATCCAGGTTGACCATGCCATCAAGCCTGACATGATAAAGAGCCATTTAGCAAGTTTAAAAAATCACATGCCTAGTTGCCTTAATCCTGAGAAGCTGGTCTGCTCCCCATTGATCATGTCAGTTATGGAGGCGAGTGGGTGGAACAGTTGGACACCCTGTGCCTCAGGAACAAGGCTTCTGGCCCACCATGTGGACCCAAGAACAGGCTCACTCATCAGGATCTTCAGTTCTTGGAGGTCATTTGCCCTTGGATTACTTCCCTCGCTTACCCTACCTGAGAGGTGCTGATATTTGAGTTTGCATCTTAAGAAGCTAGCCGGAGTCCTCCCCTCCTGTCACTGGCTGATTTGCTTAAATAAGCTGCACATTATTGACCGTCACAGAGGCCGAGCGAGCGAAGGCAGCTGGGACAAATCAGAGTCGGCTACTTGGTCTGGACCCCCAGTGCTGGGAAACCCTCACCATTGCAGGAGAGCTTAGATTCTGAGCGTGTTGCATAATGATGTAGATGCCATTTGCAAGGGCTTCCATCCTCTTTCCTCCCCTCTCCCCTGCATCCCTGACCTTCCCACTCCTCCCCTCATTGGCCGGTATAGCCGGGTCTGACCAAAGCTCAGGATTCACACACACACACACACACACACACACACACACACAGTCCAGAGGGCAGAAATTAGTCTCGGTCAGCTGTTTATGAATGAAGAAGAGGTCCTTCCCCTGTGTCCTGGCCACACCCCTTCCCTTTGCAGCATTTTGAGAATGAGGTTCGGGGCCAGGATCTAACCGCTTATGTCTCGGAAATAGCAACACAGATCAAAGTTAATCTGAAGCTATTTGTTTTGGTGCCTCATTCAGATAATGGGGGGGGGGGGGAGCCAGGCTTGTTTATGTTTTTGTTTGTTTTTGTGGATGACTTTTACAAAGAATGAATGAGTGAGTGTGAGGGGATCGTCTGGGGTGAGCCTGCTGGGGGATTGGCCCCCGAGAGACGGTGATCGCCTGCAGCAGACTGCAGTGCTGCCTTGGATTCAGCTGCAGCGTGGGCTAGTTTTTGAGACAAAATGGAAGAATTAAATAAGCCCCAGTGGCGTACTGCTTTACCACTTCCTCTCATAAGGATAGTTTGTCAGGTGCTGTGAAGCTGTGTCTTCCTTCCGCAGCGGCGGGCTGTTTGTCTCTGTCGGTGTTTACTGTGCGGTCGGCCGCCTGTCCGGCAGCTCTGTGGGGCTCTCCAGTGTTTCCAGCGAATGCCATATGCGGATTTCATTTCCTCTCCACCACTTTGGTGCACACACAGAGTACAGATATGTATGTGTGGTCCTCTCTCTCTCTCTCTCTCTCTCTCTCTCTCTCTGTAACACACACACACACACACACACACACACACACACACACACACACACGGCTTGACCATGCCCAGTCATTACATAAGCTGGGATTCCTCTCTCTCCGCCAGCTGATGCCAGAGGGATGGCAATATGTAGATACTCAGAGGAGACTGACACTTCTTTCCTTCCAAAGTCCCTTTAGGAGATAGCGTGTCTGAAAGGTATTTGCCGAGCCCTGGCACTGTGTCTAGCGGTGGTGTTGATTTTTGTTTTCAATCTTCGCATCTTTCTTATTTCTGAGCATCCATTTAGATGCCCTACGGGTCTCCTCTGTGAAAGACTAAATAAACAAACTGGGATGGAGGGAGGGTGCAGAAGTGTCGGTGTCTGCCTCAGCGGCGACATATGGCTCGGATGGGCTTCCATGTGACAGGTAGTCTTTGGAGGAGATGCCAGACTGTCTTCTAGATCAGCGGGGATTAGGGGTGCCTGGGTGGCTCAGTGGGTTAAAGCCTCTGCCTTCGGCTCTGGTCAAGATCCCAGGGTCCTGGGATCGAGCCCCGCATCTGGCTCTCTGCTTAGCGGGGAGCCTGCTTCCCCCTCTCTCTCTGCCTGCCTCTCTGCCTACTTGTGATTTCTGTCTGTCAAATAAATAAATAAAATCTTAATAGATCAGCGGGAATTAATTCTGAGTGAAGAGTGTAAACATGAACAGGGGTGCTTGTGTAGCTGGCTCTAATGTATTACCAGATTTGGCTTTCCTCACCTAAACTGTTTCCAGAATACTTGAGAGGTGTTATAAGTATACACACACACACACACACACACACACGTACAAGTAGCAGATATGTGCTTTTCAAATTGATGGTTCTTGCCTGGAGACAGGAAGTAAATCAGGGTTTGCGTAGGCTTTCGGGTGGGAGTAGGGACCGACCATTCTTGGGTGTCCCTGTGAGGGGTGGAACTGGGATTGACGAAAATGTTCGAAACTAGATGACAGTGACGGCTGTATCACTTGGTCGGTTACTCGAAGTCATTGAATTGTATGCTTAAAATAGGTGAATTTTATGGTATGTACCCACTGCCAAGTAGTATCTTGGCAGAGCTGTGAAAAATTGATATTCCCATATTTGAGTTCCTCTGGGCCCGGGTTGCATATAACATGACCCATTGTGTCACCTGAATGTTTGCCTGTCCTTCCCACCAGAGTGTGCTCACTTCAGTTGCGGAGAAGCTGGACCCTGTTGAGGACAGGGCAGGATGAGAGCCGTAGATCCAAGAGTCTGCCCTGACCCCTGTTGGCCGGCACTGAGGTTGCTGCCCACTGCAAGGCACGAAGGCCACATCAGGGCGTCCGGTGGGGGCCTCCAGGGACTGAGATTCCCAAGAGGGCCCCAGAAAGCAGTCGGAACCCTGCTTCCCAGCTGCTGCCGTGTGTGTCAAAAAAAACCCCAAACACGAAATACGAAGCTTCCCGGTGTCGGCTCTTAAGTGATGACATTTTCCTCTTCTTTTGCAGGTTGTCTTAGTCTTTGCTCTGAGCATTGGTGCACTTGTAATATACTTCATAGATTCGTCAAAGTGAGTATTCAAATACGTTGTCTTGCCCTCTTTGCTAAAACAATCATGAGCCTCTGCATTGATCAAGGGATTTACTGTAACACTGAAATTTGGAAGGCTGTCCGTGGAAGGCTGGGCTACTCTGGGCTGGTCTTCTGACTGGGAAAACAAGCTCTCATGAGGAAGGTTACTTTGACTCTGCTGGCACAAGAGGGAGGGAGTGGTATCTAAGGGTAAGCCTTTTTGCTGGGTGTTATTTATTTTCAAATAACTGTTTCCTGTTGAAGTATTTGCATTAACAACGTCGAGAGACTAAGAGGGCTCTGGTATGAGTATTCAACCATTAGGAGGGTTGCACATATCCAGCCACCGAGGGTCTGAGCCATTCTTGCTATGGGTGAAAAGGGCCTCTTCTCATGAGGGATTCCTGATGCTGTCATCTTACTGGAGGTCAGATTAGGAAGCGTGGTTCTGTCCTTTGCTGCTATCAAGCAGAATATTCCGTGGGAGCATTGCTTGTTAGTGCTTCTTGACTTGTGGAGGTGACAGATGGGATGGAGGAGTTCATGATGACTCCCAGAGGTGTAGACCCACGGCCATCTAGCATTTCCTAGAGCGGACATTCACGCAGACCCCTGGGGTGCCAGTTGAATGAACTGGTACCCTAGGGTGAGCCTGCGGTGGGGTCTTGTGACAGAGTTTAATACTTTATCAGAGGTAAAAGGGGTCACTGAGCAGAGCTGCTAGGTGGCGGCCAGCTCTGCCCGCTTCCAGCAGGTGTCACCCCGGGGTGCCTCATCTGTTCCAACTGTTCTGTTGCAAGCTTGAGGCTGACAGCATCTGGGAAGCTGGAGCTGAGCTGGTCTGATGCGCCTTTCTGTGTGACATGAACTTGAACTCTTGGCCAGCATTGTCTACTGTAAGAGAGGTTTCACCTCTTTGAACTCTATCCGTGGTATGGCTGCCTACTAGAGTTTGACTCTAGGCACCTGCTTTGTGTCCTTGTTGGCATACACCCCGGTGTGCCTGAATTCTGAGCTTTGTGCTCTTTTTCTGTGGCTCAGGATGGTAGTCATTTCGTGCACGCCTAAATTCTGAATTTCTCAGCGGCATCTGGTCACCAGCCAAAGGATTTTGTGCAGTGCTGAGGATGCTGAGGCCAAAATGCCATGTCAGGGAAAATAAAGAAAGCATCCTTTGAATCACTCGCCTCTGGGAATCCGCCAAGTCTGAGAATCTCAGAGGTCCTTCAGCCCGTCCCCATGCACAAGGCTGGACTGCTCTCCCCTGCCTCAGGGAGAGGGTCCTTTCAAAATCCTCCAGAAGACAAGAGTCTACATGTGCCCTCCATCAGCTCTTCCCAGCCAAGAAAGAGAAGAGTTGTTTAAGTCTGGAAAACTCCCAAATGGTATGGCATGGAAGGTAAGCCTCTTTTAAATATCTCATCTTAATGATTCTGGACCATATTTGAATTGAACCAAAGATCTTCTAAAGCCCTCGTCTTCTTTCCTCATTCTCTTCCCAGGAGCGGCATGTTCTCACATGCCATGGGGTGCAGACCCTGTCAGCTTCCATGCCAGGCTCAGGAAATGGGTTTGGGCATGTCGTGTGTCTGCCGCGGACAGAGCAAACCCTTACATGGAGGTGAGTGTGGCGATCGGTTCGGAGAGATGCTTCGCCGCCTTCTTTCCCTTCCCCACCCTTTCGGCTCCTCTGTATTTCTCAGAAATAAAATGCTCTTGTTAGACGGATTTGAATTGTGTCCTTTTTTACAGTGTCTACTGAGAGGCAGTCTTTGGTTCCGTAGATTCTGGTGTTCTCGGCTCCATGTGAGAGGTTGGAAAGGAACGGAATTCCCCAAGGCCAAGGGCCCCTTCCCTGGGTATGCTGAGGCACCCCGGTGTCCTTGGGATTTTGTTCTGATTTTGCCAAGTCTTGGGAAAGCCAGCCTCGGGAGCCCTGTCTGGCTCTGGCTTTGTTTACGAACTTGGAAGGAGTGTATTCCAAAGATGGACATTCAGTCCTATTCTCCTCTTTTTTCAGCAAAAATGCCAATAATCTTAGAACCAAGCCTGTGTCTCTTCTCCCTGAGGACTGTCCTAGCCTCAGTCTTTCTTCTCTGTGACTGACCTGTGTGGTTTGGCATAGCGAGTCTTGGTTTATAAGAAGACCTTATGTTTATTTATGTTAGCCCTTCTACTTTCCATTTGCATTGCTGTGTTTGGTTATAGCCATCTCCCAAGGTTCTGTCCTCTGGGTGACCTGATCAGCAGAGCCATTACCAAGGAGCCTTCCATCTTTCTGGGGACACTCCGCGAAGTGTGCGCACATTAAGTAAGGGGAAGAAGTAGAATTTGTGAAGTAACCTGTATAGCAAGTCCATAGATTCCCCGGAATAAAACAACAACAACAACAACGAAACAAACCTATGAGACATTGTAATCAAGCAGAGTAAATAAGAGAAAATGAAATTCTAGCCACACACAATATGCAAACGGAAAATGTCTAAGAAAGCTGAATGTCGATTCTTAAAATCCATTTTTCCATTCAAAACTCCCATCGATTAGACACACTTGTAGTTTGGCTGGCCATCTGGGCGTCTTGGAAAGAGAGCTTTAAACTTCCCTTGGGAACTTACACGATATTATCACCCTCAAAAAACCTAGTCTTCGGGGCGCCTGGGTGGCTCAGTGGGTTAAAGCCTCTGCCTTCGGCTCAGGTCATGATCTCAGGGTCCTGGGATCGAGCCCCGCATCGGGCTCTCTGCTCAGCAGGGAGCCTGCTTCCTCCTCTCTCTCTCTGCCTGCCTCTCTGCCTACTTGTGATCTCTCTCTCTCTGTCAAATAAATAAATAAAATATTAAAAAAAAAAAAAAACCTAGTCTTCTTCAGATCAATTTTTGTTAGCATTTATGCCCTTCACATATATCAGTCAAATAAATAAGTCTACAGGCTTTCCCTTTGCATGAGCCTAATTGGGTAGACACCATTGTGAGGTGGCTTGTGTCCGTGAATTTTTTTTTTTTAAATATTTTATTTATTTATTTGACATAGAGAAGCAAGAGCGAGCACAGGCAGACAGAGTGGCAGGTAGAGGCAGAGGGAGAAGCAGGCTCCCTGCCAAGCAAGGAGCCCGATGTGGGACTCGATCCCAGGACGCTGGGATCATGACCTGAGCCGAAGGCAGCCGCTTAACCAACTGAGCCACCCAGGCGTCCCGTGTCCGTGAATTTTAATCACAGCTGGCCTCCCCCACAATGGAGGGGGACGCTCCAGCAGCACAAGTTCAAGGTGTGAAGTCTCTCTGCACCCAGCCCCTTGAAGAGTGAGAGAAAGGCTGGTTAATATAGGAAAGAGGCTCTGGGGGGCTGCCCTGCTGGCTCAGTGTCAGGCAGGTCTATCTGGTTGTGCTAATGGGCTGGTAGGCTGGCTGGTTCGGTATTCCCCTTCCGTGTGGCAGCAGGTGGGGAAGGCAGTTCAGTTAAATGTCATCATTGGTGGCTCTATAATCTTGTTAACCTTTCCAAGCTTATTGTACCCTCAAGAGGCAGTGGGTAAGTCATTTCCAAAGACAGCTTTGCCTACGCATCTTTCCTTTCCCGTTGCTGGGCCGGGATAGCTCCCTGAGCAGTCCTTTTTCATTCAAGGATTCAAGGGGCCCTTCCTTGGGTCTTAATATTCCTAGAGGGATTGCCCCAGAAGAATCACTCTTGCAGCTTCAAGTGATTGCTGTCTAGCTAGGACAGATTGTGCTCAGAGCTCCTGGAGTTGAAAGCCAAAGAGAATTACATTAAACTGTGTTAAAATTATGCTTCATCATCCCAGTGGTAGACTCTCTAGAAACACCCAAGCAGGGGGGAGTTGTTCCACCAACTCTTGGATAGACACAAGTGTCAGTTCCTTATAGACACAGAGAAGCGTTAAGCCCTCCAAACACAGTAATCCCATCCCTCAAAAGATATTAAATTAAGCCACACAAGGCAGACACTGCCCCAAAGAACGGTTTCTTTTTTCATTTCTTTTTAAAGGTGTTCTGCCCAATTTAAGGCCTGCGCTGCTCCAGCTCCTAATTCTGATGTCTCTTGATCTCTACGCCAACCTTTTCCTCCCACATGCTCTGATACTCTGTGAAGCAAAGATTTTTTAAAAATTGTACAACCGAGTCAAAAGTGCCCCAGACACCCTCTGGGTGATAATGTCACCATTGCTGGTTCCATCCCTGTCTGTTTCCTCTCTTTGACATAGGAACAGTAATTCTTTTCTAATAGATAAGAAAAAAAAAAAGACCCAACGATGTCAGTGTGAGTGCAGAATTCATGGGTTGCATAACGCAGCAGTTCCTGCTACTTCTAGAATTTCAGGAGAAAGTTGGAAGAGACAGAGGCTTCAGGCCCTGGGTATTTGCATTTTTTTCCAGGGGCATTCTTGGAAAGGATGACTTACCTGTGGGGAGATATTTCTTCCTTTAATTCATGTTTAAACTCAGCTACTTCTTATGCTACAGTTCTGTGGATTATGAATATTTAATACTGCGTATACTGAAAATGAAGGTCAAGTCCTGCTTGCTGGTGACTTCAGTGCAGGCTCATGTCTCTGCAAGGCAAGCTACCTGCTGTTAGCCGAGTAAAGCTGAAAGGTTATACATTGTTAAAATTTTCCTTAATGACTTTATCTGCTCCAAAATTGCTGGCACACAGTGAGGGCGCCTGCTGGTTTCACCAGTCTTTGCTCTTGGTTTCTCATATCAGCGATGCTGCTTTGGGGATATGGACATTAGATGGAGGAGGGAAGAGCAGTGCAAATTTTGGAGAGCATCTCATCCAAGGGCTGCATTCCAGGCTAATGGCAGTGTTATGATGTGAAAATGGTCCTCCCCAGGTCTCCAACATTCATATAACATTTTACGTTATATGTTACGCTACGTTATGCTCATTCATCTTGGAGTCATTAGCTCATTTGAGACCTCTTCAGTGTACTACCACTGAAGATGTTCCACACGGTAAAATTGCTTAGGGTTAGGTATGGCTAAGGAAGATTATCTTTAAGATTGGAATAGAAATTGACCAGATTGTTTTCATCCTCTCTGAAAATAAAACTGGTACCGTTGATAGGATGGGGATACCCAGAGGCTTCGCAGATCTGGCCAGCCCCCAGCAGTCTTACCCACTGAGTGTTCCCACAGGAGGGGCTCTAGTCCTCCAGCCTGGAAATTGTCCTCAGAAAGGCCGGGAGAACTGACATTCCCTGATCATAGACTGTGTGAGGTATGGTGCTAAGCATATTATGGTACACACCACACATGACCTCACTGAATTCTCCTAACAACCTGATCAGGTGGGTATGACTGCTCTTCCTTCTGGGCAGGTGGGGAGGCCGAAGATGCAGCATTTTTTTCAACCCATGTAGCTCATCCGTCGTGGGGGTCTGAATTTGAACCCAGCATGTCTAAAGGCATGTCTCTTCCAGGTCTCGAAGTACAATTCCAGACTTCGGAAGTGAGTCCGTGCATTGAGTCAGGAGTTGTAAGAACAAGGAGTAGCTTAGCCTCTGTGCCTGACTCATCTGTCCTGTTTTCTCTTTTGTTCTCCATCTTTCCAATTTCTACCTTTGGAGTCACCAAGTCTGCAAGTCAGCAGTGCCTATGGGGGGTCTTAGCAAGCTTCCTTCCTAGGATACGAGACATGTGGGACAGGTCTGTGGGACGTGTTCTGTCTGTTGTCTGTTTAGGTCTGGATTCATTTCTTCCTAAATTATGGCTTAATGAGACTCCTTTCTCTTTTCTCTCAGTGGGGTGGCAGCACTGGGTGATGGAATAGGGTCGAGTTAGCACAGAACAAGGAAAGCTGATTGTTTCTCAAGGGCTTCTCTCATTTATGGGATTCTTTCCCAGTAGAAAGACTTTTTGCTTCCTCCCATGGTACTGACCTTGTCCTCTGTGCCTGTCATTTTGGCACACAAAAACAGGTAATGAGAGAGGCCCTGCTTCTCCATTAGACAGGTTCTTTTATCTCTTTAGAGAGTTGTAGGATTTCATTAACAGGTTGTAGTTTTGCATTGTGTTCCTAGAAAGTTAGTACCATCAAAGCAATGTACTCAAGGAGAATTTGTTCCAAGAGATGTTTCCGTGGAGATCTTTGCAGCACCGTCGGATACCTGATCTCCTCCTCCAGCCAGTCTTGTTTTTACTGGCTCTCTCACAGGTGTTGACCCAGTGCCTCTGTGTGCCAGCTTTGTAGCGGACACCTGGCAGAGCTGCGAGGACCGCGTCATCACCTCCACGACAGCACAATGTCAACTGTAAATCACTACGAAGGCTGTTCTCACTTTCCCCATGAGCACGCCCCCCCACCCTCCGCAGGAAGAACAGCTGGGAAGCCCACGGCATAGGCAAGGAAGCTCCCCGCCTCACTCTGTCCCCAGCTCCTTTATGGAACTTGCCATTTCTAGGTGCTGTGCTGAGAAACTCCCTGCCGTTCTCTGCCTTGAGGTCCTCGTTGAGGAGTCATGGTGTGCATTTAACCTTTGTTGAGGAAGTCAACACAAGTCACTGTGTGTGCAAAGCATCTCCCTGTTCTTTTTCTTTTTTCTTCCTTTTTTACATACTCCCCCCAGTTTTCTCTGTCCCTCACTGACATTTTTATTGCCAGGCTTTGGTTTGGAAAATTATGGGTAGGGAAAGTTCAAGGGCAGGATGTTCAGAACAGCACTGCACATCTGTGAAGGGAGCATAACAGGAGAGCCTGCAGCTGTTGAAAGAATGGAGCAGTCAGATGGTGGAGGAGCTGGGCCCTGGAAAGGGTGGGGGAAGGGGAGGCCCCCTCAGGGCAAAGAGTCTGTAAATAACTCCCAATGGGAAGTCCTTGTCCCCTGGCAGAGTTTAACCTTTAATGGCAACACCAGATTCTCTGACACGGGTGCAACCCCTTCTCAGCTGTGCTACCTCGTCTGGCTTTCCAAAATGCAATTTTTTTATTTTATTTTATTTTTTTAAATCAGGTGAGCACAAACCTGGTAGAGGAGACAGGTGGAGGATACGGAGGATATGCCCAGAGGGTAGCTCCTCTTTGTTCTTCCCCCTTCCGTCTGGGTGAGGTGGTCTCAGCTGCATGCCTCATTTCTCATTGCACAGGTGATACAGAGCTACCACTTGAGACAGTGTCCAGAAGCATCCGGGACCTGCTCCTCTTTAACATTTCCTTGGAAAAACTCAGGGACTATGTTAGGAGTGGGAGGGAAGACAGAGCTAGACCTTCCAGATTTGCTGCAAAAGATAACTTGAGAGAATGACATGTCCGAGCTTGAAGAGACTTCAGAGTCCTCTTGGTGCCTCTGTTCCCTGGGCCTCAGCACCCTCAGTGACCTGCTCAAGGACATCCAGCTGGCCAGGAGCGGACCTAGAGCCAGCACAATTCTCTCCAGTCCAGGCCCATTTCTCCCTGATCCCTTGGGTTCATTCTACCAAATATAAAGTGAACAAAGATGTGATGGCAAATATTACCCATGGAATAGCGAAACAAATAGTGATTTTTATGCCCATTTTGAAGTCTCAGGCTGTCATCATGGAGGCAAATTTAGGGCCATGAAACAGAACAAAGATAATGCCAGGTGAGCACTTGGGATTCATTTGTTTCATCCCCCTGGGCAAGAGGCTCTGAAATTCCTTGATTTATGATCTTTTTTTTTTCTTCTTCTGTACTATTTCAGAGGGGAGGTAAGAGCTCAGCTGTGTTGTGGAAGGTTAGCAAGGCTGAGTGCTTTGGTTTGGCTGGTTTGGAATTTTTTTTTTCCTGGAATTTGTTATGCATGACTTTTGAGGACATTTTGCCCAATGGCTCATTTGTTTCCCTGTGAAAACACTATCTGATAATTACGTCTATAAATCCATATTTACTCTCCTCTACAAAATTAGAATGAATTATTTTTTCAACTCTCACCACTGTCCCGAATTTCAGAAGAAAACTTTGGATTATCTGACACTGTTTCAGCCCTCTTGGCTCTTGTAACAGAAGGACTGTTTTAGGAAAAATGAAGAAAATGCATTCCCTTGAAGATTCAGTTAGTTGTTTATGTCTTCTGCAGTGAGCGTGTGTTTATAACGCTTGAGGGCAGGATTTTCTCCCTGAGGCACAGCCCTGGTCCTCTACCTAAGGTCATGGTCAGATGTGCATTCAGAACCGCCAAGGGATCAGGGTGGGAGCCATCTGGAGAGAAAGGTTAGCGCTCAGAACAGTTTAATCCAAACCCAAGGACAAAACTCATGCTTGTACCACTGCCATGCTTGTGCTGAGGTTTGGTACAGTCTATTACAACTTTATGATAGGTCTTACGGGCTGCAGATGAGACTGGAGATGTGACCTCTGTCTGTTTTTATTCCCCCTGTCCTTCTTTCTGACACCCTGACAAATGGTAGCGTTGGGGACACTCTGGTCAATGATGAGTCATTTGTGGCTTAAAAATGGAATTTCTTGCAGCAAAGATGCCCTTGGGACTTTCTGATGCACATGTCACTATTCATAGAATTTGGGAGAAAGGAGTGTGTGTGTGTCTGTGTGTGTGTATCTATAAGGGACAATACTGTCCCAACTCTAGATTGATGGGAAAACCTAGCATGGGAGGTCTGGCCACAAGTCTCATCATAACAACAGAGATTACAGAAGAGACTTCAGATTCCTCTTGGTACCACTGTTCCCTGGGCCTCAGCACCCTCAGTGACCTGCTCAAGGACACCCAGCTGGCCAGGGGCGGACCTAGAGCTGCCTAAAGCTGAGAGCCATGAACCCAGGTATCAGTCAGGTAAAGAGATCCCTATTAAGTATGAACTGTGTGTAAGACATTTGCTAGGTATGGAGGATTGAGAATACTATGCCTCAGTCTAGATCTTTTTCATTAGGACTTTTAAATTATATATATTTTTATAAAGGTCAGAAAGTCTAGCCATCATATAAGAGAGGGGGAAAGGGCATAGATACAGGAAAAAGATAAAGATAGGAAAAATGAGGTAACAAAGCAAGACAACAGTGAGATTTCACTAGGCAGTGTATCTTCACTCTCTAACATGAGCACTGCAGAGGGGCTAAAGGGAGAGAAGCCGAGGAGACAGCTGGGTCTCGGGAATGGTTGGGCTCTGAGGAGGTTTTGTGTTGAGGAGGTAGAAAACTCCATCTCCTCTTGATTCTAGGAATCCACAGGGGGGGCCTCTCATTATGGCCTGTGCTATGTCCTCTGACTTTTATTTTCAGCGTGTGCAGAATCCAGCAAAGCCTTGCCTTGCCATGAGCCACAGAGTTAAAGGATTGAGAGTGTTTCAAGGGGTAGCATAACAGAACCAGATAAACGAATCATCCCTCATGGCCATAAGACCTGTTCTCCAGTTGCACATGATGGAAATCTTTGGAAACGTCTCTCTGGAAATTTCCAGAAGTGACTGACTGGAAGATATCCACTCCACCTTTCGAAACCAAGGTCAGGGTGGAGTATGCCTTTCAGGGGCCTTGTCTATGAACTTGCCACGTTCTAAGCATCCCGGGATGTGGTGGGGAAGAATGTTATGGCCGAGGGAGGGGGCGCTACTGACGAGATGGTTGCGGCACATTTGGAGACCAGGGTTTGCCTGGGGCGGGGGGGGTCACATGACGCTCTTCATGGTTGTAGGTCCTTGTGCCTTCTTGGGTCCCTTTCTCTGTACAGAATATTGAAAGTTACATTTTGTGACTGCATTCCTATAAAGATGAACATAATCCGGGCTGGATTTGGTATCATGTATTCATTATTATTATATTTATTTTTTCTTCTGATATTAGAGAAATGAAAATTAAGGCATTATTGTAGGTCATTAGAAGTCTGGTGGGCCGTAGGCACTGTGTCTGCTGTGCCTGATGGAAAGTTGGCCCTGGTTCCTCCTTTTCTGTCAGCCCCATCCATCTGGAAATTTTCACAGATAACAAAACAAGCCCAGAGACGGAGGCCTAATATCCTATCCCTCTCAGTGTCACGTAATTGTTTCAGATGAGGAAATTAAAAAT
Organism: Enhydra lutris kenyoni; assembly: GCF_002288905.1. Classification (NCBI taxonomy): domain Eukaryota; kingdom Metazoa; phylum Chordata; class Mammalia; order Carnivora; family Mustelidae; genus Enhydra; species Enhydra lutris. Next base: position 30,636,313 of record NW_019154096.1, on the reverse strand, counting down.
AAACATTCCATTTCAAACTGTGTCTTTTGACTCTGCTTTGGGAAATAGGAACTTTTAGCACCCCAGCCTTAAGCAAAAAATGGCACCTGTTGATAGGTCCAAACTTTTTTTTTTTCCAGAAAACCTAATAATCTTCTGATGAGTTTTAGAGAAAAACATGTGTTTTGTCCATCCTTCTGTCTGAAAATGAGCCTTGCCAGTTTAGGGGATCTGTTTGCTTAGACCACTACAGTGAAAAATTCCATTCCCTCCAGCAAGGTTGGTAGGCTCCAGGAGATGGGGGGCAGGCTGATGTTAGGAAAGAGGGAAGATCTGGTGGGGACTGAGCTGCGATGAGAGCTCAGTCCTCTATCCCAAGGTGGCTTCCAAGCTCCGGCTGATTGTCCCCGAGCAGAGCACAGGCTCATGGGGCCTGATCTTCCTGCGTTTCAGAGAGAGGAGAGGAAACCAGGCTTTATGCGGAATCTCCAGTTTTAAAATACTGCCCACGGCTCCAGATCTTTGAAAGTACTCTGCAGGCCAAACAAAACACTTCTGCAGGCCAGATTTGGGCCTCCCGTCTTCAATCTTTATTCTAAACTGTCTCTCTTTCTGGTCTTGAATTAGCTCTGCTCTCTGAGTGCCAGAAAACCTTCTTAACTCTTGATTTTCCATCCCTCGGAAAAGGCCCCTTCCCTCTCCGAAGTAAGGAGCCCATGGTCTCCAGGTGCTCTGGCTTATTTCCATCTAACACACTTGCAAATGCTGCTTAGGTAAGTGTCCACTCCTCTCTAGGCATATACTGTATGTCACAGCAATAAATCACCCACAACTTACTGTAAATCCCTAAAGCTACATATCACGAACTCAACGTCATCCCTGAAAATAACGTCGTTAGAACCTCATAAACATACACTCTGTTTGTTTAAGAACTGCAAGAGCTTTTTAAACATGGTTGCTAAGTCACAAGAGTGTATTTTCCAGGACATAAATGGAAGTGAACATAACCCCCTTAAATTGTCAAGTTCTTTATAAGAAAAGAGGCCCAAATCTATCTGGTCTGCTGGTGTATTAATGTGACCAAAGCAGAGTTGATTATACTACACGTTTGTGTTGATAAGTATTGGAGACTATCTTCTGACTTACTTGTCTAAATGTACACATTATATGAAATTGGTTCAATTTCTAGCCTATGTGGGTATAGTTAATGGGTGAGTTAACATAGATAAATCTTGGCTATATTTTTTATAAAGATTTTATTTATTTATCTCAGAGAGCAAGCTAGAGAGAGAGAGAGCACATGAGAGCAGCAGGGAAGAGGGGTAGAAGGAGACAGAGAAGCAGAAAGCAGACTCTGCTGAGCAGGGAGCCCATTGTGGGACTCCATCCCAGGACCCTGGGATCATGACTTGAACCAAAGGCAGACACTTAACTGACTGAGCCACCCAGGCGCCCCTTGGCTGTATTTTTTTTATTAACCTTAAACTTTGCAATTTGCTTAGCATTCGGTTCAACATTTACTGATGAAATTCTTATGCTATGGCCCCTTCAAAAATGAAATCAGAAGCATTTCTGGATCTTTCTTCCTACATCTGGTCCCAAGTCTGAGCTACAGCTTCATCCCCTCATCTTTCACTTTTTACATGGAAACTTGCAGCTAATGTGAAGGTAGCATTGTTAGACTCTGATTATAGAGCTCAGATATTTTCAGAGCTACAAAAAAGATGGCCATTCCATTATGATATCCTGACTCCAGTAGAACTGCTTCATCAGTCTGGTTTCCAAATGGAAAATACTCATACTGCCTTTCACTTATCATGGTACTCTCAGGAAGAAAATGTAGGTAGGACTCCAGGGCCATTAGATGTTGGAATCTACTTTAAGGCACTTGTCCTTCTTAAAGATATTCAGTCCATGTTCCTCTTTATGCCCAGAGAGCCCCTGTCTCTTCCTTTGAGAGCTGGTATTTTCACCTCTCTCTTTCTCTGCTCCCCCTACCTCCTGCCCAAAGATGAACCCATGGCCCAGTTTGAGACACAGTCGATCTTGATGCCTTGGAGGGAACTTCAGGGACCATATGTAAAGAATGATGAAGGACATGGAGGTCGTGAGATGACTCTACCTGGCAAATGCTTTTCCACTAGCATCAGGAGGAAGGGTGGGGAGTCCAGTAAGGATTTTGCCCTCTTCATAAAAGCATGAACAGGAAGGCTAAGGCAAGGTCTGTAGAAAGCAGCAGTGATAATGGAGGTGCGCTCCAGGTGGCCGTGCTGCCTATCCGTGCTTTGGCGTGCAGTCTGTCGCCGGGTACTTGGTGAGGCTGGAGAGCAGGTACAGACGGGGCATTTGGTGGTTGCGTGTCTGTACACTCATGCGCATATGCTCAGAGGAGGAATGAATGAGTAAGTTGGTACCTACATCGAGTAAAATTAGAGAAGGCAATATGGACGACTGCCTTGTGCCATGGTGATGGTTCTCCTGTGGGTCAAGTACCACTTCGGAAATTTGATGAATACTGTAGGAACTTTGCTTGCAAGGGACTCTAAAATTTGTCCATGGACCCCATGCTAAGGATTCTTGCTCTGTAGGGTGGGTTCATCTGCTCAAGCATTGCTGTTTCTTCTGCCATGAAGACCACGTGCCAGACAGAGGGCAGTCCTCATACCCAACGATCGAACAGAGATCGGGAACCTGCCCTTCCTGGCCTATAAAACACGTCTAAGCACGAGACTCTCCGTGGGGTGTTTTCTCCTCTTGAGCAGTCATGCCCCTTCCCCACTGCATTTGAAATCTTGAAAATGGAGTTTGGGGTGCCCATACAGACACAAGCGGCTGCCACTTCTCCACAAGGCTGTGTCTCTCACCTGTGGCTGCAGAGTCCCTGGGGGATGTCTGTGGGCTCATCCGACCTGTGTGCAGACCGGTGTGACAGAAAAACCAAAGAGCAGCTTCCAGAGAGAAGCCCCATCTCTCCCGAGTTCCCGGCTTCTTTCAGATTTCTTCCTGCCTGTACCTGTCTCCAAGCCAGCCAGCTGTGACAGTTTAATTGGTGCGGGGTGGGAGGAGGAAGTCAGGGGTGACTGGTGTTCCAGAAGAAGGAGACTCCCCTGAAAGGAGTGAGGGGAACCATGACAGACAGGCCTGGCAGCTTCAGGGAGGGGCAGAAGGTCAGCGGCCCTTGCTTGAAAAGGGTGTTGGCTGGAGGAAACGGCTGCCAGCTACTTCCACCCCGAGTTGCTTGGCCAGTTCTGTGCATTCATGTGTGTTGTTGCTGCCTTGTCCATGGGGGACAAAGAGGTCACTGGGGGGCTCTGGCCTGGAATGAGAATAGATGGAAAGGAAGGCCAGCGCTGCCTAAGAGCTAGGAGCAGAATCCGGACTCAGACCATCCTCGGGCTTACCCTGCTCTACCACTTCATAGTCCTTGTCCTTGGGCAACCTACTTTAGGATTTCCAAACTGTAAGGCCTTTTTTGGTGTGAAACAGGTGAAAATGGTGACGAGGGACAGCAGTAATACCTACCTGGCAGCCGTGGGTGCACGCCATCATATCGTGCCCCTAAAAGGCTCTGAGTGCCGTGCCCAGCGCGAATGCAGTCCCCCGAATTTAGATATTTCTGTTGTCCTTTTGAGGTTTGTTTTGAAGCTTTTAATCAGGTCTTTAGAGAGACAAGATGTAAACTCATTAAAATTAGGAAACAAAACAAGAATTTGCAAGGCAGTGATGTGGTTCATTATCGAGGTGGTGCATGAGACCCGAGCTTCTTAAGGCTGCAGCTCTCGACTCATTAGCGGCTGGGGAAGGCGGTAGAGTGGGTCACAATGAGCACTTCTCAAGGATGAGATTGAATAGCCTTTGGTGAAAATACTGCTCCAGAAGGTCCTTGTGATTGGATGAAAATTTGTCTCAGTTCTATCCGTAACACTGTGTATACCGTATAAATGTATGTATCTCTACAGGCTCTTGCCTTGAAATCTGTATCTTACTATGGGTCTTGTGAAAATGTTGTGTGAGTTGTGTTAGCTTTGAGTCCAGAAGAGAGTGTGCTTTCCGAGCTGCAGTAAGGGTCCAGGTATGGGTGGAAATGAGATAATATGGAAGGAGAGCATAGGATGAACAGTCCACAAGACAACCCTTCCCTTCCACTACCAACAGCATCAAGTTCCAAGAGCTCCCCAGACCACCCCCAGATTTGATAATTCCCTACAGGGACCACAAAACTCATTAGAAGCTTTTATGCTCAAAGACGATTTCCTTCAGGGAAAGGATACAGATTAAACTCAGCCAAGGGAAGAGGTACATAGGGCAGACCCAGCAAAGTGCTAAACAAGGAGCTTCTGTTGTTCTCTCCCTATGGAGTCATGGTGTTAATTTTGTTAACTTGGTTAACTCAGTGTTAACTTTTCCAGCATCCATGTGTGACAACACAGAGAGAATATCGCCCGTGTGGGTAGCTCACCAAGCCAGGTGGTCAGAGTTTTTTGGGGAGATCCAACATACAAACCTGGGTGACTGTCCATAACATAGACTGACCTCAGTCTCCAGTCTTTTGAAAGTTGACAAATAACCTGTGACCCAAAGCCCCCACCGTATATCACATTGTTAGACTTTCTGTGTGGTTAACCACTCCTCCCCACCCTGCCAATTGCTTTTTTACTTCCTGGCTGATGCGAGACACTCAGGCAAAGACTTTTCATCAGACCCCACATCCAGAGACTTGGAGAGTGCATTACAGAGGCTGAGGGCCAAGGCCAGACTTCTCTCTGGCAAGGTTCGTATTTTTCTACCAGAGTCAGTGAGGGAACTCTGCTGCCTGAGGAGGGGGGTCTCTCCTGGAGAGGATTTGGGGTGGGTCCTTCAATCATATGCAAGAGTAGCAGAGGAGCGGGAAATGCTAATTCACAGAGTTAAGTGTTTCCGGTGTCTGTTCATGTGAGCGAAATCACTGTTGAAAATAGTGATTTATCCATTCCTGTGTACACCCAAGCTTAATAGCTGAGCAGGTGAGCCTGCAGTTGGTAAAGTAAAGCTGGGCAAGGGGACAGCGAAAGGGCCACCTGGATGCATGGTCCCCATGTGAGTGAGCTTGCCCAGGGCACAGCAGGCTTTTGGGCTGAGCTGATTTGCTGCCATTTCTAGGTGACCAGGACTCCTGTGCCCTATTCCTTTGCAGACCCCATGGATGGGCTTCCAGGAGCCTCCTGGCAAGGTTTGGTAAGGAAAACATCTGCCTCCCTGATCCAGTTTAACCCCACCCCCAACCCCACCCCAACCAACCCTGTAAGACTTGATGAGATCAAAACCAGAAAACATCGAGACCTCAAGCTGGGGATAAAATGCAGATCCGGCATGCCATCAGGCCATGCTGCCCCCTTGCCACCTGACAAATGAGACCATCTCCAGCAAGGGACAGTTTGTAATTGTGCAATCAAATTAACTTGGATTTCAGCTTAATGAAGTGCTTAATGTCCTGAATGAGGCCGAGTCCTAATATTTGGAGAAGCAAGCCTGACCCCAGGAAAAGAAAGAACAGACTTTGGTTGATAGCTCCTAGTATTAATTGTGCTTGCAAAGTCAACCTTTTTAGAAATTCATCCTTTCATGCACGCAATCTGTTATCACCCAGTTCTGCTATAGTTTTGCTAAGGGGTTTTCCTGCTGTAGCGTGTAAACAGGACAGTGGAAAGAACATTTTACTGGAAATCTCTGCTGAACTCTATGTCCCAGGGCGTATTTCTTAACTTCACAGGATCTCAGCTTTCTCATTTGAACAATAAAAAAAATCTTTCTCTTTTTCTCTGAAATCCCCCCCCCACTTTTTTTTCCCCTAGAAGTGTTTTATTGCAGTTAAAAACTGATAGTCTGGAGGCAGGTAGACCTGGTTACAAATTCTGATGCTGTCACTTACTAGCTGTGTTCCCTTGGGAAGAAATTAACCTCTCTGAGACTTACTATCCACAGCTGTCAGTGTGGATCATAATAATTTCTGCTTCTTAGTACCGAAAACAGTAAATGAATACTCCATATAAAGCATCTAGTACAGGACATAGACTATATTGGCATTTACTAAACCTGATGTTATGAATGTGAAATTATTTTCAGTGTGAATTATACATCACTAACTTGGTACCAGTCGTTTTGATTTTTATTAAGCCGATGGTTTAGCTCTTGTTTAGAAAATGTCTCATGATTTGGTAATTAACTCAATAAATATTTGTTGAAAGATTGTTATGTGCCAGGCACTATCTTAAGCACTAGACACTTGCCAACGGTAGTGGCAGAGGAAGAAAGATATTAAACATATCGACAAATGAATACATAAGATAATTTCAGTTGATGATGAGTGCTGGGAAGAAAATAAAACTGGTAATGGGAAAAGCAGGGTTTCTTAACATTTTTGTGCTGAGGACTCCTTTGTCAGTCCAGTGGAGTGTGTTACTCTCTTTTGAGAATATTTATCAATGTATAATATAAAAACAATGGATGATAAGAAAACCAGTTACATTAAGATACAGTTATTAGAATATAAAAAACAAACTCATGATAGAGTATGCGTGCTTCTCTCTTTGTACATTCTTATCAAGCTCAATTGCAACAGTTCTAATAATGCCCCTTTAATTTTAAAGTAGGATTAGTGTAAACGATATTTTGAGGCATCAGCATCAATGGTAATCTTACACATAATTACCCAAGATTTTTATTGCTAACAGAGTCAGAAGTATCACTAATACTGTCTTAAATTATTGCCTGCATTTATAATTAAAGAACAGCCTAAATTTGAGATAGAGGTTAATGAAAGTAAGGACATAATTTTTCTCATCTTAAGGTCATGGAATCCCTGAATATTATGCAAGGGCCTCCTGGTAATCTGTGCTACTGGGTAAAAGCCCTTGGAGTAGAGAGTGACTTGTACTGGCAGTTGAGCTGTTTTACTGAGATGAATAATGTCATTTTTACTTTTAAAAAGCCATACTGGACATACGGATTAATGGAATGGGATTGAAAGTACAGATATAAACCCATACATCTATGGTTGACTGATTTTTGATAAGGGTGCCAGGATCATTCAATGGGGAAAGAGTAGCATTTTCAAAAGACGGTGTTGGTATGACAACTGGATGAGCCGCGTGCAAAATAATGAAGTTAGACCCCCACCTCACAGCATATGCAAAATTCACTCAAAATGGGTCAAAGGCTTAAATGTAAGAGCAGAAACTATTAAACTTTAAGGAGAAAACATAGGGGTAAACATTTGTGACATTGGATTTGGCAATTAGTTCTTAGATATGATACCAAAAGCCTAAGCAGCAAAAGAAAAAAAAACCACAAATTAGACCTCATCAAAGTCGAAAACTTTGGGTTTCCAAGGACACTACTAAGAATTGAAAAGACAGCCTACAGAATGGGAGAAAATATTTATTTATGTATCATATATCTCACAAGAAACTTGTATGTGGAATATATATTAAAAAAAAAACTCTTAAACGCAGTAATAAAAATACAACCCAATTTAAAAAATGAGCAAAGGTTGGATATTCATGAACACAGTCATCATTAGGAAAGTATAAATTAAAACCACAATGAAATACCACCTCACACTCACTCCTATGGCTATCCTAAAAAAGGCAGCTCATAACAAGTATTGGTAAGCGTGAGAAAGTCAACCAACTGCAACCCTGTGCTTTGCTGGTGGGAATGTAAAATGGTGCAGTAGCTTTGGAAGGCAACCTGACAATTCTTCAAAAAGTTAATCATAGAGTTCCCGAAAGACACAGCTATTCCACTTCTTGAACTATACCCAAGACTAATGAAAACCTGGACCCACATGCTCATGGCATCATTAATTATAACAGCCAAGAAATGGCAAAAACCTTAGGATGTTGGACAACGGATCAAGAGCATGTGGTTTAACCATGCGATGGAATCTTATTTGGCCTTAAAAAGGAACCACGTCCTGATACACGCTGCACCATGGATGAACCATGAAAATGTTATGCTGAGTCAAAGAAGCCAGTCACAAAAGATGACATATTGTATGGCTCCATTTATTTTTTATTTATTTATTTATTTTAAAGATTTTATTTATTTATTTGACAGAGAGATCACAAGCAGGCAGAGAGGCAGGCAGAGAGAGAGGAGGAAGCAGGCTCCCCGCTGAGCAGAGGTATGGCTCCATTTATATGAAATGTCTGGAACTGGCAATACAGAGAGACAGAGAATAGAGGAGTGCTTGCTTCAGCTTGCATGAGTGGGAAGATGGAGGATGGGTGGCTAAAAGGTACAGGCTTTCTTCCCAAGGTGACCAAAATATTCTCAAGTTTACTTTGGTGATGGCCACACAACGTTGCAAATATACCAAATACCATTGAATCGGATCGTTCAGGGAGGCAAATTGCATGGTGTATGAATCATAGGTCAGTAAAGCTGTTACCCACAGAAGTAGTCATTCTGATGTGATGTGGAGAACCGGGTATGGGGCACAGGATTAAAGGAAGGAAGCATTTCAGAGGCTGTTTCATTAGTCCCGTTTGAGAGCATGACGCCTTGGGCTGGGAGGGAGGCAGTAGAGGGGGTGAGTGCACACTGGAGGTATCAGAGACAGAGCCGTTCAGTTGAAAAGGGAAAAAAATGAAGAGTGACTTCTAGGTTGTTGACTTAATAACTGGTATTTTCCTCCTAGAAGACTTGAGGTTTAGTTACAAGCTACAGAAATGTTGAGAGGATACTAAACCCTACTAACTCTTTGGAGAGCCGTGCCATCATTATCAATTTCATTGTAGCTTTTAGCAGAGTGCATATGCGTATGCACATACTCTCACCACATTTTCACACTCCCTCTTGGGCATGCAAAGAAAGAACATAAAAGCCACACGCTTTAGAAAGCCACGCCGGGGAGAGAGAATGAACCCCTAGCCTCATCACTTCTCATGCCAATGCTAAATTTGTTCAGTGGAAAGAGATCTGTGATCAGAGCAAGTAGGAAAGAATCTATTCAAGAATTTATGTATCTTAAACATGTCCATCAAGCATAATTTTCTCCCTATCACATGTACAAATAGTGAAGGAGAGGAAAATGTCATTTCAGGGCCTTGGGTATTATAGGATTTTGATAATGTTAGCAAAATAATGGATAAGATAACCATGATTGCTTCAGTCACCTGGGCTCAGCTGAAGCCCAGGCTAAGTAAATTGTCAGTACAGGCGTGTTAAAATCCTTGTTACCTAAGGTCCTTCTCTGGAGACAGCATGGCTTCAGTAATGAACGAGCTCTGGAAATTAAAGAAGTAATCACATTGTTAATTGAGATTATTCGCTTCACCTCAAGCAGAAGTAAATGGAACGGACTCCTCCTGAGCGAGTGCATGGCTCTGTTGTGGGGAGCCAAGGGTTTTCCATGATGGTGAGCCCTCCATGGCTCATGTTCACGTAGAAACAGAAGGCATTTTCCCTGGGTGGATGGAGGGTTGGAGGAAGACATCCCCAGAACCTTAGCCTTGAGCCAGACAGGCAGGAGTTGCTATGCACTCAGTTATGCTTGAGGAAGATATATTTCCCTCAATATTTTTTCCCTCTTCTTCCAGGGCTCCTCGGGAGCTGGGATGTCCAGCCCCCTGAAATTAATTGACAGAGGGCTTACTTCTAATCCCAACGGCACCAAAAGAACTTTGCCTTTTCCTGTATTAACTCTCTGTTAGACAGACCCACTGGTTCCTTTTCCTCATCCACAGAGGATAGAGTCAAATTAGAGAACTTGTGAAATCATCTATATTTTACCACTCTTTTTTTTTTTAAGATTTTATTTATTTATTTGTCAGAGAGAGAGAATGAGCACAAGCAGAGAGAGTGGCAGGCAGACGGAAAGCAGGCTCCTCACTGAGCAAGGATCTTGATATGAGGTTCAGTCCCTGGACCCTGAGATCATGACCTGAGCTGAAGGCAGACGCTTAACCGACTGAGCCACCTAGGTGCTCCTGTTTCACCAGTCTTGGTTGTTTTCTCAAATTGAGGTGAAATTCACACAGTATACAATTAACCATTAGCCATATTAAAGTGTACAATTCAGTGGTATTTAATATATATTTAATATATATTTAATATTTAATATAGTCACCCGATTAGGGCAACCATTACCTCTTTCTAGTTTTAAGACACTTATACCACCTGCAAAAGAAACCTCATACCCATAAACAGTGACCTCCTGCCCCTGGTAACTTGTCTGCATTCTGTCTCTACGGGTTTATGTTTTCTGGATGTTTCATTTAAATGGAAGCATACATCTGTGTCTGGCTTCTTTCCTGGAGCATTATGTATTCAAGGTTCATCATGTTGCATGTATGTCCTTCCTTTTTATGACTGAATAATACTCCATTGTATGGATTTGTCACATTTTGTTTATCCATTCATCAGTTGATGTGCATTTGGGTTGTTTATACTTTTTGGTTATTTTGAATCATGCTGCTATGAACATTTCTGCCCAAGAATTTGTTTGAATTCCTATTTCAGTTCTTAGAATTGCCGGGTCATCTGATTACTCTATGTTTAACTTTTTGAGGACTGACCAAATTGTTTCCCACAGACTTTGGACTCATGCAGATTTGGGATTCGGGTCTAGATCTGCATCTTTCTAGGAATATAACCTTAGGCAGTTTATAATCTCTGTGTATCTTTTGTCTGTACAACGACCATGATACCACCTGCGTTAACACTGGGGTGAAGGATGAGTAACTTCCCAGCACATGCCTGAAGGACAGGTAGGCTGAATAAATGCTCTTCCTTCTCAATGATCAATACAGGTAGAGTAGAAGAGGTGGGTTTAAACAATCTGCTTTTAAATTCTTCTTCTTCTTATTGTTGCTATTGGACCTTATCATAGAATGTTTTCTTTGCAGTGGATGGCCTGCCCAATCATGCTTGATTACATTAATAGTAAAGTTTTAAGATTTTGTTTTCTATGTGTATACCACTTGATGGGGGCAAGGGAGGTGAATCTTTGGGACAAAATCAGGGCGATAAAGTGGGCTAACTCTTGATGTTGAGATTCCTCAGGTGGATGACCCACCTTTATTTACTCTCCATTTTGTCCGTGTTTGAGGATAGACTTGGTTAAAGGAGTGGTTATTGATCTCTGTGTTCCTTCCATAATATGGCCTGCTTATCATTTTTAAAAAATGAGTAACTGTTGGTCACAAATGACCTCATTAACTTTGGAGGCATCAACAGCTATTTAATGACTTAGGATGTAATATAATCCCTACGTTCAAAGCTCAGCTGTGTCTCCCAAATAATACCCACTGGTAAGTCCCGGTGGTGCAGTTTTCATGATGGACTGTTCTTCTCTTGGCCTCCAGCGCTGTAGGTCCTCCCAGAGTGAGCACCGAGGGTCACTCCTCCCTTGGGGTTTGGCCCCAGTGATAATGAGGGTTTTGGACTGGTCCCATGGGAAGTGACTCATGAGGGGTCACTGTGTGACTACAAGTGGCCCGAGCTGGAATTTCTGATCCCTGGAGGTGGTTAAACAATGAGAGAGAATCAGAAAAGCAGCAAGTGTTTGGGCCCAGTGCCCACTTAGCTCAGGGAATGGCGGACCAAGGAGATGCCTGAGCAGGCTAATAATTTTGTATCCCTTCAAGTCAGTGTTCTTTACATATTTATTAGATACTTAGTGGAGAGACTGAGCTTTGTGTGGGCGAAGATAAAGAAGAGGAGGGAGAAAATGATGTTAGAGGTGCCTCAGAGGCCCTGGGCAGCTGCCTGAACAGTTCAGAGACCCTCTGGCCTCCAAATGTGTCCGTGCAGAGTCTCATCTCCTCTCAAGTGGCTTTTCCAAATATTCTTCCTGCTCACGTATAATAGCTACTCTCCCTGAAAATCCCATTTTTCCATCTTGTTATTTTTCTAGTGATCTCTTGAGTAGCATATAGATTGTCACCCAGGAAACTGCCCACTTGGGCCACTCCCTAATTCACCTCTGGCTGAGAGTTTAATAAAAATTTGTGAATTAAATGCTTACTCTGTGATAGGCATTGTGCTAAGCCCCTTCACTGAATCCTCCCAACAGGCAGTAAGGTATGTACCTGTGCCATTCCCATTGAACAGGCGGGGAACCAGTGCTCAGGGCATTGAAAGAAGCTTACTTGAGGCGGCAGTGAGGGGGAGGCAGAAGGAGGACTTGAATCCATACCTTTCACTTTAATCCCTATATTTTTCTTGGGCAAAATCACGTATTATTTCTTCCAAAGTCAGGATTTCAAACCCGATAGTGACAGCAAAATGAAAGCCATTTGGGGACAATTTGATACTAAAACAACACAGGTACCACGGCTAGTGATTTATTTCAGACTTAGAATTGTTATAATCATGAAGTAATGTAAATCTTTCTGGGAACTGGAAGGAGCTACCCATCTCTGAAGGTGGTTTTGTTTTAATTTGGATCCCAGGAAGTACAGCATTTATGCCATAATTTGCATTCGGCAGTACCTTCCAAGTCACTGACGGGCCAGAGCTTTAGAATGATGGAACTTGGGAGTTCACAGGCATCTTCTGGGATCTGGGGAACCTCAGAACCAGAACCTGGGTTTAGTCAGACACTCAGTAAGGGAAGGTGATCGATCGCTTTTCCTATCTGTAACTAATTGCAAAAAAATGCCTGGAACTTCACAGGGAAATTTTTCTGTCTTCTGCTTTTCTCCATGGACCTCAAATCGCTTGGTATTCTGGCTCTTTCCAGGCTGTTGACGTCAGTGGAAACGGCATGCACAGAATAATTATCTAATATGCCGTAAACTCCATGCTATGGTCTGGCAAAGGAAATGCTGCTTCAGGCAAAGGGGAACTTGGATTATATAAAAAAGCAATAAGCCTTTTCCTTCATTACTCCTGAAGAAGGAGAATTCTGGCTTTGAAGATGAATTGAAAGTACAAAAAGGGCCTATTTTGTAATGGGGAAGGTGCACCTCTCTCTTGGAATACCAAAGTTATTGTTTTTGGCCATGGGCTTAGTAAAATGGAGACCACAGAGAATCTCCAGTGACACACCCGGGAGTTCATGGCCGTCCGTCCGGAGAGCTCTTCCTTTCACCTGGAGCCACTCTTTGTGGGGTGAACAGGTTTCCTCAGAGCCCATATGATTTATTTGTCTTCTCTCCTGAAAGCATCCAGTCCTGGGCTGGGCAAGGGAGAGATAAATGAGTCCCAGTGGCCATGTTGTAGATTACTTAGTGCCAGTTGTCAGTTCTTTTTTCCCCGGGAAGGGTTTGAAATGAGATTGTTTTCGACAGACTGTCCATGATAAATGATTTTCCGAGTAAGAAATTGCTTTCAGTACTGAACCTCACCAAATCACCCTGACAAATATTTGTGGTGGCGGTGGGCCTTCTCCTTGCCATTTTGTGCTTGGGGAGGGGTGGGGGGTGGTGGGAGGCTGAGATGGGTCAGATAGGGTGTCTCCTGGATGCAGACAAGGAGGGATGGGGGCCTTTGTTTCCGGGCAATGTGTTTGGTCAGCTTCTTTTAGCTATTGCTGCAAGTCCAGAATATTCCAGATCTGAGGGAGGAAGTAGGTAGGGGAAAGGGATGTGTACATCTGTTAGACCTGGATTATTGTGTTGTTTCCATGTGTAGCTGTTAGGGTGAGGAGGCGAATGCCAGTTATAAATAGAATAGTGATATGGACGCACAGCAGGGGCAGGAACCCTCCAGGCCATGTTCCCAAACTCTTACTTGTTCATGACCTCTCCTGAAAAAATCACAAAAATAGCATTCCCTCTTCCAGTGTTATTTGGCATTTCAAAAGAGATTGAATACCATGTCTAAAGTCACAAAGGACTGTTAGAACACGCCTTTTCCAGCTGTACAGGGACCCTCTTTGTCCTCTAGATTCTGGGAGAGCAGGGGCCTCCTGTCTGGCAGTTTTACAGGGCTTGGCAACAGAGGCCCCCAGGGCGCTGGCAGGAGGATACCCCTAGAGCCAGAATCTGGAGACTGAGCCTGCAGCATCACAGGGCTGTTTGTCAGAGCCCTGGTGAGATGATGAGCCTGCAAGAAGGGCCCAGAGTACTGTCTGTCCTGCAGATGGGACCTCAGCAATTCCAGTTTCAAAAGGGATTGTTGTTCTCCTGCATTTGGACCTGTGGCCTCCATGGCTCCTTGGCTGCCTGCCAGGTCCCAGCTCCTGCCTTCTCTTAAGGTCCCGGGAGGAAGGCCACAGATGCCTCTTCAGTGATGCTTACCCAGTGAGCAGTAGTCCAGGCCACCTCTGTGAGTCATTTGTGAGCAGCTGCAGAAGTGTCACGGATTTCCTGCCACATGGATTTGGGGAGAAGCAGAATGTGACCCTGAATGCCCAGGGCCCATCATGGAGACAAACTGGCCCTTAGATTGGTATCAGGAGCACCTCGAGAATGACCGGGTATACCAGTTGGCTTCCTCCATGACTTCAGAAGCACAGGGTCTGTTGAGAGCTTGTTGGTTTTCCTAGTCACAGTGGAGTCTTCTGGGGCAGGTGGAGAAAGGTGGAGCATGCTCCTCTTCCCTACTTTGCTCTTCCTGAAATAATAATCCTGTCTTCCTAACAGTTTCAGCCTCTGTTTAGGCACACCAACAGATGGACTGAGGCCTGAGAAGAAATGCCATGTGCCCAAGAACACACAGTTGGTCAACTTCAATGCTGCCACATTCATTCCTCTGGTCTGTCCTCACCTTGCCTACATCGTGTCTGCCCGGTGTGCCCCATGACATCCTCCCTTCACTCAGGATATTTCAGAGGAGGACTCAGTAAGGCAACCTGGGCCTAGTAAGCCTGAGTGTCAAGAGTCCAGCACTGCCTACTAGATTCATTCATCCACCAGACATTTATTGAACCTTATGCACCATGCTTTGTGCTGGGTGTTGTGGCTACAGGCGGGTACGGAAAAAGTTTTCTGCCTTCAAGGGGCTCACAATCTTACATGGAATCTGACAGGTAGTAGTAGTAGTGGTAACAACCGCAGCAAACAGTATATTGAGTGCTTCCTATGTTCTAGTTCATGTTCTAGGCGTTTTCCTCTTATGAACTTATCTGAACCTTACCACTATCATCACCTTCATTTTATAGTTGAGGAGACCGGGATTCACAGAAGCTAAGGA